>NC_139631.1:42584611-42697111 GCF_964638095.1 Poromitra crassiceps | reverse complement strand
CAAAGTTTCAAATCAGTTTTTATTTGATTAAATGGCTGCTGTCATGTGGAAACCTCGGTCTGTGATTTTCATTCATTTCTGTTCATCTATCTATGGGACTACTGTTCAAACCATGCCCAATTTGAACTCTCACTGCTCTGTCATACTTTGAGCTCGAAACCCAATTCAAACTTTAAACACGTCACCACTTTGAGTCCTTTATTGCTGTCATTCTGCTTTTTTATACCTTTTGTACTTTGCGTGTGAGAAATCGCAGTTTGAATTTCATACTTTTTTCAACCGTTAAAATAGTTGGGTCATTTTGAGCAGTTCCGTGAGCGGAGAGCAGATTTGTTGATTCAACGCTTGCATAACAGCAAGGCAGGCTTTCTAGGTCGCATTGACGACAATGCGGAAGTACAAAAAACTGCATTTCCCTCGAATGGCCACTTGAAGCAGGCTGCAGAAGCGAGTTAGTCCCTATTCGCCCCCATGTTCAAATGCCCGAGTTTACAGCAGAAATAAACATGTTTACGGCCTGGTTAAAACAAAACGGTTTTGGTCTCTATAGGCTAGCTAATTTCACCTTTCATGACAACTGTACAGGGTTGAATTTTGAGATAACTCACTTGTTTAGAGTAAAATTGGGCGTGATCGCCTGTGTGCAGTGATCACGCAGCTTGCAGTTAACTGTTTACATTTTAAAAACTGCGACAGTTCACACAACTTTAACACGACATGCATATACATCAAACTCTTGAGCTACTTCTGCTCTCACTCAATGTCAAAATATAAGCGATGTCATGTATAGTTTGAGATATTAACGTTTGTTTGGCACAACTCATAGCCTACTTGGAAAGATTGGGATTAAAATGTATTTCAAAAAAGGCTAAAAACTGGCGACTTTTTCCAATTGAAAACTGTCAAAATTGTATAAAAGAGGAGTCATTCAAATTATCTTCATTGAATGAGATGTGTTAGAGAGGCCTCCTAAAAGTTGAATATAAGTTGAATATAACAACCTTAGGAGAATTATGGACACACATGAGTGAGGGGGTACTATCGGCATGGTAAAACAGCTCAACATAACACAGAAATGGTTGGGAACCACTGTTTATACATGATTCTTCTATGATTGTGTTCCCTTCCTGCAAAATGAAATAATGGCAATTCATCAATCGCCTGCTGGCATGTGTGAGAGAAGTGCTGGAGTATGAATAAAGGAGTTGCAGGTTGATTGAAGAGGAACGCTAATGCCATAAGCAATTTGGATTGAACTTTTTTTTTTTTTTTTTTTTTTTGCACTGTAAAGACCATACATGCCAAGTATATTTCACCTGGAGGGGGAAATTAATAAAATACAATACATATCAGTGCTTGGAGAGGTAAGAAACCCTGGGAGGGCTTATCGAGAACCTCACCATGTAAAAAAAAAATATATATAATTCTAAAAAATATATATATTAATTATAACCAAGGAGATAGTACAAATAATAATACATAGATAGTACAAAAAATAAAAAATAAAATAAACAAACTTAATAATTATGCAATACATCAGAAGAAGTAAATTACAATGGCAACAGATTTTTTTTTAGCACAATTCCATTGAGGACAGATGTTCTTTTAGTTTCCTTTTGTCGACGGGTAGAGAGGGTGAGCTGTCCATCAGGTGGATATAGTTGTTCCATAAGATAACACCTTTGTATTTGATGGATAACTGCCCTCTGGTGGTACGACAAAGTGGAAATATGCAGGAACTTAGATTGTCTAGTAGTTCTGGAGTGAATGTTTGAGTTTTTATGAAAATATTGTTGAAAATGATATGGAAGTGTGTGACCCTGATACTGAACTTTGAAAAGAAAAGTACATGTTTCCACAATGTTTATGTTATAAACAGTCAATATTTTTAATTTAGAAAATAAGGGGGCAGATGTGACTGTGGACTTGGAACTAGTGGCTACTAACACTTGTGACCCTGTTTTTCTGTGATCCCCCCCCCCCCCTAGTGCAAACTGTTTCCAACTGTTTCCTTTCCTACACGTACACCGACGCACACACACAAGGGAGGGGGGGGGGGCGGTTACGCCGGAAGTTGACAAGGCGGAAGGGGCGGGTTTTTGTAGTTTAAAGGGACTGTTTTTCGGCAAAACCCAACCAGTTTTGTGTTTGATTAATAATGTGTGGTTAGAGGGTTGTTTGCCAAAGGAATGGAAACATGCAGTTATAGTTCCTATTTTGAAACCAGGTAAGGATGCATCTGATCCTAGCTCGTATCGTCCTATAGCATTAACATCAGTGCTGTGTAAAATAATGGAAAGGATGATAACTAATAGGTTAGTATATTATTTAGAAAGTAAGGGGCTTTATACTGATTTTCAAAATGGATTTAGGAATGGGAGGTCAACAATGGAGTCAGTTGCAGTATTAGATCAAGAAATTAGAAAGGCATTTGATAATAAAGAGATAGTGGTAGGTGTATTTTTAGATATTGAGAAAGCATATGATTCTCTATGGAAGGAGGGTTTAATGATAAAAATGTATGATTTGGGAATTAGAGGGAGAATGTTTAATTGGGTTAAGGATTTTTTAATGAATAGAACAATTCAAGTACGTGTGGGTGGGCAAAATTCAAAGATTGTCAAAATAGAAAATGGTACGCCCCAAGGAAGTGTAATTAGTCCTGTCTTATTTAATATAATGATAAATGATATATTTAGTAATATTGGAAGTGGGTTTGGTAGGTCTTTATTTGCAGATGACGGGGCTATTTGGAAAAGAGGAAGGAATGTAGAATTTTGTTTAAAGCAAGTCCAAAGAGCTTTGGATTCTGTAGAGGAATGGGGAGATAAATGGGGCTTTAAAATATCAGCCGCAAAGTCTAACTTTATGATTTTTGGCTTCAAAAGGAAGTTACCTAAATTTGGGCTTCATATGTATGGTTCTCCTCTGGAGAGAGTAAAAGTATTTAAGTTTCTGGGTGTGTGGTTTGATGAGAGGATGACATGGAACATCCATATAACAAAAACCTTGGTTAAGTGTGAGAAAGTTATAAATGTTCTGAGAAGTTTGGCTGGGTGTGAATGGGGGGCAGAGAGGGAGACCATGCACTTAATATATCAGGCAATGATCAGGTCTGGGATGGATTATGGGTGTTTTGTCTATGGTTCTGCAGCAAAGTCATTGTTACGTAAGTTAGATGTTCTTCAGGCTAAGGCATTGAGATTGTGTTGTGGGGCTTTTAAGACTTCTCCAATTCCTGCTCTGCTGGTGGAAATGGGAGAAATGCCTTTGTGTCTGAGACGGGTAAAGTTAGGGTTGCAGTACTGGGCAAAACTAAATGGTAGTATTCAGACATTTCCAGCTAGGTGTCTCTTGCAAGAGGCAGTTACAGGGGGAAAGGCCAAATACAAAAATTTCTTTCAAAATATAAATCAGTGGGCCAGGAAATTGAGTTTAGAACAAGTTAGAATTGCAGAACATTTACGGTGGGGATCAGTTCCTTATTGGGTAATGGCTGATCGGGATATTGAGTTTAGTTTTTTGAAAGAGAAAGATAAAAGTGAGATATTAGTAAAAATAGAGGTGTATCTTAAGGAAGTGGGATTTCTGGAAATCTTTACGGACGGGTCTATGGATCCAGAAAGTGGGAAAGCGGGATTTGGGATGTGTATTCCTAAATTGGGAATAAAATCGGGTCAAAGAATCACAAATGGAAGTTCTGTCTTTGTAACAGAGTTGGGGGCTATAATGTGGGCTTTATGGTGGGTAGAGGAAGTAAAACCAAGGCAGGTAATTATATGTTCTGATTCAGCTGCTGCTCTGTTTGCTTTAAGAGCAGGGAAGTCAAAAGCTCGACCTGATCTAGTGTATGAAATTTTGTTATTATTATATAGAATTGAGAAGAATGATTGTGTTGTAAAGTTCTGCTGGGTTCCGGGACACGTGGGAATTGAGGGAAATGAATCAGCAGACTCTGTAGCCAAAGAAAGCCTGAAAAGGGAAGATATAGATGTAAATATTTCCCTGGGAAGAGTAGAACTCAGAGAGAAAATCAAGGGTGGAGTGGATGGAGAGTGGCAGGGGTTATGGGAAAAGGAGGTGAAGGGGAGATATTTATTTTCATTACAAGCTAAGGTTAAAAAAACAAGTTTTTATTATTATGGATCTAGAAGGGATAGTGTTAAGGTATGTAGACTGAGGATTGGACATTGTGGGTTGAATCAGTGTTTGTACATTGTGGGAAAACATCCTAGTGGATTATGTGAGTGTGGAGTGAAAGAAACAGTTAAGCATGTTTTCCTGGAATGTGCTAAGTATAAAAAAGAAAGGGAAATTTTGTTTAAAAGTTTGACAAGTTTAGGAGTAGCTTCCTTTTCTATTAAAGTTTTCTTTGGGTATAATAAGAGCCACCAGTTGATCATTAAAGCAGTGTTGCAGTTTCTGCATGAATCAGGACTGTATCAGAGAATATGAAGTGTGAGTGAATTAGTTTGACCTGCGGAGGGCAGTAATACGCCTAGTAGCGTCCACACTGCCGGAAATCAAAAAGAAGAAGAAGAAGAAAACCCAACCAGTCTAAAGAAGAAGAAGAAGAAGACAACCCAACCAGAAAGAGGAGGAAGTCAAGAAGATCAGTTTGTTTTGTCGTCAATGATGGACGTTATTAACTGCAGTCAACAGGTAAGGTTCATTTATAACGTAGCGTCAGTTACATTAGACCAACAATATCAGCTTGTTTTAGCTTCTGTAGCTAACGTTAACGTTATGTCTTGTTATTTCTACCATTGACGTTAGCTAGCATTTAGCTAACGCTAACGTTAACACTTTGAGTGCCACGGCCCTTGGGCAAAAGGTTGCTTGCTGTGCCACATAGGCCGCAATGCATTGTAATATAGCCATATCATTTTTTGTGTTCCTCTTATATGGACAACCAATAGCCTCAATGAAACTTTGAACCCTTCTGTTTCATTTAAAAAAAAAAGTGTGTTTATAAACCGTTCCATTTTGGAAATACACCCCTCTGAAAAAGAGTGTTTTCGACCGAAAAAAGCAGGGTGAAATTAGTTTCTGAGATAATCACATCTTTATGTTAGAAAGGGCGACAGAATGAATTCTGCTTTGAGTTGAACAAAATGCTATAGCTAAAATGAAAGGTTAGAATGTCTAGTTTACCTGCGGGAAAAAGTATGTCAAAAGAATGTGTTGTTTTTTTTCTACAAATTTTAGTTTACAGCTTGGTCTAACATCAAAATGTTCACTTTCATGGGGTCATGCTGGATAATGAAGTCCATATTTCCACAAAGAAAGAAGATATCAACTTTTATTTTTTATTTTTATGAAACTACACATTGAAGGCTTTCATTTGATGTGTAACATAATAACAATATTCAAAACACAACATGTCCTGCACTGTTTTATCTTCTTCACATGGACCTTCAAAATATTTGGAAATCAAGACAACTTTATGTAAACATAGGCCAAATAATGAATTCTCCTTTGAGTTGAACAAAATGCTATAGCTGGAATGAAAGGTTAGAATGTCTAGTTTACCTGCGGGAAAAAGTATGTGAAAAGAATGTTTTGTTTATTTTCTACAAATATCTGTATACATCTTGGTCTAACATCAAAATGCTCACTTTCATGAGGTCATGCTGGATATTGAAGTCTCTATTTACATAGGGAAACAATATATCACCTTTATTTTTTATTTTTATGAAACTACACATTGAAAGCTTTCATTTGATGTGTAACATAATAACAATATTCAAAACACAACATCTCCTGCACTGTTTTATCTTCTTCACATGGACCTTCAAAATCGTTGGAAATCAAGACAACTTTATGTAAACATATGCCAAATAATGAATTCTCCTTTGAGTTGAACAAAATGCTATAGCTGAAATGAAAGTTAGAATGTCTAGTTTACCTGCGGGAAAAAGTATGTGAAAAGACGACAGCCCACCGGACTATAAACAATAGACCTCATCTACTTTTTTTTTTTTTTTTTTTTTTTTTTTTTTGGGGTTGGGGGGGTGAGGTGGGGGAGGGAGTGGGGAGAGGATGAAACTGTCACTGGGAATGATACTCGAAGTAGCAGGGGTACAGGCAGAGAGGGAGGTAGTCACATTTGGGGCAAACGTATTTTGTCTCTTTTCTGAGTCCTTTCGCTGCGCAGTGCGCACATCGCCTGTAGGCCTTGTCCTTCGTGGGTGGCACCTCGACTGGCTGTGGGACATGTCCTTCAAAGTCCACAGTCGCGGAAGCGGAAGCGGACCGTTTCCGCGGGTGGATGGGCGTGGCTTGGCGAGGAGGAGGTTGGTCACCTGCCGCCAGAGGAGGAGGGGGGGGGGGACAGATGCCTCCGTCCAGGACTTGATCACCGACAGGGTGAAGTCTTTGAGCGTTTTGCAGCTGGCCGTTGGGTTGCGGTTTCTGTATACGATGAAGGCATTGCTGATCGCGATCTCCATCAGGTACGCCACGAATTTGGAGCTCCATTTCGCCGTCTTCCTGATGAATGGGTAATAGCTGATCTTCTGATCTAGCCGATCTACACCATTCATGTACTGGTTGTAGGCCACGACGCATGCTGGTTTTTGTTGGGGGACTCTCTCACTTTGGCCTTTCTGTCTCACCTCTACGGTCTTCATGTCATCCGTGTGGAAGGTGGTGATCATCCTCACGATCCGCTTGTCTCGCCACGCCAGGACCATCACTGCGTCATTGTGGAGAGCGCGTCGTTCACCGACTGCCAGATCCGACATGCTGACCTGCCGGATTGACGGTGGTTCTCCCCTGTTCACACGGAGTGTGCCGGCTGAGTCTATGTGGAGGCTGAGGAGAAGTCGACACATGGACTCACTGTTGTAGAAGTTGTCCATGTAGAGGCGGTGGCCAAAACCCTCAAGGCCGTCGACCAGGAAGCGCACGGTGTCCTGCAGTGTGTTGCTTGTTCCACAGTAGGGCTTCATGGAGTAGCAATAGCCGTTTTCAGAATCGCAGAGTATGTAACTTTTGATGCCGTACTTGACTGGTTTTGCAGGGTTGTACACCTTGAACCGCAGTCTCCCGCGCCAGAGAAGCATGCCCTCGTCCACACTGATGTTCTGTGAGGGCCGGTACATCTCCCTGAATTTGCAGAGGAGCAGGTCCAGGACGAGACGCACTTTGTGCAGCGGGTCGCTGCCATCGACCTCCCGGTTGTCACTGAAGTGAATAAAGCGCCATATTATCTGGTACCTGTTCCGTGGCATTGTTTTCCTGAAATATGGCGTTTCAAGTGCAAGTTCAACAGACCAGTATTCCGCGATGCTGGGTTTCTTTATGAGGCCGGTGAGGAAGAGCAAACCCAAAAACCGCTTCAGCTCTACCACCGTCAGCGGAACCCAGGCATTTGCCCTGGAGAATGGGAGACGCAGCTGATGGAGGACAGCAATGCACTGTTGTGCATAAGTGTTTGTCTGCTCAACAATGAGCTGCAGCAGCTCCTCGCAGAGGTAGAGCTCCACGAAGTCGACAGGCTGGTCGGACTGGATTGATGCTGCCGCGTTGCTAGGACCTGCCACTCCCGTGAACGGCAAGCTCTTGGGGCTCCAGTCACCCGTTCCTCGCCAGCTTGGCGGGTCCTCCTGATGGCGAGTCTTGCCAGCTGAATAAAAATAAAATAAAATAAAAATAATATGAAATAAAAGGTTTTTCTTCAGACAATTGTGATATGTAAACAAGCTGTCTTTTTGACAAAATCCAATAATTAGAAGCCTTGTGTTGACAAAAATAAACTGAATAAAAAAGGTTCCCACCTCTTTTGCGCCCAACTGCACTTGAAGAAGGTGGTGGTGGTGGATCCTCCGACTCTTCTGTCGTAAAAGTGAATTTATAAAAATATGAAATTGAAATTTCTTGAAGGAAAAAAGTTTATGTTTTCATTCACTATCAGATTGAATTGGAATTCTAAAATGGCCTTGATCTCACCTTCATCACTGGACTGCAAACGTGCAAGACGTGGGAAGCTGGAGGAAGCCCCTTGGTTTTCGTCATCCTCACTGTCCTCCAACTCTGAAATTGTATATTTTACATGGTATTAGAATAGGCTAAATAATTCAGGATTGTTATTCTTACCAAGCTTTTATTTACGAAAATAAATGGCTGAATAATAAAAGGTGTGTGTGCGTGTGTGTGTTTATTTTTTTTACATTTGTACCTCTACTTTTCAAGAAGCCAGTCTGCCAAGATCTACCAGTCCAGTTTCAACATTGCAAATGCACACACGCATACTACACAGACACAGTTTCCAGCCTGCATAGTAAAGTCGCCACAACACACTCCCTCTTTGTTTGTTTGTCTGTCTGTCTCTCTCTCTCTCTCTCTCTCCCGATCTACTGGTTGGGCATCACTGCTATATACTGTAAGTCACTTTTAGTAGGCTACTTTTTGCTCTCCTATGAAGATGATGATGATACATTGTTCTGTTTGTCCTGAAATGTAGATTTAGCTGTATACCTGACATATGAATTTCCTGCAAAGGATCAATAATAACGTATATATATCTAGGTTCTTACCTCTAGAAGACGACGCCACGGGCAACTCAGGAGTCTCCTCCTCCTCATCTGTATCCAAAGTGAGAGTTTATAAAAATATGATATATATGATTGAAGGAAAAAAGTGTTTTCAATATCAGATGATCGTAAATCGATCTCACCATCGCTGGAGTCCAAAAAGGCATCACTCGGTGCAGGCGGTTGCCAGTCTGAATCCCTAGTATCGTCATGTTCAGAGGAAGAGACCGGCTCGTCGGAGTCCGTCTCCGGGAGACCTCTCGACTCAACAGCGCGGTCCAGGGCCTGCTGTAATGTGAGCTGCCCGGCAGCAGGCTGGGGACGCTTGCGCCTAGGCATCCCTACAGCTAAGCTAGCTCTAGACTAGCCAACTAGCCAACTAAACACACACACACACACACACACACACACACACACACACACACAACACACAACACACAGAGACAGACACAGACAGACAGAGACGCACAAACACGTATTTTTTTTTTTTTTTTTTTTTTTTTTACACACACTACACTAACTAATAACTATACGCTAACGCTACTACTGCTGCCTGCTAAACTAATCGACCTAACGCTATCACAAACACTCACACACGCGGCCCTCACACACACACCTCAAACACCCAAGCACTCACCTCAAATACACCAAACGCTCAACACTCACCACAATCTCACAAACTAATCTATCTGATGCTATCAATCTATCTATCTATCTATCTATCTACCTATCTGATCTAAATATACCGCTAATAACTATCTAATGCTCAATGCTAATTCTCAATGCTAATTCTCAATGCTATCTATCGTATGCTACCATCTGCTATCACCAAGGGACTGAAGCGATTTCCCAAACTCAGTCAAGACAAAGGAGTCGGGGGGGGGGGGCGGCGCGCTTTGATCGCGTCGATTTTTTAAGGTGGCGCCGTGAGATCCATTGAAGGAAATTATGTTGACAGGCTGCGTACGACCTTAACACTTTCAGTGCCACGGCCCTTGGGCAAAAGGTTGCTTGCTGTGCCACATAGGCCGCAATGCATTTTAAAACAGTCATATAATTTCTTTAATAATTACTATGTAAACACTGAACACGCACAAATAACGATGAGACTCTCTTCTATCACCTGCAAAAAAAAGTTTATTGATCCCATTTTCCGTTCTTTAGTTATGAGCCGGAGAAGATAGCTTGATCGAACGAAAAACAGAGCTTTTTTTCTACGAGCTGAGATAATGAGCCTTTTGTGAAATTAAACATTTCAAGCACATCACTGACTCTGAAGCTAATTTTCTGATGTAGTCACACCTCAAAAATAATTTCCTTCAATAAAACAGTGAAGGCAAGGGAATTTTGTTTGGAAGAATAATATTTTTAGCTGAAACCAGCAGCGCTGGCGCCTGCATGCGCTGCTGGTTGCAGCTTCTTGCTGATCTTTTGCTGCTGGTGGGCATCGGATATTCTGGCTTGCGTTTGCCAACCCTGTCCTGCTGTCTGGGTCTGTGTTGTGTACTTGGCTCTGCGTGCCCACCTCCCCCCCTCCTCCTCCCCCCCCCCCCCCCCCCGTTGTGGGAGGAGTATCTCTCTGCTCTGCTGTTTTCTCGTTTTCTCTGCCTGTGCTCAGCACTGAAAAAGTCAGCTAGATCCTGCTTTTTTACAGCCGCGTGTACCAGCTCCCATGCTTCGAGTTGAGAATAATAACAAATCCACGGCTGATCATGTGTTGCAGCGGACACGGAGGCTGTTGCAGCGGACATCGAGGTGCTCAATTGTGATAGCAGATTGGCTGCTGCAGGGGCACAGCTAAACGTTGCTTCAATGAAGCCGCTGCATACGGACGGATGCGATGCGATTTCCTTCCCCCCAATGACTTCTTCTGTGTGTTTCACTCCACGTTCTCTCATCTGGAGAGCGCTGTCGCCACCTAAGGGTTCTGTAAAATAGGTTAGACACATTCAATACCTCTGAATATTGTAAGAGGCGATGTAAGAGGCATAGATCGACACCCCCCCGTCAAAAAAAAAAAATCGAGTTATGACGCCATTTGGCGTCGCTGGCACTGTACGGTAAATTTCTAATGACGCCATATGGCGTCGCTGGCACTGAATGTGTTAAGCTGCACAAATATGGAAAAATATGATTTGGGATTTATTGACGCCATTTGGCGTCGCTGGCACTCTACGGTAAATTTCTCTTGACGCCATATGGCGTCGCTGGCACTCAATGTGTTAATGCATTTTGGTTCACAGAGCTAACCGACACGCATCGTATTGTACTTCTCTCTTTTTTACAACAGAATTTTAGACCGTCGTGCAAATGCTGCTGTGCGTGTCGGTTAGCTCAGTGAACTAAAATGCATTAACGTTAGCGTTAGCTAAATGCTAGCTAACGTCAAATGGTAGAAGTCATAGAAGTAACCAGAAGTAACGGTAACGTTAGCTACAGTTTACAGTAAATTAACGGAGCCGTTAATAGTAAGTAGCCTACAGTACACGGTATTCAAACGTGTTTCAATGCATGTTGAAGTTTCAATTTAACCCAATCGGACGTGGCACTCCATCTAACGTAACGATCATGTCTTATGATACCAGACGTTAGCTTGCTAAGCAGTAACCGATGTGTTTTCTTTCAGTTTTGCCCAGAACATGTGAGCTGTCTTTCACTCCGTGGCAACAAGTCTCAGAGCAAGATGGCGATTCCTAGATGTGATCTACTTTCACTCCGTGGCAACAAGTCTCGGAGCAAGATGGCGATTCCTACACATGATCTTTCACTCCGTCGCAAGATACCGATTCCTAGACGTGATCTTTCACTCCGTGGCAACAAGTCTCAGAGCAAGCTACCGATTCTTAGACGTGGAGGAAACCACAGCACAAGATGCATTAAGACATTTGTTATCTCGGTGATCAGAGATAGCTCCTCGCATTCTGAACCAAATCCACACAGTTGCCCGGACTCAAGGCACAGCGATGGAGTCTTTCTTGCGGAAACAGCGAGCTCCAGTAAGCGTCCTTGGGTGGCCACTCAGGAGCAAGGAGACATTCCAGAGGAGATATTCCCGACACCTAAAAAGGCCAGGAGGGAGGAAACAAGCCGAAACAGCATGAAGAAAACCACACAGAGGGAGGAGTCAGTTGACTGTTCAAATGACAAGAAAAAGAAACATAGTCATTGCACACAAGGATTTAGGCCTCTGGACAATGTATGTTCTCTTCAGCACCACAGTGAGACTCAAGATGGAGTCTCACTCTCAAATACTTTGATGACATCTAATGTGTTGTTGGCCTGTAGTCCAACAGTAGATGAAAGTGATGAGGTGGTTCATCAGAACATGGAAGACCTGCTAATGGATGAGATGCCGCCATGGGATGTCAGCGCCGCTCAACCCATTGTAGCAATAAGAGTCTTGGCATCACTGACCAACACCATTACAACCCCAGGTAATGAAAGGCAAAGGCAAACCAGGAGATGTCCTCAAGTCAGTTACAAGGAGCTGACCATCAACAGGTGAGGACCTCTACACTATAAACAGTAGGGATGGGCATCGAATTTCGAATTTTCGAATAATCGTTGTTATTATCAAGGTCGACTTTTATTATTGAAATTCGAAATTCGAAAAAAAAAAAAAAAAAAAAAAAAAATTTTGAGTGAAATGTTGCATTGTCTCCCCTGATTCTAAGTATAGTCAAATCGCTTGGTTTGAGCAAGTAAAATAATTTTTATAAGCATTTTAAGCAAGGTTTATGGAAAAATGAATGGCGGATGAAATCCCATGAAGAGGGAGAGGGGGTGACTTTGGCACCCCTTTGGCACTCAGACCTGAGCCTACTAAATATTTAATGAACCACTCATGATTGTCAAAACTGTTTTTTATTTTCGAAAATGTCAATGTCATGTAACATGTTCTTTACTTCAGTGGTGCAATGCTTGTTTGAGCTAAAAATCCACAGCAGAAGCTTTTTATATTAATTAATAAAGCCGTAGACTTAGAATCAGGGGAGACAATGCAACATTTCACTCACAAAAAAAAAAAAAAAAAAAGAAAAATTACATTTTTTTTTTTTTTTTCGAATTTCGAATTAAATTCGAATTTGGCCAGCGAATTTCGAATAGTGTTTTTGCTAGAAATGCCCATCCCTAATAAACAGTGTCCTAAACTCATTTGGATGATTGATCATAATAGGGCTTTTCACACTACACTTAGCTGGGGTTAAGCTGGGATGTACAACAATGATTGTAATAATGCATTCATGATTTTTATTTTTATTTATTTTTCCTAACAGGAAAATGAGGCGGGCAGACAAGTTGACAGACGCCAACTTCATGAGGTCACCTATATACAAAAAAAAGAAGAAACCAGAGAAGACCAGGCCAGGCAGGGCGGCAGTGTTTCAGGAGCCTGCTGCAACCACAGCTGACGCCTCTCCAGGTGTGGTGTCCTATATTGCTTCTCTTTCTACATGGTTGCCTGTTGATATGGATGCATTTTAGATTTTATTTGTAGATATTTGATATGTAGTGATATTTAAAAAAAAATCTGATATTTGTGTAGGCCTAGTGTGTTTATTATTTCTGTTTGTTCTTTTGTTTTGTGTGTTGTAGCAAGAAGAGTCTTGGCATCACTGAGCAACACCATTACATGCCCAGGTAACCGAAGACAAAGGCAAACCAGGAGATGTCCTCAAGTCAGTTGCAAGGAGCTGACCATCAACAGGTGAGGACCTCTACACTATAAACAGTGTCTTAAACTCATTTTGATTAGTGATCATAATAGGGCTTTTCACACTACGCTTAGCTGGGGTTAAGTGAGTCTCTTATGGCCCATTTCCACCGCTGGTATCAACCCCGCACAGCTCGTCTCGCTTTTTTGTCTGATTCCACCGATCAAAAATGTGGACAGCCCGGGTTGAGTCGGGGTTGAGTCGTGCTGCTTTTGGTCCCTGCTCTGTTGAGGTTCTAGGGCTGTGGACCCTGGTACCATACGGTGATGTGAAAACACTGCAGACGACTGATTGGTCAGGCAGAATCGTGTTTACTGTAGGCATCTACTGTCAATGCTGGATACCAGTTTAGTGGGCCTTACCTTCTCTTCTGTTATTTCCAGAAGTTATTTCTTTTGTGTTGCTGCCTTCGGCTCTGGTGAAATAAAATCGATCTCCTTGCTCAGCTTTAACATGCGGTGGTTTTGAATTGTTTTGAAAGAGAAAAAACTCAGCTCCTCGGGAAGTCCTTTCTAGTTGGCTCCGCTAGGCCGCAGGCGAAGCCGCGGTCTTGCCTGTTGAGTTGCCGCTGGGGTTCTCCCCGTAGCATGTCTCCCGTCCCCGCGCAGTGCATGCATGTGAGTTTGAGTAACAACAAAGTGATATCCATTCTCCTAGCCGATTGTCACATTTGCCCATGTACACTGTAGGTCATTTAGAGGCACCAGTATTTAATAATCAGTTTAAAAGTTCCGTGTATGGATTTAATTTTAACGTTATACTTATAGCCTACTTCGGCTATGGGCGGAGGGCAGATATGCGGTCGCTATGACGACCAGGTGTGGGCGGAGGCAAGTAAACTTGCTATGGAAACAGTCTATATCAAGTAGAGCCGAGTAATACCAGATCGAGTAGAGCTGTACTGTGCTGTTATATGTGGTGGAAATGAGCCATTAGCTCTGGGCTTAAAGGAACAGCTCACGCTAAAATCCAAAATACATATATTCCCTCTCACCTGTAGTGCTATTTATCCATTTATATCATTTTGTCTTAGTTGCCTGAGTTTTGGAGATATCGGCCGCAGAGTTTCTGCCTTCTCTCAAATACAATGGAACTGGATGGCACTCGGCTTGTGGTGCTCAAAGTGCTAAAGAAATACATTTGATAAGCTCAACAGCAATGTCTCTTTTCAGAAATCATGACCCTGTTACTCAAGATAATCCACAGACATTGTTATGAGCAGTTTCGTGGAGGAACTATTTTCTTTTCACCGAAATACACCAGCTAGCTATAGCTAGTTTCTACATGAGACTGCAAAAGAAAATAGTTCCTACATGAAACTGCTCACAACAAGGCCTGTGGATTATCTTGGGTAACCAGGTCATGATTTCTGGAAAGAGACAATGCTGTTGAGTTTTTCAAATGTATTTTTTTGCTGCTTCGAGCACTACAAGCTGAGTGCCATCCAGTTCCATTGTATTCAAGAGAAGGCAGACATCTCTGCGGCCGATATCTCCAAAACTCAGGCAACTATCCCAAAACGATATAGACGGATAAATAGCACTACAGGTGAGAGGAGAAATATGTATTTTGGATTTTAGGGTGAGCTGTCCCTTTTTTAAGGGTGCTGTTAGCCCCAGGCTAAGAAAGCTTTCACACTTGCACAATCCTGGCCCACTCTACAGTGGGCTAACCCTGACTTCAGCCTGGAGCTAGCTGGCCCTGCGCTGGAGCAGGTTAACCCTGACTTCAGCCTGGGACTAGCTGGCCCTGCTCTGCAGCAGGTTAAGCCTGACTTCAGCCTGGGACTAGCCGGCCCTGCTCTGCAGCAGGTTAACCCTGACTTCAGCCTGGGACTAGCTGGCCCTGCTCTGGAGCAGGTTAACCCTGACTTCAGCCTGGGACTAGCTGGCCCTGCTCTGGAGCAGGTTAACCCTGACTTCAGCCGGGGACTAGCTGGCCCTGCTCTGGAGCAGGTTAACCCTGACTTCAGCCTGGGACTAGCTGGTCCTGCTCTGAAGCAGGTTAACCCTGACTTCAGCCTGGGACTAGCTGGCCCTGCTCTGGAGCAGGTTAGCCCTGACTTGTCGTCTAAACCCGGGGCTAAAAGTTGCCAGTGTGAGATGGGGCGATTGGCTGTATTTGGCAGCACTGGTTCCAACGGCCCTGGGCTCTAGTAACCCTGCTAGTAGAACTGCAGTGTGAATCATATAGCCCTGGGTTTAGGTCAACCTGGCTTAATATGTATGTGTGAAAAGGGGCTAAGATAGCCCAGGGCTAAGAGCATGCAGTGTGAAAAGCCCCAATGTAACCAACAAGAGTAGTGTTGCTTTATTTTATTTTATTTTTATTTCTTTTACAGGAAAATGAGGCATGGAGACGAGTTCACAAACATCAACTTCCTGAGGTCACCTATATACACAGAAATGAAAAAGAAGACCAGTCCAAGCCTGCCCCCTGCTGCCTGGATGAATTTCCTGCCGGTACAAAGCTGGTACCGCAGGCGGGACTGGTTCTGTCTGAATCATAAGACGGCGGAACTAATTGCCTGATAAAAGTGCTAACATGTATTCTCTATGGTTCCTCTCTACTACAGGGTTAAAGAGGGTTAAAGGCTGACACACAGTAACCTCTCATTGTTTTTTTTAATATTGCCTTTTTGTTGCTTTTGCACATTACATTTACATGTCTGTTGTCTTGTCTCTATGTCTGTCAGTTGTTATTTTATTACAAGAGCAAGTGTGCATTGTTTAGTTAGTGTCCTGCACTCTTATTATTTTATTATTATTATTATTCTTTCAAAGAGACTTTAAGACAAAACGAGCAACTGCAAAATGTTTACACTTGATTGATTCTTATTATATTATTTTGTGCTTATTATTGTATTATTATGGTTTGGACCCGAGTTGATTTCCTGTAGCACACCTAAATAAAATGTGTTCTTGTATCTGCCATGTGTCCTGTCCAATACTGCCATCTACTGGTTATAGAAATAGAAACGAGTGATTGCATAAGTGCAGCTGAAGCATTGACTGTATATCAATTATTTTAACCCCAAGAATGGTTTAAATGAGCATAAACTGGAGGTAATTTCTATTCGACACAAAGCTCTCCAGTACTAACTAATAAGTTTAGTAGGCTACTACAAACAGTTTTGGGCAAGTTACTTTCAAAATGTAATATACTACATATTACTAGTTACTTTCAATCCCGAATGATAATGTCAACCGCCTTGAAGTCAGTGTAAACAATACAAAATTCTAAATGTTATTATTTTCCTTTGTTGTCATCTGTAGTGGTTATTTGCATAAAAACAGACAGTTTGATTAGGAAATGATTGTATCTTTATTTAAATATTTGCTTTGATAAATGTTTTAACTCAATTTGTAACTTGAGTTACTTGACAAAGTAACTGGTATAATATTACTGAAATCCTATAAGTAATAATTTATATTACTGAGTTACTGCTAAAAGTAATATATTACATGTAATATGTTACTTTTGTAATGAGTTACCCCCAACACTGACTACAAATACAGAGGTAAAACCACTAGGCCTATAATATTCCTAAAATGTCTTATGCTGTGCCTATTAGTGAGGTTATATCATTCCTGTAGGATGCATACTGCAGCGATTCTCAAACTTTTTCAGATTCACTTTAATAGCCACAGTAAGTCGTGGAAAAACCACTAGGCCTATATATAATATTCCTAAAATAGTGTGCCTACAGTAAGTACGTTTATGACGATAACAACATCAATATGGGTAAATCCAGAAGGAGGCGGTAATGCAACATTTTATGGCCAACTGCCATAAAACACCGAAGAAGAAGAACTCTATCGGCTACCGTAGAAGGCGAAAGCGGCACTACTGAGTACTACGAAGCTAGTTTAATGCCTTATCCGAGTAAGTTTGAGTTTAAACCTGGTTTAGCCGTACTACAAAGCAAGTTAACTTTCAATCACCATGGCAACTGACGCTGCAAAGCTAACCTGGTCGCGACCAGGTTAGCTTCAGAGGATAAGATCAAAATCCATGACAGACCCATATAATCGGCTCTCTGGAGTCACTCACCGTTCATATAAGATCGCCATATGAAAAATAGATTGCAGTCAACTGAGAATATAACAAGAAAAACATTTGTGGCTCTGTAGGCTACATAATTAAATTAAGCCTACTTACCACTTTATGTCTTAACAGCTCAACTATGCGTGGAGAAATATGATCACTATTAATCACCGCAGCGCATATCATAGGCTAAACGGAGCCTCAAATGGAGTGAGGGTGATATTCTCCTACATGCCAGAAAAGCCTATACATATAATATAGATGGGATAAATATGGGATAGCCCCAATACTAAATATGCAGGCTTCTTGCATGTTTCAGCTGGAACTGTGTCCTGTAGGCTGTATGCCAATATATGAGCAAAAATAGGCTAGTTTTTATCAATGAAAAGTATGCCCGCATCGTCTCAATTCAGTCCAGTAGTTTTCTCTTTTATATTAGGATATCATTATTATAGCCTATATATGAATTATTCGATCAGTGCAACCACACACACATAATGAGTGATAGAGATCATTATTCATTGAGCATGCTTTTAAAATCTATGGTCTAAATAGGCTTACAGATTGTGGAAATTTATAGACTGAGATTACACATTTAATGTACATTTACACTCGCACAAAGCTGTAGGAGACAGAAATCGCTGATCAAAGTAAATCAAATGACTGATGTGCGATAGGTTACTGGCAGAAGCTGGACTCCCTACTAAGAGGTTATGTCTGGAATGGTAAACGTCCCAGTATAAAGTGGTCAGCTCTCCAGGTTAAGAAGTCGGTTGGGGGATGGGCATGTCCAAATTTTAAATTATATCACTGGGCATTCGTATTGAGGAGTCTCAGTTACTGGCTGGATGGAGATAGAGTTTCATCTTGGAAAAGCGTGGAGCAAGAACTAATAACACCAATAAGATTGAAGGAGTTTCTCCTTATAGGTATATCTAATAAAAAATGTAGTTTGCTTTATGGTCCAATCTTTACTTAGCCTATATGCTTCAAGTGTTTAGAGCAGCGGAAAGGTTTCTGAAGATCAAAAACAAGTGGTACAAATCATCTCCATTATGGAATAACAGTCATCTGCTAACTGGGGGGAAACCTTTCAGTAACAGATCATGGGAGGATAAAGGTATCATGTCTCTTCAAGATATCAATGGGGTAGACCGCATTCGGGACTTTCGAGACCTAGTCTCCAGCTACAGCATCGATAATCATTCTCTTTTCTTTTACTTCAGAATAAGATCAGCCTGTAGAGCCTATCGGGTTCCCTGGGGGTCAGAGTTGAAAGAACATCCTATTCTTGGGTAAGAATCGCTCCAAAAAGTATAGTGTCATATATATATGATAATTTTAACTCCCATAAGTATACACCTACACCTACTTGTGGTATGCAGGCATGGGATAGAGAACTAGGACAAGAGTTAAACTGGGATGCAATTTGGGATAATGTTACTGGTGCTTCGAAGAATCCAAACCATCAATATATACATTTGAAATTTTGTCATAGAGCGTATCTAACACCGAGAATTAGGCATAGGATGGGATTGGTAACTGACCCATTTTGTACGTTCTGCCACCCGGGAACCATTGGCTCTTTTATGCACGTTGTATGGGAGTGTCCAGGGGTCTTGGAGTTTTGGGGGAAGGTTATTAATACACTGTCAGACCTGCTGGAGGTGCAACTCCTGGTGGACCCGGCAGTCCATCTGTTGAATGATGACTCGCATATCGTCTTCACCGGAAAATCACGTAATATCTGGCTAGCAGGTCTAACGGCCGCCAAGAAGATTGTTGCTCAACGTTGGAATCCTCCACATGATATATCACATACTCATTGGCTTCGGAGCTTTCTGGACATTTCATACCTGGAACTATCTTCAGCAAGAATTAACAAGGCAAAACCAAACACGATTGTAGTATGGACAGATTTAATTTCGAAGTTAAAAGATCTTCTGATTAGGTGATTATTTTTATTGGATGTATGCCTGTTTTTGTTTTTGTTTTTGTTTTAATTTATATGGTCAGTTGCAATAGTCGGATTGGTGGTAAGGGGTGGGGGGAGGGATAAGTGGGTTTATAAATATTCATAATTGCATGGTAGTCATATATACTGTATATATTGTATGAATGTATGCTTTGCCTACAAAATAAAAAATGAATGATAAAAAAAAATGACTGATGTGAATACAAGCGGCAGCTTTAGACAGTCCTTCCCCCAACTATATCCAACGCGGATTTTCATTCTGCCATAGGTTACATTAAATATCCGCTAAAATCTCTGATCCCACTGTGGCTGCGCTTTTTCATTCAATGAGGAAATGGGTGTGGAAATGGGTGTGGGCGTGGATCAACTCAGCTGTTCATAATGTGATTGGCTAGCGCACCTCTTTCGCGTGGACGCGGGCCTGTGCACGAGCGAAAAACGTGCGCGTGCACAGGCAGATCCCAGGTCCACTTACACAGTAGAAAACCAGCGTCGTAGTATCAGTTAACTAGATAGCTTTGATCCTGTTCAGTCAAACCAGATCAAAGGGACTTATCGCGGATCTGTTAAACTAGCTTCGTAGTACAGGCTCCAGCTCTACACTACTACTACAACAACAACAACAACAACTGTATTACTGTATTAGGAATCTTTTAGACCGTTATAAAGGTTGTGTACTTTATGACACTCCTACTCGGTCAAATGATGAACAGTGACACTTTGCCGGGCTATAACGTAACATTGATACGAATCTGTAGTAGCCTCAAGCTAGGCTAACTGACTAGCCATGGAGAATGCGTTCTGTCAGTGGAAGAAGCGATGCATGAACTTATAGCCTCAACGCGATGAACAAGATGGTCCTGAGCCTGTGACAGCTACTTTACCAGCAGCTCCTGCTCAGGACGCGTTCTGCGGGGTGAGAGCTCTTCTGACATCTCGCAGAGGAAAATGAGCCTGTATGGCTCAATCTGGCATATTTACATGATGGACTCAGGTGCTCGTGTTAATTAATGTGCATTGTCCCTTTTTTTTTTTTAATAAATAAACGTTCAATTTGGGAAGACAGACTGATGTTTTTCTGGTCATTGTATGCTAATAAAGTAGCTAGCTGGGCTATCTTACTTTAATGCTGGCCTCTTAGGCATTTAACCTTACTGGGTTGTGATAAGTCCAGTTTTTACTGTCTGTCTGTCTAACTAGCTGTCTGTCTGTCTGTCTAACTATCTGTCTGTCTGTCTAACTAGCTGTCTGTCTGTCTAACTAGCTGTCTGTCTAAATAGCTGTCTGTCTGTCTGTCTAACTAGCTGTCTGTCTGTCTGTCTGTCTAACTAGCTGTCTGTCTAACTAGCTGTCTCTCTCCTTCCTTCTACGTTCCAGAGAGCAGTGAGTGATATCCGGAAGCAGAACTGTGTTTGGTTGTTTGTCTCCCACCAGAAATGCAACTCTGATGACCTGGTGAGACATGATGGACTCATGTCATCCTACACTTTTAATATACATACAAATAACTAAGTGTTAATATAAAGTACTAACCTAATCTAACATATTCTGATACCTTATCTATGGCGAGCCGTCTTAACATGCAATAGCTAGACTGGATAATATTGCAGATATCCATAATTCAATTCTTCCTAGTCAAAAACATTTCAGATATCCACACTTGACATTGTTCCCTAGCACAAATGACGTCACTTGGAATGCTAGCATTCCATGTTAGTTAAAGAGTCTGCTCTCCACCTGGCCAGGGATGGACGGAGGCCTGCTGATGACCAGGCTGTGATCCACTCAGTCAGTAGTAACAAGTGAGCATAATGAAACCCGCTTTATCCACTGACCTGAAGAGATGGTTTGTCAGCTCAAGGAGGGTGTGTGTTGTCGACCGGCCTTGTAAACAAACACCCAAACTGTTGGCTATCAATCTGGGGTAGGATGTCGTTTAAAGCCCACTCTAAACTAAAACTCTCAGCTACTTTGCCTAGTATGGAGGTGAGTGAGATTGGGTGTATTTCACCGATGGAGGGGGGTCTAGTTTTAGGTAGGGGAACAACAGTGGCTGATTTCCATTCAGTGGGAACTAAGCCTTCCTGAAGGGAGTGATTCAATATGTTTGCCAAGGGTTCACGCAGTTCATAGGCAAACTCCTTGTTCAGTTTACTTGTTCAGGCCCCGCTGCTTTTCCAATGTCTACCTTTTGTAGTCTTTCATAGACCTCCCAAGGCTGGACTGTTGCTGTTGGGCCAGCAGAAGGTCTATAGGCGGTAAAGACTGGGTCCACTGTGTGTGGATAATGTTTTATTTATTATGTTAGCTATTTATTTCGGATCTTCGTAGTCAGTGTCTTCGATGTGAAAGGTTGCTTCACCCTGTGAGAGATTGGCCTTTTTTTTTATATATGTTTGTGCCATTCTGAGGCATTCTGATTTTTAAGGTCTTTTATTTGATCATTATGAAACCTTTTTTTGGCCAATTTGATTTTAAATTGCACTTTATTCCTGCGATCCTTCCATCTGTCGGTTTCATTGTTGTGGAAGGCAAACTGGCGTTGTTTTATCAAAGTTGTAATCTCAGGGTGTCATCCATTCCAGGGTTTATCGCGCTTGTGAAGGCGTGCAACTTTTATTAAAGGGAAAAACTCCTGGATTTTGGAGTTACGTTTGAGATATCTTTACCTTGCATTCTGCCCAGTCAAAATTGAATTACAGATATCTCTAACTGTCGTTAGTCCAAATAACGTTATAGATATCTTGAATAACAATTCTGACTAGTCACACTCACAATGTATTACGACTAGTCAAAATGACATTGATATTATCTGTAATGTTAATTCTGGATAGTCAAACTAGCTAATAAATGTTAACAACATGCGGATTATCTTGGGTAACCAGGTCATGATTTCTGCAAAGAGACAATGCTGTTGAGTTTTTCAAGTGTATTTTTTTTTGGTGCTTCGAGCACTACAAGCTGAGTGCCATCCAGTTCTGTTGTATTCAAGAGAAGGCAGAGACGAGACTGATGAAGAGCACTACAGGTGAGAGGAAAAATATGTATTTTGGATTTTAGGGTGAGGTGTCCCCAAGGGTGCTGTTAGCCCCAGGCTAAGAAAAATTTCACACTTGTACAATCCTGGCCCACTCCACAGTGGGCTAATCCTGACTTCAGCCTGGGACTAGCTGGCCCTGCTCTGGAGCAGGTTAACCCTGACTTCAGCCTGGGACTAGCTGGCCCTGCTCTGGAGCAGGTTAATCCTGACTTCAGCCGGGGACTAGCTGGCCCTGCTCTGGAGCAGGTTAACCCTGACTTTTCTTCTAAACACGGGGCTAAAAGTTGCCAGTGTGAGACGGGGCGATTGGCTGTATCTGGCAGCACTGTTTCCAACGGCCCTGGGCTCTACTAACCCTGGACTAGTAGAACTGCAGTGTGAATCATATAGCCCTGGGTTTAGGTCAACCTGGGTTAATATGTATGTGTGAAAAGGGGCTAAGATCGCCCAGGGCTAAGAGCATGCAGTGTGAAAATCCCCAATGTAAACAACACAGTAGTGTTGTTTTTTGTATGTACTACCACTGATGATGGTAATAATGCATTATTTTATGTTATTTTTTTCAATTATTTTACAGGAAAATGAGGCGTGGAGACAGGTTAACAGACATGAACTTCCTGAGGTCACCTATATACACAGAAATGAAAAAGAAGAAACCAAAGAAGACCAGTCCAGGCCTGCCCCCTGCTGCCTGGATGAATTTCCTGCCGGTGCAGAACTGGTGCCGCTGGCGCCAGTCATCATGCTAAAACTTAAGCAGGCCTTCATGAGTAGGGAAACAGGCAAATCTTGCATCTCCCCGAATGTCACTGATACAAAATCTATTTGTATCAGAAGAACTACCAAGCTACATCGCTGTACTGTCATGCAGCTACTGTGCTGATTCTGTTTTCAGTGGCCAGTTTATTAGGTATACAACACTCATGCCTAGTGTAACAAAGTTACTGTCATTCTGCCATACATCTTCTGTCAGTTGTCCCTTTACGGAAACGGCACAGAATTTTGATTTAGAGAAATAGTTTGGAGCCAGATTTCCTCATATACCTTTTCATATACGTTCTCAAACTAATCATTTTGGTAGCGCTATACATTACGGTAGGCTACGAGCCTGACTTAATTTGGCACTGCAGTTCCAAGGTGGTATCTAGTAGCCTACTTTGATCACATGTAAAGGTAATTAGCTTGTTCTACGAAAGAATATAGTACTAATTGTAAAATCAGTGTAATATCAGGTAGAGTAGCCTATTACATAGTATTTATTCAGTAATGACTACACAATTGACAAAATTAATGTGGTATTTTTCACATGCTAGTAACTTTAATAAAAACAGCATTTAACTGAGTTCATTAGAAATAGTTACTTGTTATGTAGTAAGCCTGTAGTTTGTGTACCATAATGTAAAGTGCTATACCAACATTTTTATTTACCTCTTGTGTTTATTTTATGTTATGACATAAGTGTTGAATATTATTTATGTTGCATCCAGTTGCTATAACGTTTTCTTTCCTTCTGTGCCTCCTTTGTTTTCCTTCCTTCATATGAGGTTAATTCATATCATTTTAATGACAGCTGATGTGAAAGGTGTTGATTGCCACTGATTTAATGTTACAATCAATAAAAACCTTAAAGGGAGATTTTGCAGATTTTCAACCAGCTTTGTATTATTTCAATGTGGGTAGTATGATGCAAATGAACCATTTGTCTTTCCTTCACCGAGAGCTCCTCGTTCATATTATGTGACACAGTATGCCAGTGGTATTACTGTGTTAAAATACTTGGAAAGGTCATCAATTTACTTATATTGACCCTATAAACAATTTAGCACATGGTAAAGTTTTGCCCACTCAGTTGAGCCTATCTGGTCTGGCTCATGGACTAAATTGGGAGATCACAATTAACCACTGATGTCACAACGTGTTGTGTTGTCGGGCTGGGGGCTGAACACGCCCCTGGCGCTGCGCTCCGTTTTTGCGTCGTGACGTCAGCGGTGCATCACGTGGTTTACACAGAGGCCTCTCTCTCGCTTGCACGCACGCTCCAGTCCGCGGCGCGCCCAGAGCGAGCTGTCATAGTATTTTTTTACCGGGAGAAGCGAAGCGAAGGGCGAGAGAAGACACCGGAACACCGGGGCTACCGCGCGAGGAGAGGACACACACCAGGAGCCAAACACACACACACACACACACACACACACACACACAACGTGACCTCTGCACAGCACGGCACGGCACGGCACGGGACGGGACGGGACGACACGGCGCGCGGTGAGTCTCTCTCCTGTTCCACACACTAAACTGATCGGTCTTCAGGAATTCGAGAAAGACGAAACCTGGCTAACGTTAGCTTGCTTGCTGCTAACCTTTTACGGTAGCTAACAAGCTAGTTAGCCAGTGTGTTTGTGTGTGTGTATGCGTTTAGTACCTATATGAAACCGTTGGTGCTTACTAGTGAACCAAAGCTGTTTTATTCAACAGGAGAACATGCTGCTAGGACGGACAAGTCGGCTTCCCAACACCCAGTTAGCACCCATCTAGCTGCTAGCCCAGCATGCTAATTGCAATCAGAGAGTTGGAAGTAGAAGCATTTCAGCGAATCTAGCCGGCTAATTACATAACGTTCCAGGTTAGCTCGCTAGCTAAAGCTGTAGCTGCTAGCAGCCTGTCAATCTGCTCAGCTGCAGCTTTTCTTCACTATCGTTTCGACATTGTTTTGATAAGTCAGGGAATACATTTGGGGAAGCCAGTGTCTCGAGAAAGGACAAAGTGATTGACAGCCTGCTCGCCAATGGGAGAGCTTTTGGATTCCTCTGTCCGGGCGGGGTTCCTTTTCAGGAGCCAATGGCAGAGGCAGGGCAGGCTGCGGGGGGCGGGGCCTGGCGCGCCGAGGGCAGGAGAATGGAGGCTCCCCAACAAGGTCAAAACACACGGAGACACGACTGCAACATATGGGACTGGAGCAAAGGTTTCCCATATGTGAACGGAGTTGATCCGTTTAGAACGCGTGTGGAGCCCTAAACTTTACTTGTCAAACATATTGTACTTCCATTAGTTTTGGTTGGGTTACAGTAGTTAGTAATAATGAGTAGTAGTAGTAATGAAGTAGTACTATGCTTGTGCAGGAAGATCTGCTTACTGAGTCTAGACTGCGCGTTCGCACACATGTACACACACACAGGAGTGCACACTGGTGATGGAGTGCACACAACAAACTCGAGAACACCGGTGTTACGGATTACACCGGACATTTGACAATCAAAGATAGCGGTCAGCTCGCCCTGGGCTTTCTGCAGCTCCCGTCTCCTCCAGCTGTTTGAAATGTGACTCCGCCCCTCTGTGTTGTGGACGGGGGGGCAGATACACTTTCACTTTACAATTGTAGCGCCCGAGAGTGGACGCCGAGTTTGATTTCTATAAAAGAGAAAGTAACAACTGTGTCAGTGGTCAAGTAAAGTCATTGTGTGTTCCTGACCAGTGACCACCATGTAACACTGACTACCACTGTGTGTGTGTGTGTGTGTGTGTGTGTGTGTGTGTGTGTGTGTGTGTGTGTGTGTGTGTGTGTGTGGGGCCCGCTGTAGTACAGCTGCCAGACTGCGTCCTGCATGTAGCGGTCAGTACTGACAGTTTACACACCTGTCATTTCGAGCCGAGCTGTAATTAATGTCTTTTTATTGGCTTTATCTTTTCATGGGCTTTTGAAAGGAGTGTTTTATGATCTCTTTAGCAACTAATGATCATCTTTTTACATCTTTTATCTGAACTCTTATCTTTATTTTATCTTACTTTTATTCTGTTATTTATTTATTTTGCTCTTCATACCAGCATACCAGTATTTACTTGAATGTCTCTCTCTCTCTGCCTGTCTCTCTCTCTGCCTCTCTCTCTCTCTCTGCCTGTCTCTCTCTCTCTCTGCCTCTCTCTCTCTTGTCTCTCTCTCTCTCTGCCTGTCTCTCTCTCTCTCTCTGCCTGTCTCTCTCTCTCTCTCTGCCTCTCTCTCTCTTGTCTCTCTCTCTCTGCCTGTCTCTCTCTCTCTCTCTCTTGTCTCTCTCTCTCTCTTGTCTCTCTCTCTCTCTTGTCTCTCTCTGTCCACTGACTCTGTCATAACTTTTTCTGTGACATGGTGTCACGCTGCGAGCGACACGGTCGGATTTTGTCGCTCTATTCTTACAGGTTGTGGGCGGGGCCAGAGGCGCCGTTTACATCTGTGCAGTGATCTGCCTGTTCACACCTCCACCAACATGCAGATGTTGTGTTGAGTAAATAAGGCTAGCTGCTGTTCACACCTCCACCAACAGACTGATGTTGTGTTGAGTAAATAAGGCTAGCTGCTGTTCACACCTCCACCAACAGGCTGATGTTGTGTTGAGTAAATAAGGCTAGCTGCTGTTCACACCTCCACCAACAGACTGATGTTGTGTTGAGTAAATAAGGCTAGCTGCTGTTCACACCTCCACCAACAGACTGATGTTGTGTTGAGTAAATAAGGCTAGCTGCTGTTCACACCTCCACCAACAGGCTGATGTTGTGTTGAGTAAATAAGGCTAGCTGCTGTTCACACCTCCACCAACAGGCTGATGTTGTGTTGAGTAAATAAGGCTAGCTGCTGTTCACACCTCCACCAACAGACTGATGTTGTGTTGAGTAAATAAGGCTAGCTGCTGTTCACACCTCCACCAACAGACTGATGTTGTGTTGAGTAAATAAGGCTAGCTGCTGTTCACACCTCCACCAACAGACTGATGTTGTGTTGAGTAAATAAGGCTAGCTGCTGTTCACACCTCCACCAACAGACTGATGTTGTGTTGAGTAAATAAGGTTAGCTGCTGTTCACACCTCCACCAACAGGCTGATGTTGTGTTGAGTAAATAAGGCTAGCTGCTGTTCACACCTCCACCAACAGACTGATGTTGTGTTGAGTAAATAAGGCTAGCTGCTGTTCACACCTCCACCAACAGACTGATGTTGTGTTGAGTAAATAAGGCTAGCTGCTGTTCACACCTCCACCAACAGGCTGATGTTGTGTTGAGTAAATAAGGCTAGCTGCTGTTCACACCTCCACCAACAGACTGATGTTGTGTTGAGTAAATAAGGCTAGCTGCTGTTCACACCTCCACCAACAGGCTGATGTTGTGTTGAGTAAATAAGGCTAGCTGCTGTTCACACCTCCACCAACAGGCTGATGTTGTGTTGAGTAAATAAGGCTAGCTGCTGTTCACACCTCCACCAACAGGCTGATGTTGTGTTGAGTAAATAAGGCTAGCTGCTGTTCACACCTCCACCAACATGCAGATGTTGTGTTGAGTAAATAAGGCTAGCTGCTGTTCACACCTCCACCAACAGGCTGATGTTGTGTTGAGTAAATAAGGCTAGCTGCTGTTCACACCTCCACCAACAGGCTGATGTTGTGTTGAGTAAATAAGGCTAGCTGCTGTTCACACCTCCACCAACAGACTGATGTTGTGTTGAGTAAATAAGGCTAGCTGCTGTTCACACCTCCACCAACAGGCTGATGTTGTGTTGAGTAAATAAGGCTAGCTGCTGTTCACACCTCCACCAACAGACTGATGTTGTGTTGAGTAAATAAGGCTAGCTGCTGCTGGCAGCTGCTAATTATGTAGGAAGAATTTAAAAGAATGAGATGTTCTCTAAGCTTCGTTTCTGACTCAGCTTCTCCATTTTTTGAGCTGTTGATGAAACACACTATCAGCAGAGAAACAAGGAAGCACAAATCTGATTGGCTGTTGACGGTGAAAAGTTCAACTTGTTGAGCGTCCAATCATCAGATGAGGTTCCTGGTCACTCTGCTCTGGAAGAAGTGACTGGACTGACTGTGATCGTGTCGCTCAGTGAGCACTCCAGTCCTTTTGTCCATCTCTGATGTTTTCTCCTCTCTCTCTCTTTCTCTGTGATGACATAGTCTCTCTCTCTCTGACACGGTGTGTGTGTGTCCCTCTCTCTCTCTGACGTGGTGTCTCTCTCCCTCAGTGACAGAGGGACCTGTGGCAGTGGAGCGGGCCAGTAGGACTCTTTGGTGTCCTGGCAGTTGAACCCAGCGGAGTGTTGGACCCAGCGGAGAGGGAGAGGACGTCGTGGCTTGAGCGGACGGTCAAACTGACTTACAGACTGTGCGAGCGTTAAGGACTGCTGATGCATCGTTTAAGGACTTGTGCGGCGCGCTTGCGTCCGCTCAGCGCCTCGCAGGCGGCTCAGACTGTCGGGCCGCAGCGGCCGGCCCCGCTCGCCGGCGCCCCCGCTGGCAGCGCACGGACGTTTCAGCCCATCCGGTGCTACACGGCGCCGGTGGCTGCAGAGCCGTTTCTGAACGGAACGAGCTCCAACTATGTGGAGGAGATGTACTTCGCCTGGCTGGAGGACCCCAAGAGCGTCCACAAGGTAAGAGCTGCACGCTCCTGGCAGGGTGGGTTCATGCAAAGTCTGGAGAGTTTGGAAAAGGCTTGATTTGAACAAGGTTGTTTTCAAGGTTAGGAATATGCTTGAATTTGAATACTCCTTGAAAATGGCTTGATTTAAAAAACAAAAAATCAACATAATTGGTGTTTTGATCTACACAGTCACTCATGTAAACCATCTTTTAATACCTGAAATGAAACGATCCCGTCATCATATTTATTGTCTGGTGTCTCACACAAGATGTGGAGCGGATGGGCGGAGTGGACCACCAGAGCTAGATGGACTGACATTGGCTCCGAAATGTTTCCCCCCCCCCCCGTTCAGCTCTGCTCCTGGAAATCTCGGTCCTGGTTTAGGTGCCTTGAGAGTGCTTGAAAATGGCTTGAATTTTATTCTTAAAAAGCTGTACTACGAACGCGAACCCTGTACTGGGCAGACTCAACCCTGTACTGGGCAGACTGAACCCTGTACTGGGCAGACTGAACCCTGTACTGGGCAGACTGAACCCTGTACTGGGCAGTCTGAACCCTGTACTGGGCAGACTCAACCCTGTACTGGGCAGACTGAACCCTGTACTGGGCAGACTGAACCCTGTACTGGGCAGACTGAACCCTGTACTGGGCAGTCTGAACCCTGTACTGGGCAGACTCAACCCTGTACTGGGCAGACTCAACCCTGTACTGGGCAGACTGAACCCTGTACTGGGCAGACTGAACCCTGTACTGGGCAGACTGGACCCTGTACTGGGCAGACTCAAAACTTGTACTGGGCAGACTCAACCCTGTACTGGGCAGACTGGACCCTGTACTGGGCAGACTCAAAACTTGTACTGGGCAGACTCAACCCTGTACTGGGCAGACTGGACCCTGTACTGGGCAGACTCAAAACTTGTACTGGGCAGACTGGTTCAGGGTGGGACTCCCATCTGCCGGATCGCTTTGAACTAACAGACCACACAGACAATAAAACACAACGAGAGAAGTATAAAAACTAAGAGTACAAGTCGGGGAATGTGTGTCTTACACGGTTGCCACATGTCTGTAAACTGTGTGGATTTATAAATAGGTCCTTAAAAGAGTCTCTGAGATTGAGCCTTGTGCCACTTTCTATCTACACTATCACTCTCTGCATAGACTACAAGCAGACACGCTGAGGAGGTCTAGATTGCTCTGAGTTTATGTGAAGTCTCAATGATTCATTTGGATGTTTTAACATGACTGGAAACACATTTGCATTAGAGGACTTACAACACTGGTGTCTGGGAACATCTCTGACAATTATTGTTCCGTCATTTTGAAATAATTGGTCCTTGAAAAGTGCTTGAGATCATTACAGAAGAGTGGTCTTAATGAGGCAGAAACAACTCGTCAATCTACAGAAAACTAATCTACTCCAATTTTGACAATTGATTACCGTAATCGTTTGTCATTTATCTTTCTTATAAATAAATATACATGCCCCACTTGAGGAGATATTTTCCTGTCCTATCCTGCATCCTATACGACAGTGGTTCTCAACTGGTGTAGCCTCAGGACCCACTATTTTCCTTGTCATGAAGTCGCGACCCAAATTTCAGATTTTTTTTTAAACCACTCAAATTTATTGCACCAAAAATAGCGCATTAATTTAATACACAATGCCTTCATGCACTGTTATAAACCTCAAATGAACAAAAAAGTGCAACAGAAGTGCAACTAGGGCTAAAAACCAATTGAAATAAGGCAGACTTGAATTACAGGCCTATATGTTTTTAAATTTAAACAAGTCAAACTGGTCATGCTCAGAAAGTCTTATTTGAACTGTATGAAATATGAAATAAAAGGCAGACTTATCTTGAATTACATGCCTATATGTTTTTAAACAAGTTAATAATAATAATAATAATTAAACAAGTTAACCTGGTCATGCTAATCCAGTTTCAGTAGTCTGAATTTAACTAATTTGAAATAAAAAGGCAGACTTTTCTTGAATCACAGGCAGGCTATATGCTTTTTAGTTAAACTGGTCATAACTTTGAATTAAACTGGGGCCATGCTAATTCAGTTTCAATCATCTGAATTGAACTAAAATTAAATATGAAATGAAAAGGCAGACTTCTCTTGAATTACAGGCAGATCATATGCTTCAGCTTGTTAAACCAGTAAAACTGGTCAGGCTAATCCAGTTTCCATAATCTGAATTTAACTCAAATGAAATATGAAAAAAAAAAAAATTGGCCAATGACCGCGACCCAATCAAAACGGTCCCGCGACCCACCTTTGGGTCGCGACCCACCAGTTGAGAAACACTGCTATACGACATGCTTTCCTTATGCAGCTACTTTTCCCGTCAGTCACCCAGTTCTGGAAAGGCGTCTTCCACCCCAGAGTTTTTCCCAATTCCAACCTGCTGTTGGAATTGCACATGCTTCCTCCGGTACATGTGCACTGTGCTGTCGGCAGCGGCTTTTCACCTGACAGCGAGGAGGAGTTTCACCGGCAGGACATAGCGAGTGGAAGGATCGCGCTATCCCCCCCCCCCCCCCAGTTCCCCTCCCCCCAAACAGGCGCTGCGCACCGACCAGACGCGTTGTTAGTGCAGCGACCAGGACTCATACCCCACCCGCTTCCCACCCACAGACACGGCCAATTGTGTCTATACGAACGTCTGACCAAAGCAGGAAGTACCGCTGCCGGGGAATTGAACCCGGGTCTCCGTGGCGGGAGGAGAGTGCTTTCATCTCTCGACACTACCTGCTGAGAATAACTTTCCATCCAATCATAATAGATGTGTTGAGTTCAACCCTTCAGCGATTGTGGAAAAGCAGACAACACATATTGTCTTCTTAACAAACCCTGTGGGGACCTGAAGGGAGGTGAAGGCAGAGAGACGCATCGCCCCCTGCAGGGCTGACTGCGCCGTGGGGCTCCTCTGGTCAGCTGACCGCTGAAGGCCGAGGCAGCGGCTAATAATAGCTTGTAGCTAAAAGCAGCTCAGTCAGCAGGAAGCTGTGTGTGAGATGCAGTGTATTCACACAGGCTCCAGGTTAGCTCACTATACCATGCTGCGCTAGCTACAACGCATGCACATGCACTTGTTTAGGGCTGCAACTAACGATTATTTTCATAATCGATTAATCTGTCGATTCTTTTCTCGATTAATCGATGAGTTGTTTGGTTTATAAAATGACAGAAAATGGTGGCAAATGACGATCAGTGTTTCCCAAAGCCCAAGATGACGCCCTCAAATGTCTTGTTTTGTCCACAACTCAAAGATAATATCAGTTTACTGTCATACAGGAGTAAAGAAACCAGAAAATATTCACATTTACGAAGCTGGAATCAGAGAATTTAGACCTTTTCTCTTAAAATTGTACTCAAAACGATTACAGTATCAAAATAGTTGTCGATTAATTTTCTGTCGATCGACTAATCGATTAATCGATTAATCGTTGCAGCTCTACACTTGTTGTTTACATCGTGATCAAGTAAATAAATAGTGAGGTGGATACTTTTTAACCAGGTCTCAATTTGATGGATGGAATGTTTCAAATGGAAACTCGGACCGATAATAACTGCTTACACCAGCTTCTGTAACAAGAGAACAGAGCTATGCTTATACGGCTCATAGACGATCGATCGGTTTATCGGGGCATCCCTGTGGAGATGGCACTCAAAATGACATGTTTACACATTCAGCAGATGTTCTGGTGAAACAGTTCTCCACAGACTCGTGCAGCCTTATAATAAGTGTGTCACCTGATAAGCGTGTTTGTGTGTGTTTACCAAGCCTTTCAGGTGTGTTGTTACATGTGTTTGTGTGTGTTTACCAAGCCTTTCAGGTGTGTTGTTACATGTGTTTGTGTGTGTTTACCAAGCCTTTGAGGTGTATTGTTACATGTGTTTGTGTGTGTTTACCAAGCCTTTCAGGTGTATTGTTACATGTGTTTGTGTGTGTTTACCAAGCCTTTCAGGTGTGTTGTTACATGTGTTTGTGTGTGTTTACTAGGGCTGGCACGGATCACGGATAATCCGTGACCCGTACGGATCAGCCCCCACGGTTCGGCACACGGTTCGGAACGTCGTGGTCCGCGGACCCCCCCCCCCCCCTCCCCTTTCGTTTCATTTAACGTTTAACGTTAGTGTATGAGAACGCCCAGCGCAGCCAGACGCAGACAGGAATAATCATGGCAAGCACAAGTGAGCTTCCTCAACCCTTGTCGCCGCTGTAAAGTCTCTCTGAAGGCTGTGGCTAGTGGCTCCTAAAGACAGCGTGACAACAAACTTATTTCAACACCTCTGAAAAAGCACAGGAATGCGATCAGCGTGTTGCGCGCTGCACAATATAACGAGAGCCACAACACACACACACACACACACACACACACACACGCGCACACGTTTCACAAACACATTATCACCGGACGGTGAAATGTTGCCTTAGGACACATAACAACAAAACAATACGTGGGGCCACTGAGTAGCTTAACGTAGCATCAACGTTATATTTCCAGACTGACCTGGTCTGGTCTGTAGGTCTGTACCCGTGTCATGTGACTGGTGCAAGCAACAGCCACGAAGTTAGGCATAGCAGTGCCACCTAAAACAGGAAGTTTTGCCTGCCTTCAGAGTAAAAGCATACATTGTGTCACTTATGAGAAAAAAATATTTTTTGAGCTGTGCAGGGCAACAAATGGTTAGAGAATTATAATAGTCTTAAAAAAATCTAATCGAAAATCTAATTTTGAGAGAAAAAATCTGATCTATATATTTTTTTGCTGATCCGAAAAATCCGTGATCCGTGGCTCAAAATCCGTCACGCGATCCGATCCGTGGGTTTTCTGATCCGTGCCAGCCCTAGTGTTTACCAAGCCTTTGAGGTGTATTGTTACATGTGTTTGTGTGTGTTTACCAAGCCTTTGAGGTGTATTGTTACATGTGTTTGTGTGTGTTTACCAAGCCTTTGAGGTGTATTGTTACATGTGTTTGTGTGTGTTTACCAAGCCTTTGAGGTGTATTGTTACATGTGTTTGTGTGTGTTTACCAAGCCTTTGAGGTGTATTGTTACATGTGTTTGTGTGTGTTTACCAAGCCTTTGAGGTGTATTGTTACATGTGTTTGTGTGTGTTTACCAAGCCTTTGAAGTGTATTGTTACATGTGTTTGTGTGTGTTTACCAAGCCTTTGAGGTGTATTGTTACATGTGTTTGTGTGTGTTTACCAAGCCTTTGAGGTGTATTGTTACATGTGTTTGTGTGTGTTTACCAAGCCTTTGAGGTGTATTGTTACATGTGTTTGTGTGTGTTTACCAAGCCTTTGAGGTGTATTGTTACATGTCGTCGTTACATAAGGATCATTCCGTGTGACCTGCTGCTATTAACCTTAGCAAACTAGCTGGAAGCTACAGAGCAGGACACACGCGCGGATGAGCACACACACACACACGCACACACACACACACACACACACACAGGCACACGCACACACACACACACACACACACACAGAGTGGGTAGGTCATAATGTCATGTCAGTGTCATGGTAAAAGCTGCTGGTGAAATGTCAGACTCAGAAGAGTAAAAATGGCCGAAGCCTGGATGGAATATGTTGGTCAAGGCATTCCAGTCGGCTCATCCTGTGATGTCTGATTTCTCTCTATGGGGAAACTGCTTTCTGTTGCTCCTCCCTCCATAGAGGTCAGAGGTCGTGGTCTGTAGCTGGCAGGACTCAGGCTACTTGAATGTAGGGCTCTTCTTCACTCTACAGTGAACTAGGCTTGCCACGGTAGTACAGTAGGTGTTACCGGTGTTACTGTTACATTACATAACATGCCCACCGGTAACACCGTTCATTTTGCGGAGGAAGAAATGAAAGAAAAAAACCTCTGCTCCTTCGTGCCAGTTTCAGCGTGCCGCGTCGGTGTAAATTACAAGCACTCCCTCCTTTCTAGGGATGGGCATTTCTAGCAAAAACACAACATTTTGCCAGTCAAATTTTACATGGTCTCCCCTGATTCGAAGTATAGTTGAATCGCATGGATTGACCAAGTAAAACAATTTTAATACGCATTTTACACAAGGTCTATGGAAAAATGAATGGCGGATGAAATCCCATGGACAGGGAGACTTTGGCACTCTTATTGTCATTAGGCAGCCAGACCTATGTTAGCAACGTTAGCATTAGCGTAGCGCTGAGATGGCTCAGGGAACAGTAGACAGAATATCAGCTTTTCTTCATGCAGTAACAAGCCTAGCCCCGTTACTCCTCTTTCAGGGTATGACGTCATCGTCTACCCTATAAGAGTCCTGTCTCCCTACTAGAGATGTAACGGTATGAAAATTTCACATCACGATTATCGTGACCAAAATGATCACGGTTATCAGTATTATCACGGTATTCGGAAAAAATTGCTGAAAATGTTCAAAAAGTACAGAGACTCACTGAAATCATTTTACGACGTTTTATATTGAAACCTCAGACCCAAAAAGGATTGATACACTCACTGAAATCATTTCTCCAAGGCTGCACGTTTGCATCTGGGAGACTGTTGCCAACTTTGGTTGATGATGGACAGTATTTACCATGTTTTTCAAAGCACTGTAATCACAGTACCACGGTTTTAATGATAATGAAAATTTGAAACAGTACAGTTATCGTAAGGAATTTTATCACGGTTATCATTAAAACCGGTTATCGTTACATCCCTACTCCCTACATAGACTTGCATGCGACTCTGGCTCCCAAGCTGTCTAAATCAGCGATACGGACGTATTTACAAGTGTCACAGAAACATATCAAAGACACCTACTAGAGAAGAAGGGTTCATAGCTTCTCAACGTCGACGCTAGTGCTGCAACTATCGATTATTTTAGTAATCGAGTATTCTACCGAATAATCCATCGATTAATCGAGTAATCGGATAAGAACCCTTTTTTGTGTTTTCAAAGGCTTATCGTAAATATACACCAAAAAATAAGATAAATCTCTTCAAATAAACAACTACATTGGTTTCTTTCTTAGAAAAAACAACATTTTTATTTTTAAATTGCATAGAACTGGCAGTGGGATCATTCATCTTTTCAACCTGACGTTTGAGTTCTTCCAGTGTACAGCAACCGTTAAATAATATGAATGAATGGCTTACTAGCTAGTTTACATCCTTCATTTACCTTACAGCTGCATGAGGCAACTTCGCACATTGCTGCTCTTTCTCTCTCACACACACTCACTCTCTCTTTCTCTCTCACACACCAACAGGCTAGTGTGATCACACACACACACACACACACACACACACACAACGCTGTTAAATTAGCCGCTAATGTTAACGTTAGGTTGAGCTTTGTATTTCTCACAGAAAACGGCAAGCCACATCAAAAAAATGCAGCGTGAATGCAGTTACTAATAGTCATATTGGCAACGTGGCAAGCCAGCAGCACAACTACTACTAGTCTTAATATCAAGTAGCAATCATTAGCATACATTTACATTAGCGTTGTGTATAGTTAACGTTACGTTACTTTGCTCCGCTCGACGTAGATGCGCTGGTGGATGCGTAGACTGGATGTTTACGGTTCAGGTGCTGAAGCATTGACGAGGTACTGTTGTGATATGCAAGTATCGTTACAGTACTTGCACACCACTGAGTTTGTGTCCTTTTTCAGCGTGAAATGGTCCCACACTTTAGACAGTTTCGGTCGCTTTGTCGGCCCTGGTTCTTCCCTTCCCGGCTCCTCCTGTCTGCTTTCTCCGCCGCCTCGTTCCATTTTGCGGGGTCCGCTCGCTATAGCTCTGCCTCTCTGGTCTGTCTGCGATCATGTGTTCTCACGTGTTTACCCTATGTTTACACCGGAAGAGCGCTGTGCCACACCAGTAAGCGTCCGTGAGAAACACAGTCTCTACTCTCTAAATGCCGTGTCGAGGCGAATCATTTTGGCCTCGATCATTTTAATTATTCGAGGTACTCGAGGAATCGTGACAGCCCTAGTCGACGCTGCTCATAAATGCTTCTTTTCATCCCAAGTCTGTGCTGCTGATATTCTTTTTTACGCAGCTTTCGACCAGAGTGGCGCTGTTGAGCGCTGTGACGGCTGGGAGCTCTAACCCGCACGTCAATGAATGCAACTGAAGCTGCAAACCTGTAATATACTGTGTTTGCTCACACATGTTTGATCCTTGGTTTATTGCTGGTTTAAAGCAGCTTTTTGTGGATCTTTTTTGTGAATCTTTGTAAATGCAAACTCAGGGCGGAAGTGTGTGAATATTTTCTGAGTGTGAACTAGGGATGTTCATTTTGAACAATTTACATAATCTAAAATCAGGAAAATTAACGATCAATTATCGATAGCGTAGTAATAATAATTATATATATATATATATATATATATATATATATATATATATATATTTACTCTGGTCTGGTAATAACGTTGCGCATTCTCTGCCGTTCTCTGCCTCTGTTCTATGCCGCTGTGTGTAGTAAGAATATCAGACACTAGCGCTGCTTAGCTGACAGCACAAGAGTCAAATCAACAGGCCTGAGCCTCACTGAGGTCCGCAGACCGCTGGGTGCGTTTGTTTGTGTCCCCGGCGCATGCCGGTGGGAATTCCACATGTTTAAAACAGTTTTGTTGGCACAAAGGCCCGTGCCCAGCCAGAAAACTAGAGACTATATGAAGCTCCACCTCACGTTAGTCGGCTGTGCAATGGAGTGGGGCGAGGAGGAACGAATTCCACCCAAACCTAGTCCAAAAAAAAAAAAAAAAAAATAATAATAATAATAATAATAATAATAATAACAAAAAAAATAATAATAATAATAATAGTAATCGATCAAAATTCCACATGATCGAATCAATTCCTTAACGATCAATTATCGATTTTCGATAATTGATGAACATCCCTAGTGTGAACTCCATCATCAGGATCAGAATAAGGTTTATTGTCGCGGTCTGTAATTAGGTTTTCCAGACTCAAGATGCTCCAACATCAACAGGAGAGAGACAACAAACGTAGACAAAACCAGAGTGAAACCGATACTAGTTACACACATTAAACATTGAAAGCCGTCTTTAAGAAGAGAGAGTGGTCAGAGAGATCAGCTGCTAGATTTAATAGTGAACTGGTATTTTAGCAACATGAGACTGGTGTCTGCTGGTTATTTCCCAGTCTGAAAGGTGTCTGATCTCCATCTGTTCAGTCTTGACCAAATGAAAATCTGGGGCGGCAGGTTGGTGAAGTGAAGTGGGAGACTGGATTTCACCTGGAATTTAAGACACATTAATGCATTTTAAGGTCTTACTAGGGATGCACATTTTCCACAAATTCCAAAGTCGATCAATGGTAACGTTAACGAGCAATCAATCGAGTAATTGTAATTAAAAATACAAATTTTTCCAAACCATACTAATTACCAAATGCGTTTTTTCCTCAATAAAACCTTTATTTATACAGCAGCAACTTATTGTATATTTCTCACAGCATTGCATAGCATAGCCTACGCTATGAAACACATAAAAACGTAGAGGCAAAACTTTTAGACATGTCAACATTTGCCGAGAATCCCCGCCGCGGCCGGGCTCACAGATTGTTTACTTTTTCTGCTTGCAGTGCGTCGCCGCGTCGCAGCTCTTGAACGCTGATGCAGAGTTGCTCAGCTCCAGTCCAGGTGAGACTAGGATCCCAATGAACATTGTTCAAGTGATTGTTGTTGTACATGCGTCGCAACTCTTCCTCTTTGAAGAGGAGAGGAAGAGGAGCCAGCCAATTTATCAGAATGAACACTACTGTTCAAGTAGAGCATCTTATGACTTGTCTGAAAAAGGCTATAGTGATGTAGCCGAGTGTCCGGGTCCGCCTATACTTACACTTTGTTAATAAAACAATAAACAAGAGTCAGGCTGTAACGTTATAACACGTTTCCACATTTATTCTCAGACAGCTAGCGCCTAGCGTTAGCACACTAGTCAACACCGGCTCTGTCAACAAAAGTCCCCCACTTCCTGTTCTACGGCAACTCTGAGGGGACATCCACAGAGCCTCGCATACACACTGAACAGTGATATCATTGCGCCCTCTGGAGGATCATTGAAAAATGATTTGAAAACACCGCTCTACTGACAGAATGCACGTTGCTTTTTGTTTTGTTTTGATCTAGTAATTTTTCACATGCTTGAGTAAATCCTTAACGAGTGAGTAATCGAGCTTCGATTAATTGTGTGCATCCCTAGGGCCTGTGTCCACCTAGCGTCTTTTTCCGACGTTAAACGCTGGGAGTGCACTGGGGAATGCTGATCCCAGCGCACAATATACAAGGAAGCAGTCTGCAAGTAACGTTAGTTCAGCTTGATAGCTGAACTAACGTGCTAGCATGCTAACAACACAGGTAGGCTACGCTATTAAAAGCAGTAAGCACAACACTCACCAGAAATATTAAGTGTCTAGCCGATCTGCTCCCACAATTGAGCCGTTCTGTCTCTGTTGCGATAGTTTTTCCATATGATTAGTTAACAGAAAAGGAGCAGCCGACACCAGCGTCTTTCTGAAAGTTAAAATATTTTCAGCTGGAAGCGCTGGGAGCCGGGCGCACAAAAACGCCGAAAAAAGACGCAGGGCGCTGCGCACTTTCTCTAGACGTCCGTGTGCGCTCGCATACGCTCTCCCCCCATTGGAAACAACTGAAAAAAGACACTGGACCTGAGGAAAAGACGCTAGGTGGACACAGGCCCTTAGGCCGTACATTTCTGTATTTTTACTCTCTTTCATTTTGAGAGGTTTATTCCAGACAAGAAAGGTCAGGGAGTTTGATCAATTGTCTGCAGAAGATCAGGGAATTTTACTGATCTATCTGACTTCCCAGAAGATCTCAGAGTTTAGGCTCTTTCCCAGCGACGTTCATCAATCCGGTGTATTTTCAGGCTGAAAAACACAGCTGAAGAAAGATCAGTTTCAGGTCATAGCAGCTCTGTCTTTCAGTGAATCACATGAGCTGTGTTGGTATTAAAGTGTGGCTGAAAAACACGCTGAAGAAAGATCAGTTTCAGGTCATAGCAGCTCTGTCTTTCAGTGAATCACATGAGCTGTGTTGGTATTAAAGTGTGGCTGAAAAACACGCTGAAGAAAGATCAGTTTCAGGTCATAGCAGCTCTGTCTTTCAGTGAATCACATGAGCTGTGTTGGTATTAAAGTGTGGCGGCTTGCAGGGAGCAAGGTTTGGGATCATTTCAGTGTCATCTGAGAGACTTACAGGAGTCAGAATCAGGAATGTGGATTGTGGCTCGTCTGAAGTGAACGCGTCAAAGACCAGATGAAACCAGCAGCTGCTGTATCTTATAAGACTATTTCTGTTTCAAAAGAGGCGTCACAAAGCAGAATGGATAATGCCATTGGCATCAATACAATCTTATCAAGTCCCATCCCTACATACTGTGGATGCAACAGGAACGGATGTAATATGAAGCTCAGTGTTTCCCCCCTAGAGAAATGTTCAGGCCTGGAGGGATTTCAAAACGTACCCCGACCGCTACGGCGGGGGCCCTCGCTGGCGACGCTAAAGTTTTAGCTAACCTGTTCACATCTATGTTCGCCAATGGCATCCCAAGTATCATCAGACTATTATGGGATGCGATGCGAACAGTTGTATTATGGGATGTGCGTTTCCCAGGCAACGACACACGTTGACACGTTTTGGAACAGTGCTGCTGCACGTTGGCACAATACTCCTAAAAGCAAAATGCTTTTTGTTTTGAATGATTTGGCATCTTCTATTACTGTCAAACACTGTCAACACCAGTATTGTTGTATTGTAATAATATGCCATAAAGGTTTATTGAAATTTTGGGGAGAGCAAAAAAAAAAAAAAAAAATGATATATATATATATATATATATATATAGATATTTATTTTTTGCAATTTATTTTCTGGCCTGGCGGGGGCGTCATTGGCCTGGCGGGCCCACCAGGCCTGTAGAATGGTAGGGGAAACACTGAAGCTGTAGAAGAGAGCAGCAAACACGAGGATTTCCTCGTGTTAAACTCACTAAATGTCTCACTGCACTTTGAGATTTGTCACATTTTAAAATGAATGATCCTGGACCTGCTGACTGTTGTGACACACTGGGTCGTTTCCATCACACGTCACCATCAATCTGATCCTGGACCTGCTGACTGTTGTGACACACTGGGTCGTTTCCATCACACGTCACCATCAGTCTGATTTCCTGATGTCTGAGGTTTTCATCCAGCCACAGCCACCTTGTTTAGTTTACAGTGAGAGGCACTGACACACAGCACCATCACAGGGTCATGATATTCTCACAGAGTAAACAACAACACTGACACACAGCACCATCACAGAGAGTCAATATGATATTCTCACAGACTAAACAACAACGCATCAGATACTTCTGGGTTGTTTTTGACCACCAACTTGCAAGAAACCTCCCTGAGTCCAGAGCAAATAAACGGTGCTGTGTTGGAGGGTGTAGAGAGAGGCTGAGGGGTTTTGACGGCGAGACAGGTTGGGATTATTGTTCGTTTCTATCTCAGGAAAGTTAAAGCAGGCAAAACAAGGCCAGGTCGAAACCTGGCATAGCCCCGGTGCTTGGTATCGTCACCCATTTTTTCCAAAGGTGGGTTGTATCATTTTAGATAGTTATTATTAGAGATGCTGCGATCCGATCATGTGATCGGATATCGGCGCGATATCAGCCAAAAAACATGGATCGGATCGGATCGGATTCCAGCGAAAATGACCGATCCAAGGCTCCGATATAAGCACTCCATTCCATGACTCCGCTCCAGGATTTCTATCCAGCATGCAGCACACTGAGGCCGCGTTGAGCCTAGGATGGCCAGGGCCAAAACGTTGTCTTGCTTCAACATACATCGCATCGCATAAACCATTTCCACCCGCAGGTTTGAGGAGTAGCTAACATAAACGTCAGATAAATACTCTCTATAGGCTAACGTTACCCACTGAGGCAGCTAACATGGCTAATTAGCTAGCTAACACCAGCTATCTTTCTCCTTTAAACTAACGTTAGCGACACGTAGTTGACTGAGCGAACGGCGCTGTACAGCAGGTCGTTATCAAAACGTATTGCACTGAAGAGAAGTAACATTAGATAATGACAAAAGACTCCTCCAATCTGGCAGTGGAAATGTATGCACAAACTTTGTGTGTGTGTGAGAGACAGGGACAGGGCTGTGTGTGTGTGTGTGTGTGTGTGTGTGTGTGTGTGTGTGTGTGTGTGTGTGTGTGTGTGTGTGTGTGTGTGAGAGACAGGGACAGGGCTGTGTGTGTGTGTGTGTGACAGAGAGAGAGAGACAGGGACAGGGCTGTGTGTGTATGTGTCCTGTGTGAGACAGAGTGGGGGTGTATGTGTGAGGAAACAATAATTATTTGTGTCCAGTGTTCACCCATTACAAAATAAGTGTGTATTTGATTGTTATGTTTTAGTTTTACATCAAATTAATTAGATGAACTAAATCGTTTACATACTATATTACCAAAGCACACACATACCTAACTCTAAAAATGTTTGTTGCCTGCTAGCTATCAGACAGCATAGAGAGGCTTAAATATGTGCTGTATCGGATCGAAATCGGTATCGAATCGGGTATCGACATTTGATCGGAATCGGATCGGTTTTGAGGCTAAAATATCGGAATCGGATCGGAATTGAAAAATCTCGATCGCAGCATCTCTAGTTATTATCATGCTAATGCCTGTGCAAGTGGTCATTTTTCTGATCAGTTTGTCTATAAGTAGTTAATTGACATATAAAAAGGGCTGCCGGGCGATTTGAAGCTATATATTGTCCTTCATTTCGTTGTTGAGGTAGGCTAGTCCTCGTGGTGTTTGTCAAACAAAATTGGATGTTGAGAAACCAGATTGATGAGCCGGGGGTTCCCCCATTTTAGCAGCAAGCTACGCAAGCTCATGGAGGTGTGACAGCTGTAAACATAGGATTTCATTGGTCAAACGTATTTTCCCAGTGTGTGAACACTTTAATGTAACGTTAAAGTTATCATCTGTAGCGTTATCACCTCTAAACAGTTTATTTTTTGATGGGAAATGAATGATTGCGAGTCTAAAACACAGCAAAATCATAGTCAAAACCTTATTTAAAAAGGGGGGGGGGAGATATCAACCCTGTCATTGTACAGTCAGTGAAAATTTGGAACCAGTTCAGGCGTTCATTTACAATCACTAGTCTTTCTTTATCCGCTCCGATAGTTAATAATCACATGTTTGCCCCCTCGACCTTAGATGGAGCATTCGAGGTCTGGTCAAGGAATGGGATAGCATCATTATCTCACCTTTATATAGACAATAACTTTGCATCCTTTGAACAACTGGTGAACAAATTTAATATCCCTAGAACACATTTTTTCAGGTATTTACAACTGCGGAACTTTATAGCCTCACACTTTGATTGTTTTGCCCTGCTTCCCCCCACATCCCTATTAGACTCTATATTTTTTTGCAGGACTAGTTTTAAACAGGTTATAGGCAGGTTATATGATCTTCTTAATCTCCATAATTCAGCAGCTTTAGACCTTCTTAACACATTCAGTGCCAAGGACGTCTGTGCACGTCCTAAAAAAAAGTAACGTTCAGTGCCAAGGACGTCTGTGGACGTCCTAAAATCATAATTCATATTATTCCATAATTCTGCTGTTTAAGGTCGTACCCAGCCAGTGAGCATGAATCCCTTCAAGGGATCACACGGCGCCACCTTAAACATCGTCACAGGAGCTGCTCCACCCACCTCAGATCCTTTACTTTGTACAGGAGACAGCGGAGAAAGCCGTGGAAACCGATGCATGCTTTCTGCCAGAGCCGTATATATTGCTCCGTCTACAGCGAGAGTGGGCTCGGCTGCATCCGCGCTCACAACTGAGCTCTTATGCTTCTATCTATCTCCACACGATTTCCTAGAAAGCCAGCATCCGAAGCCGAACGGGCCAAGCCTTTTCGTTCAGTCGCGTTTGCCAGCGCGCATCATTTCCTTGATGCCCATCAAGGAAATGATGCGCGCAGCAAAGCTGGGATCTGTCCGGGGCAAAAACGGAGTCGAGAAAGCAAACTCTGTGCGTGTGGGAGGAGCCCGCAGCTCAGAGGTGGAGAGGGGGGGGGGGGGGGGGGAGAGAGGGGTGTGTGGCTGCACAGAAACCACACCACACGCCACCACATCAGAAAACACCAGCCAGAGTCAGTGAATGTGCTCGAAATTAGAGTGCAAAAGGTATTCATAAAAGGGACTATATCTTGGAAAGAAAAAAAAAACGACAGAAAACCCTTGAAAGTGCACTTTTTTGAGAGGCTGTAATTTCATAATGGAACTGTCTAGAAACAAAATTTCTTCTTTGGAAGAAGCAGGAGTGTTCAATCTTTCATTAAAGTCCAGCCCCGTTAATATAGCCATAATAGAAAAAATTCTATAGCTGTTTTCAACTGAATGGAAGTGAATCTGGCACAGGCTCCAGACAATTTTACTGAAGCGCTGTGGCACTGAATGTGTTAAGAATAGGTGGGAAGAGGATTTGGACGAACAAATTCCAGAAGCAGTTTGGCAAAATATTATTTGCAGAATATATTTATCATACATCTGTCAAAGACATGCTGTTATACAATTTAAAGTGGTACATCGACTTCATTGGTGTATAGTTAGACTGTCCAGAATCAAACCTGATTTGGATCCAACCTGTGATAGATGCAAACGGGCTCCTGTAAGTTTATTACATTTGTTTTGGACGTGTCCACGATTACTTAACTTCTGGCAATTTATTTTTGATACTTTTTCAAAAATTTTAGAAGAACCGATAGTCCCATCCCCTTTTATAGCATTATTTGGTGTCGCACCACCGGATGGCCAACTAAATAACTATAAGTGCAACATGATGGCATATTGTACTTTGTTAGCCAGACGACTAATATTGTTTAAGTGGAAAGACCCTCTTCCTCCCACTTCATCTCAGTGGATTAAAGATGTTATGCAATTTCTCAAACTAGAGAAGATCAGGTACTCGATTCAAGGGTCCGCATTGAGATTTTTTGCCATTTGGCAGCCCTTCCTAACATTCCATTTGGCAGCCCTTCCTAACATTCCATTTGGCCCCTTCCTAACATTCCATTTGGCAGCCCTTCCTAACATTCCATTTGGCCCCTTCCTAACATTCCATTTGGCAGCCCTTCCTAACATTCCATTTGGCAGCCCTTCCTAACATTCCATTTGGCCCCTTCCTAACATTCCATTTGGCCCCTTCCTAACATTCCATTTGGCAGCCCTTCCTAACATTCCATTTGGCAGCCCTTCCTAACATTCCATTTGGCAGCCCTTCCTAACATTCCATTTGGCAGCCCTTCCTAACATTCCATTTGGCCCCTTCCTAACATTCCATTTGGCCCCTTCCTAACATTCCATTTGGCCCCTTCCTAACATTCCATTTGGCAGCCCTTCCTAACATTCCATTTGGCAGCCCTTCCTAACATTCCATTTGGCCCCTTCCTAACATTCCATTTGGCCCCTTCCTAACATTCCATTTGGCAGCCCTTCCTAACATTCCATTTGGCAGCCCTTCCTAACATTCCATTTGGCAGCCCTTCCTAACATTCCATTTGGCAGCCCTTCCTAACATTCCATTTGGCAGCCCTTCCTAACATTCCATTTGGCCCCTTCCTAACATTCCATTTGGCCCCTTCCTAACATTCCATTTGGCAGCCCTTCCTAACATTCCATTTGGCAGCCCTTCCTAACATTCCATTTGGCAGCCCTTCCTAACATTCGTGGAAAACATGGAAGCTGAAAATGTAATGCCTTAGTGTATAATTTTGTTCTTTTCTTTTCTTTCTACAGGTCTGGTGGGATGGGGTGGGGTGGGTGGGGACTTCAGGGGATTTGATACAGTTTGATATAAATGTTTGTATTACGAAATGGAAAACCTTGAATAAAAAAACCTTGGTTTAAAAAAAAAAGGGGGGGGGAGACGTAAAATCGCTTATTGATTTTTCTAAACGGATATGATTTGATATCCGGTTATCCGTGTACACGTGTAGATGGGGACACCCCTACACACACATCCTACAAGTTGGGAGATTAGCGAGAGAAACTAGCAATAGCAAGCGGGAACACAGTGGGAGAGAAAGCGTTAAAAATTGGGAGAATTCCGCCTAAATGGGGAGTGTTGGCAGGTATGGTGTTATTGTTACACCACTAAGAAGGAGTGCTCTAAACCTGCAGGACCACATTCCAACATATGAAATACAATGTCTGTCCTGCTGCCAACACCTCTCCTCCCTCTGACACGTCTGTCCTGCTGCCAGCACCTCTCCTCCCTCTGACACACCAAAGCTGCTCATGTTTCACAGTCATATTACATCTGAAAGTCAATGTGTCATCTATAGCAGTGGTTCTCAACTGGTGTAGCCTCAGGACCCACTATTTTCCTTGTCATGAAGTCGCGACCCAAATTTCAGATTTTTTTTTTAAACTACCCAAATTTATTGCACAAAAAATAGCACATTAATTTAATACACAATGCCTTCATGCACCGTTATAAACCTCAAATGAACAAAAAAGTGCAACAGAAGTGCAACTAGGGCTAAAAACCAATTGAAATAAGGCAGACTTGAATTACAGGCCTATATGTTTTTAAATTTAAACAAAACTGGTCATTACAGAAAGTCTTATTTGAACTGTATGAAATATGAAATAAAAGGCAGACTTATCTTGAATTACATGCCTATATGTTTTTAAACAAGTTAATAATAATAATAATAATAATAATAATAATAATAATAATAAAACAAGTTAACCTGGTCATGCTAATGCAGTTTCAGTAGTCTGAATTTAACTAATATGAAATAAAAAGGAATCACAGGCAGGCTATATGCTTTTTAGTTAAACTGGTCATAACTTTTAATTAAACTGGGGCCATGCTAATCCAGTTTCAATCATCTGAATTGAACTAAAATTAAATATGAAATGAAAAGGCAGACTTCTCTTGAATTACAGGAAGAGCATATGCTTCAGCTTGTTAAACAAGCAAAACTGGTCAGGCTAATCCAGTTTCAATAATCTGAATTTAACTCAAATGAAAAAAATATATATATTTTTTTATTTTTTGGCCAATGTCCGCGACCCAATCAAAACGGCCCCGCGACCCACCTTTGGGTCGCGACCCACCAGTTGAGAAACGCTGATCTAGACACAAACATCATGTGCTTCCTCCTGCCTGCTGCCTGCAAACACCGCTTCTTCCTAAAGCAGCCAGTAGAGTAGAGTCGGGACTGTGGGAGAGACACATTTAGAGTTGAATGTGTTTTCTGCATGCGGGGAACTCCCTCCACTTTGTTCTGGCACCAATTACAGACTTCAGCCTGATGAGTCAGACCGCTTTCAGAGACGATCCACCCAAAACACACGTTACATTTCAGATGGAGTCAATCCACCTAAAACACACATTACATTTCAGATGGAGTCAATCCACCCAAAACATACGTTACATTTCAGGCCATTTTCTGGCCAAAAGGGGGAGTGCTATGGGGGCGTTGCCAAAAAGACTCCTAACTTCCAAACGGACTCGCGTAAACCCACACAACTTTGTAGACAGTTTGGTGGAGGTGTGCACTCTAGTTTTACTTATGGGTTTATTGTATAGATGATTTTTGTGTGTGTATTGTTTTGTATTACTAGTTGGAGGTTTGTGTTAGTGATGACTGTGTTCATGTGGAGCAGACTTGAGGCTTTGATTGCACAGGCAGAATGAGAAGATGTTGATCCAAGTGGTGACTCACGAGTCTGGTATGAGTTTGACTCAGCCTGGAAACCTGACACTCAAACCCAGGTCCCTCCACAGCCTCTCAATAGCCATTTCCACTCCCACCAAATTCACCCATTGTGTGTCTAAAAGGCCGGAAGTAACACAGGTGCAAGCAGAACATTAATGAGGGTTTCCCAACTTCCAATCCTTTTGGTGATGCAGTGCCGGGGCCCTCATTACTGTTTTGCTTGCACCTGTGTTACTTCCTGCATTTTAGCCACAATATGGGTGAATTGGGTGGGATGAAAGAAAGGATAATAATATCATAGTAGCCCTGTTTTCATTACCCAGCAGAAAGTGTATTTTTAAGCTCTCACAACATTTATTTTCAAAACGTTTATGAGAAATGGTCCTGTACACTTGAATCCTGATCATGAATGTCTCATAACATCAGTAGCTTAGCTCAGTGGTTCTCAAATGGGGGTCCGTGGCACTTTGCCAGGGGGTCCGCGAAAAGTTTTCAGGTTAAAAAAAAAATATATATATATATATATTTTTTATTAAAAAAAAAATGCTACATGTTACTTATTCCTTCTCAAACTACTTCCTACATGGTGCTAGTCTATCAAAATATCTTGGCTGTCATTGATTGTGTTGCATAGTGGTTTTCTGTACTGTTGACAAATTGTGATATTGTAAGTCACTTTGGACAAAACAAAAGCGTCTGCTAAATGACTGATGTAAATGTAATGTAATAAAAAAAAAAAAAATTTTTTTTTTTGCAAAATCTTCATAGTTCAACGAAAATAGTTTATGCTTTAAATCTAAAATGGTTCATGGATTACATTCTAATAACAAACCTATCAAATTAAAAGTCAAGCATGTTACCGTGGAAACAATTAAGCTTAGCCCAAAATCACAAATCAGAATGAGGGGGTCCCCGGTATATTTTCTATCTTGTAAGGGGTCCTTGGCTGAAAAACATTTGAGAACCTCTGGCTTAGCTTGTTAGCTAATCTAAAGCTGTCGTACATTTTGGGCATGTTAAGCCCACGTGCCCGACGTGCAGCCAATCACAATGTGTGAAGCCGTGATGTCATCCCCAAGCACTTCCTGTAGGGCGAGTAGATGTTGAACCCACACCGGTCATGAAGCGTGTGACAAGCCGCGTAAATAGTGATATTCCTGGAATGCGAGTTAAGGAGCCAATTACATGTCCTCTGCATCTACATTAAATGAAGACATTACCGTTCGTACGATAGATAGATAGATAGATAGATACTATAGATAGATACTATAGATAGATACTGTAGATAGATAGATAGATAGATACTGTAGATAGATAGATAGACAGTAGGGCTGTGGCGATTCACTTATCTCCGGATTCGATACTATCACGATTCTTGGGTGCCGATTCGATTTATATTGCGATTCTTAAGTATTGCGATTCTACGATTATTGCGATTCGATATTACGATTTATTGCGATTTTTGTTTATTTTTTTCTTTTATTTTTTCAGTTTGTTTCCTTTTTTACACTAGATTAGAACATGGGAAAAGTTGAATCATACACTAGAGACTGTATATTATATCATGAGTAGGGCTGGGCGATATAGTTAAAAACAGGGGCGGACTGGGATCATAATTCAGGCCGGGCATCAAGCAAGCCAGGCCGATATGGGCTGACGCGCGTGAAATTTGGGCCGTTTGAAGCCCAATTTGGGCCGTTTGAAGCCAGATTTGGGCCGTTTGAAGTCCAATTTTACAATGAGATGCACCCACTTTAACCCTGAAGTGTAATTATTACTTCAGACTAACTAATAAAGTAATAAAACCACTAGTAAACCAGTAGGTGGCGTCTGGCCTGCTGTTCAGTGAGTGGCCTGACTGCAAGCACAAAAAAAAAAAAAAAAAAAAAAAATTGCGATTATCGATTCTGGAAAAAAAGATCGATTCAAAAAATCGTGACATTAAAAATCGCGATACTTAGGTGAATCGATTTTTTCCCCCACCCCTAATAGACAGGTAGATAGACAGATAGATAGATAGATAGATAGATAGATAGATAGATAGATAGATAGATAGATAGATAGATAAATAGATACATAGATAGATACATACATACATACTGTAGATAGATAGATAGATAGATAGATAGCAGTGTTTCCCACAGGATTTAGAGTATTTGTGGTGGGGGACCGCACCCCCCTAGGGGGGTGCGGGGGCATGACCCCCCGCGAGATTTTTTTAAACATTTTAAAGTAAAATGCATGAATTTGGTGTACTTTGAGAAAGCTTAAGAGCAAAATTAAAAGGCTAGATCTATGAAGAACATGTCATCATTACTGTGCTGTGGGTTTACAATGACAAACTAAATTTCTCCCTATAGGTCAGGGATACTCAACTTGCTTTGCCACTTTCGTGAAATGATAGAAGGCGAGGGGCCAGTTAATAAACAAACAATATACATTTTTCTGTAGCGGATTGTAGGTTTTTGGGGTGTCAGCCGGAGTTTAGGCTGACAGTGTTGTGCACACCGGATAGTTAGTTAGGTTAAGTACATACATAAGTGCCTGGGTAGCAAGCAGATGGCGGTATTTGACAATTTAGCAGCTAAATCATAGATTATTGAAAGATATTCCATATTCCAGACTGAAATGCTATAACAGAACTATTGGCCAGAATGACATGAACATTTATTGGACACTTATTCAGCGGATATCTTGCATGTTGTGTTCAGGTGCACTGTAAAAGGAAAAAACAAGTTTTTTTTTCTTTTTCTTTTTCTTTTTCTTTGGTCAACATCTTTTTGTGGCAGTCCAAATTAGGGATGGGCATTTCTAGCAAAAACACTATTCGAAATTCGCTGGCCAAATTCGAATTTAATTCGAAATTCGAAAATAAAAATAAAAATGTAATTTTTTTTTTTTTTTTTTTTTTTTGTGAGTGAAATGTTGCATTGTCTCCCCTGATTCTAAGTCTACGGCTTTATTAATTAATATAAAAAGCTTCTGCTGTGGATTTTTAGCTCAAACAAGCATTGCACCACTGAAGTAAAGAACATGTTACATGACATTGACATTTTCGAAAATAAAAAACAGTTTTGACAATCATGAGTGGTTCATTAAATATTTAGTAGGCTCAGGTCTGAGTGCCAAAGGGGTGCCAAAGTCACCCCCTCTCCCTCTTCATGGGATTTCATCCGCCATTCATTTTTCCATAAACCTTGCTTAAAATGCTTATAAAAATTGTTTTACTTGCTCAAACCAAGCGATTTGACTATACTTAGAATCAGGGGAGACAATGCAACATTTCACTAAAAACTTTTTTTTTTTTTTTTTTTTTTTCGAATTTCGAATTTCGAATTTCAATAATAAAAGTCGACCTTGATAATAACAACGATTATTCGAAAATTCGAAATTCGATGCCCATCCCTAGTCCAAATCCTTTTGTGGCGGCCCGCCACAAATTCCTTTATGTATGGGAAACACTGGATAGATAGATCCCGTAGATAAATAGATACAGGCCTGGTTACCACAACATTACATTCAGTAAAAGTTTGTCATTCAGTCCCTTTGGGGACAGCGTCTGGAGTTAAATATCCAGAACGCCTCCCTTCTTTTAACACATTGAGTGCCACAGCGCTTCAGTAAAATTGTCTGGAGCCTGTGCCAGATTCACTTCCATTCAGTTGAAAACAGCTATAGAATTTTTTCTATTAGGGCTATATGAACAGGGTTGGACTCTAATGAAACATTGGACACTCCTACTTCTTTCAAAGAAGAAATTTTGTTTCTAGACAGTTCCATTATGAAATGACAGACTCTGAAAGAAGCGCACTTTCAAGGGTTTTCTGCCGTCTTTTTTTACTTTTCAAGATAAAGTCACTTTTATGAATACTCTAATTTCAAGCGCATTCACTGACTCTGGCTGGTGTTTTCTGATGTAGTGACATGGTGTGGTTCTGTGCAGCCTGCGTGCCCCCCCCCCTCTCCACCCCGGAGCTGCGGGCTCCTCCCCACACGCACAGAGTCTGTCTTCGCAGCCTCAGTTTTTGCCCCGGGCGGATTTCAGTGCAACAAGGAAATGGCAGGCGGGACTGAGGGAGAAGGTTTAGCCGTTCGGCTTCGGGTGCTGCCTTTCTGGCGGGTGGTCGTGTGGAGGGGCTGTGTGCAGGCGGATAGACAGCGGCAGAAGAGCTCAGTTGTGGGCTTGGATCGCAGCCAACTGTCGGCTGCGGACAGAGCAATCTGTGTGGCTCTGGCTGCAGCATGCGTCGGTGTCTCTCTGATCACGGCTTTCTCCGTTTTCTCCTGGACAAAGTAAAGGATCTGAGGTGGGTGGCGCAGCTCCCGTATAGAGTTTTAAGGTGGCGCCGTGTGATCCCTTGAAGGGATTCATGCTCACTGGCTGGGTACGACCTTAAACAGCAGAATTATGGAATAATATGAATTATGATTTTAGGACGTCCACAGATGTCCTTGGCACTCCTCGTTACTTTTTTTTAGGATGTCCAGAGACGTCCTTGGCACTCAATGTGTTAAGTAGCAGGTCGTGGTCTCCACTAGGCTTGCCACGGTAGTCGGTGTTACCGGTGTTACATGGTGGTGAGGCACACACCGATTACATAACATGCCCACCGGTAACACCTAAACTCCACCTGTTCGTGACAGTTCCAGCATGCACTCAGCTACGCTGGTGTTTATTACAAGCGCTCCCTCGTATCCTGGCTCGCTTGAGTTCATCAGATCTCTGGTTAGACAGACCAGCAAGTTACGTTAGTTGTACATGTTGTGAACACAATCCCCCTCATACACACTTAGGTAAGACCCTTATCTAAGCCTGTGTTATGACAGTAAACTGAGTATCTCTGGGTATGACAGTAAACTGATTATCTCTGGGTATAACAGTAAACAGATTATCTCTGGGTATGACAGTAAACTGATTATCTCTGGGTATGACAGTAAACTGATTATCTCTGGGTATGACAGTAAACTGATTATCTCTGGGTATGACAGTAAACTGATTATCTCTGGGTATAACAGTAAACTGATTATCTCTGGGTATAACAGTAAACTGATTATCTCTGGGTATGACAGTAAACTGATTATCTCTGGGTATGACAGTAAACTGAATACGGATTATCTCTGGGTATGACAGTAAATTGAATACTGATTATCTCTGGGTATGACAGTAAACTGATTATCTCTGGGTATGACAGTAAACTGATTATCTCTCTGGGTATAACAGTAAACTGATTATATCTGGGTATAACAGTAAACTGATTATCTCTGGGTATGACAGTAAACAGATTATCTCTGGGTATGACAGTAAACTGAATACTGATTATCTCTGGGTATGACAGTAAACTGATTATCTCTGGGTATGACAGTAAACTGATTATCTCTGGGTATGACAGTAAACTGATTATCTCTGGGTATGACAATAAACTGATTATCTCTGGGTATGACCGTAAACTGATTATCTCTGGGTATGACAATAAACTGATTATCTCTGGGTATGACAGTAAACTGATTATCTCTGGGTATGACCGTAAACTGATTATCTCTGGGTATGACAATAAACTGATTATCTCTGGGTATGACAGTAAACTGATTATCTCTGGGTATGACAGTAAACTGATTATCTCTGGGTATGACAATAAACTGATTATCTCTGGGTATGACAGTAAACTGATTATCTCTCTGGGTATGACAGTAAACTGATTATCTCTGGGTATGACCGTAAACTGATTATCTCTGGGTATGACAATAAACTGATTATCTCTGGGTATGACAGTAAACTGATTATCTCTGGGTATAACAGTAAACAGATTATCTCTGGGTATGACAGTAAACTGATTATCTCTGGGTATGACAGTAAACTGATTATCTCTGGGTATGACAGTAAACTGATTATCTCTGGGTATAACAGTAAACTGATTATCTCTGGGTATGACAGTAAACTGATTATCTCTGGGTATGACAGTAAACTGATTATCTCTGGGTATGACAGTAAACTGATTATCTCTGGGTATAACACTAAACTGATTATCTCTGGGTATGACAGTAAACTGATTATCTCTGGGTATGACAGTAAAGTGATTATCTCTGGGTATAACAGTAAACTGATTATCTCTGGGTATAACAATAAACTGATTATCTCTGGGTATGACAGTAAACTGATTATCTCTGGGTATGACAGTAAACTGATTATCTCTGGGTATGACAGTAAACTGATTATCTCTGGGTATGACAGTAAACTGATTATCTCTGGGTATGACAGTAAACTGATTATCTCTGGGTATGACAGTAAACTGATTATCTCTGGGTATAACAGTAAACTGATTATCTCTGGGTATGACAGTAAACTGATTATCTCTGGGTATGACGGTAAACTGATTATCTCTGGGTATGACAGTAAACTGATTATCTCTGGGTATGACAGTAAACTGATTATCTCTTGGTATGACAGTAAACTGATTATCTCTCTGGGTATGACAGTAAACTGATTATCTCTCTGGGTATGACAGTAAACTGATTATCTCTCTGGGTATGACAGTAAACTGATTATCTCTGGGTATGACAGTAAACTGATTATCTCTCTGGGTATGACAGTAAACTGATTATCTCTGGGTATGACAGTAAACTGATTATCTCTGGGTATGACAGTAAACTGATTATCTCTCTGGGTATGACAGTAAACTGATTATCTCTCTGGGTATGACAGTAAACTGATTATCTCTCTGGGTATGACAGTAAACTGATTATCTCTGGGTATGACAGTAAACTGATTATCTCTGGGTATGACAGTAAACTGATTATCTCTGGGTATGACAATAAACTGATTATCTCTGGGTATGACCGTAAACTGATTATCTCTGGGTATGACAATAAACTGATTATCTCTGGGTATGACAGTAAACTGATTATCTCTGGGTATGACCGTAAACTGATTATCTCTGGGTATGACAATAAACTGATTATCTCTGGGTATGACAGTAAACTGATTATCTCTGGGTATGACAGTAAACTGATTATCTCTGGGTATGACAATAAACTGATTATCTCTGGGTATGACAGTAAACTGATTATCTCTCTGGGTATGACAGTAAACTGATTATCTCTGGGTATGACCGTAAACTGATTATCTCTGGGTATGACAATAAACTGATTATCTCTGGGTATGACAGTAAACTGATTATCTCTGGGTATAACAGTAAACAGATTATCTCTGGGTATGACAGTAAACTGATTATCTCTGGGTATGACAGTAAACTGATTATCTCTGGGTATGACAGTAAACTGATTATCTCTGGGTATAACAGTAAACTGATTATCTCTGGGTATGACAGTAAACTGATTATCTCTGGGTATGACAGTAAACTGATTATCTCTGGGTATGACAGTAAACTGATTATCTCTGGGTATAACACTAAACTGATTATCTCTGGGTATGACAGTAAACTGATTATCTCTGGGTATGACAGTAAAGTGATTATCTCTGGGTATAACAGTAAACTGATTATCTCTGGGTATAACAATAAACTGATTATCTCTGGGTATGACAGTAAACTGATTATCTCTGGGTATGACAGTAAACTGATTATCTCTGGGTATGACAGTAAACTGATTATCTCTGGGTATGACAGTAAACTGATTATCTCTGGGTATGACAGTAAACTGATTATCTCTGGGTATGACAGTAAACTGATTATCTCTGGGTATAACAGTAAACTGATTATCTCTGGGTATGACAGTAAACTGATTATCTCTGGGTATGACGGTAAACTGATTATCTCTGGGTATGACAGTAAACTGATTATCTCTGGGTATGACAGTAAACTGATTATCTCTTGGTATGACAGTAAACTGATTATCTCTCTGGGTATGACAGTAAACTGATTATCTCTCTGGGTATGACAGTAAACTGATTATCTCTCTGGGTATGACAGTAAACTGATTATCTCTGGGTATGACAGTAAACTGATTATCTCTCTGGGTATGACAGTAAACTGATTATCTCTGGGTATGACAGTAAACTGATTATCTCTGGGTATGACAGTAAACTGATTATCTCTCTGGGTATGACAGTAAACTGATTATCTCTCTGGGTATGACAGTAAACTGATTATCTCTCTGGGTATGACAGTAAACTGATTATCTCTCTGGGTATGACAGTAAACTGATTATCTCTCTGGGTATGACAGTAAACTGAATGATTATCTCTGGGTATGACAGTAAACTGATTATCTCTGGGTATGACAGTAAACTGATTATCTCTCTGGGTATGACAGTAAACTGATTATCTCTGGGTATGACAGTAAACTGATTATCTCTGGGTATGACAGTAAACTGATTATCTCTGGGTTGTGGATAAAACAACACATTTGAGGACATCATCTTGGGCTTTGAGAAACACTGATGGACATTTTTCACCATTTTCTCTGTTTCTGACATTTTATAGCCAAAACAACTAAGCGATTAGTCAAGAAAATAACCAACAGTCACTGGACTCTGGCACAGTCAGAAAGACTCTGTGTCAACCCACCTCACTACAGGCTGTTAGGCATTTCTGTTCTGAATTATAATCAACGGCAACAATTCTTCTCAAATGGGTTGCCAGGTATTCGGTCTGGTAGGGTATACAGTAGGGATGGGCATTTCTAGCAAAAACACTATTCGAAATTCGCTGGCCAAAGTCGGCTTTTAATCGAAATTCGAAAATTAAAATTAAAATGTAAAAAAAATTAAAAATGTTTTTTTTTTTTTTTTTTTGCATTGTCTCCCCTGATTCTAAGTCTAAGGCTTTATTAATTAATAGATGTCTATAAAGTTTAAACTTTTAATGCACACAACAGCAGTAGTACAACGGACGCGTTTCAGCCTCACAGGCTTTCCTCAGCGTTGCTACAGACAGTGGGTGTGACCCATATAAGTAGAAGCCATATATATGGGTCACACCCACTGTCTGTAGCAACGCTGAGGAAAGCCTGTGAAGCTGAAATGCGTCCGTTGTACTACTGCTGTTGTGCGCATTAAAAGTTTAAACTTTATAGACATCTGTGAGTGCTGTTTTTGATTTAATTTTTGAGATTTTTGGATCGGCACCCAGTAACCATCTTTAAAACGTTGGGTTGAGCACACCAGTTCGTTGATTAGTTTATTAATTAATAGAAAAAGCTGCTGTGGATTTTTTAGCTCAAACAAGCATTGCACCACTGAAGTAAAGAACATGTTACATGACATTGACATTTTCGAAAATAAAAAACAGTTTTGACAATCATGAGTGGTTCATTAAATATTTAGTAGGCTCAGGTCTGAGTGCCAAAGGGGTGCCAAAGTCACCCCCTCTCCCTCTTCATGGGATTTCATCCGCCATTCATTTTTCCATAAACCTTGCTTAAAATGCTTATAAAAATTGTTTTACTTGCTCAAACCAAGCGATTCGACTATACTTAGAATCAGGGGAGACAATGCAACATTTCACTCACAAAAAAAAAATATATATATATATATTTTTTTTTCGAATTTCGACTTTCAATAATAAAAGTCGACCTTGATAATAACAACGATTATTCGAAAATTCGAAATTCGATGCCCATCCCTAATATACAGTAGGTCGGGTGGCCAGGTATATGTGGTCAGATGGAGGTCTGATGTTTCATTGATCTTCTATTAAAGCAGTTGATGATGTGTTGGAGCAGTTGACTGCTGAGTGTTGGATGATGATTATCATTTCATTCACCTGGTTATTAAAATGTTCTTGTTTTGTCTTTGTCTCCTCCCTCTCTTCTCCCTCCCCATGGCTCCTCCCCCCTCCTCCAGTCGTGGGACGTGTTTTTCCGTAACGCCAACGCCGGCGCTCCTCCAGGCTCGGCCTATCAGAGCCCTCTGTCTCTGTCCCTGGGGGGCGTGGCCTCTCCCCAGCTCTCCTCGCTGGTCGGAGTGCAGCCCAACGTGGACAAAATGGTGGAGGATCACCTGGCTGTCCAGTCTCTCATCAGGGCCTACCAGGTATGCACGCACGCGCGCACACACCACACACACACACACACACACACACACACACACCACACACAGGACATACTGCTAGTATATACACACACACACACACACACACTGGTAATGATCTGAAGGGGGCGCTGCTTGGAAGTCGAGGCTAAAATCCATTTATTTGCCCAATAGAGAGTTGGAGACAAAATCATGAAAACTGAGTAATGTGGGAGCTTTTAAACAAGGGCTGGGTTTAATTTTTTTTGAAGAATCGAATCAATCTTCATTTGAATGATCCGATATCGATTTATGAAATCCTGATATCAATCTTTTAATTAGAGCTGCAATGATTAGTTGATTAATCAATTAGTGGATCGACAGAAAAGTAATCGCCAACTATTTTTATAATGAATTAATCATTTAGACCCATTTTTAAGAAAAAGATACTAAAATTCTCTGATTAAATGTGAATATTCTTTGGTGTCTTTACTCCTCTATGACAATAAACTGAATATCTTTGGGTTGTGGGAAACACTGGACACATTGACATTTAGAAACATTGTCACTTTTCACCATTTTCTGACATTTTATAGACCAAACAACTAATCGATTAATCAAAAAAATAATCAACAGGTTAATCAAGAATGAAAATAATCAGTTTGCAACCCTACTTTTAATATATGCCTTTTCCCATGGATGCTTGAAGCTTTAACTCCGTTAATCTCACGTTTCCATTTAAAATCTAAAGTTATTGTTGATGCAGGTGGCGACTAATTTCCTGACTAGTCTATAGAGCTCAAAAGTCATGTGACGTTTCTTGTCCCAGAAGTGAATTCCCCATTCATTTTCTCCATAGACATTTCGAAAAAAAAATCCTTATCTAACGAATTTTAAGGCTTGACCCAAACCAACCAGTGTTCCAGAGAATCCTGAGTTGACCATAAATCATTTCACTTTGAGCAGAAACAAAAAATAAAAGCAGCGGGGGGGGGTGGTGGGGTGTCGAACTTTTTATCATTTTTCCAGCATTTATTTTTTGTTTTTGCTGAAAGTGAAATGTTTTATGGTCACTCACGATTCTCTGGAAGACTGGTTGGCTTGGTTCAACCCTTAACACGTTCACTGCCAATGGCGAGTTGACTCGTCAAAAAAATTCCAACGGTTGACTGCCAATGACGAGTTGAGACGTCAAAAAAAAAAAAAAAAAAATTTGACGGTGCTACGTGGATCAATGCCCCCCACGTCTCCTATAAAAATATTGGAGCCACCGAAGGTATACAACCCATTCCACCGACCCACTAAGTGGCGACAGTGCTCTCCATTCTAGAGGAAGGCAAGCAAAAAGCAGTGTGAGGAAGCCATTCTCATGAAAATGGATTGGCGAAAACGCTTTCGCGCTTGGGAGCTGGCGGTGGGGTTTTGCAAATTTGCATAATAGATTACGGGTGGAACACACTTTGAAACACGCAGCATAAATAAGACCAGAATCGCAAAAGCTTCATCAAAGCTCTCAGAACCCCAAGAAACGAGCGAGCCCATCCATCCAGACTTCCTCAAAGAGCGGCCGCCAGCAGACAGGCACAGCAGCAGCAAAGCAGTGAGCCTGGTGACGCGAGGTTACAGCAGCAACAGAAACGAGCTTGTGACACGCCCGCTGCAGCCAAGAAGAACACACACGGAGGGAGGAGTTTGAAGGAGAGGGGTGTTTCCTGCTGTTATGGAGGAAATTACTGTTCAAAACTATTGTTTAGATGTCTGACGTCTTACTGATGCCAAAAATGAATGGTTAAAGTGACTGTTCTATCGAATTTCACAAAAAGCCATTTATCTCAGAATAAATTTTCAGACGCTGAAACCATGCTGTATTCAAGTGCTAATGCCTACATAACTACTAACTCTACAAACTAACTCTTTTAGACAGAGAAAGCACACATTCTATTAGTTCTTTTGAGATATTGTGTGTTCACAAAATCCTAACAGAAACGAATCCTCGGCTCTTGAAAGATGAGCCAGAATCCTCAAAAAAAACCTCTGGCAGAAGCTAACTACAGTTTTGAAAAACGGCTGGCAGTGAATGTGTTAAGACTCGTTATATAAAGATTTTTCTAAATGTCTATGGAGAAAATGAGTGGAGAATTCACTTCTGGGGCAAGAAATGTCACATGACTGTTGAGCTCTATAAGGAAGAAAACAGCCAAAACTGAGCGCAATTGAGTCGATACTAAAGGTATTAGAGGAGGGGGGCTACCGTAGTGGAGGGGGGCTACCGTAGTGGAGGGGGGCTACCGTAGAGAAGGGGGGCTACCGTAGAGAAGGGGGGCTACCGTAGAGAAGGGGGGCTACCGTAGAGAAGGGGGGCTACCGTAGAGGCTGGTGGCTGCGTAAAGACGCAACAGTTACCGCCGGCATTGTTTATTATTATGATCATTTAATTATTAGTTTATGTTTTAGGGGCGGCTGTAGCTCAGGAGGTAGAGCGGGTCGTCCACTAATCACCAAATATGCCGAACCCAATCCATATTGAATCAAATCAAATTGGGACCTTGTAAATGGTAAATGGCCTGCATTTATATAGCGCTTTTATCCAAAGCGCTTTACAATCAGTAGGTAGTCTACATTCACCCATTCATACACCGATGGCGTCAGGCTGCCACGCAGGGTGCCTACACACCATCGGGAGCAATTTGGGGTTCAGTATCTTGCCCAAGGACACTTCGACATGCAGACTGGAGGAGGCGGGAATCGAACCACCGACCTCTTTGATCCAAAGCGATTAGTGGACGACCCGCTCTACCTCCTGAGCTACAGCTGCAACCTTGTGCATCGAAATCCAATCGATTCAGGAAATCAGTGGCAATACTTTGCCCCATTTATAACAGTATCACACCCCCCAGACTAATAAACAGCTTTTGACATACAAAATATAAAATACAAAATGCGGGGTTTTACACCTGTCTTTAGGCCAAGTTAATCCACCAACCAAACTTCCTGCATTAGCTGTCATTGTGCTTGTAGATGTGCTGCATCTCAACATTGTATAGAGGGCCAAAGTGATCGTCACGTCCTGCCTTTCTCTGTGTACCAGCAACTGAAAAAATATGAATGGTGGTGAACGGAGAGAGGCAATACTTTTTTGATCCTGTTTGAATTGCGCCACGGGGTCCACATATCATCTTTGTCAATGTAAAAGATCACTTTGCAAGTCAAGAAAGTGGCAGTTTGTGGTAAAACTGTGGCACTATCAGTTATAAATCAGAAAGAGGACTCACAACCAGTCGCATAAGTGACGTCTCTCCCCCTAGTCCATGTTGTTGATGGCGTGGTCTATATTGTGCGACACGAGAGATGTAGTTGAACTAAAAACTAAACCCTACGTTTCTTTCAGGACAAACTGTGACTTTCTTGACATACCGTACATAGTTATCTTTTAAATTGATTTTTTTTTACATGTCACAATTCAAACAGGATCACAGAAGTATCGTCTCTCACCAGTCACCACCATTCATATATTTTCAGATGCTGGTACACAGAGAAAGGCAGGAAGTGACGTTCACTTTGGCTCTCTATTACAATTGGGGATGCAAATTGTAAGCAAATTCCTGAATCGATCGTTGGTAACGTTAACGAGCAATCAATCGATTGACTCTAATTAAAATGCCAGATTTACCAAACTATACCAAATGTGTTTTTTTTGCTCAATCAAACACTTTATTCCACAGCAGCAACATATTGCATGTTCCCACAGCATTGCACAGCCTATGAAACATATAAAAACGTACAAGCATAGATATATTAAACACATTTGTGCACGCTGCCTGTAGGCGGCTACAAGTCACTTTAAACTACGTCGCAGCTCTTCCTCGTACTGAGCAGATGGAGGATGAGGCAGCTGAGACGAGGAGCAGCAGTGGTAGAGCATTGCGGTTGTCGTTGTGTTTTATGTGTACAGAGAATCACAGTGTTTGCAGGTGGCATTATTTTGTCTTTCACGTCGCCCGCTTTATAATTAGCAAAAGTTGCCGTTCTCATCTTTTCAGACCTCTATGACTGCCTGGTCTGGTCAATAGTTATTGTGTGGGTGCGCCCTCTGGTGTGCTCATTGAAACATGGCTTTCTTAAATCTCGCCCTTGTGGTGTTAAATCATTTCATCAAAAAATTCGAAAATGGCACATAGCCTACACTGTCAATTAATCAGTTAATCTATGTTCGATCCATCAAATTCTTAACGGCGATTAATCATTAACATCCCTACACACACACACACTCTCTCAGAGATCGATACACACACACACACACACACACACACACACTAGCAGCGCCCCGATGTGTTTTGTTGTTAATGATGTGTTTTCCAATTTCTTAGCCATATTTCCAGGTCCTGACGTCCCATTGTAATATATCCATGGAGGGAAACTGCAATGTTTTTATTTATTTTTTACAATTGTTTTATTATGTATATGCAATCGAACAAGTATTATTTTAATATATTTTATAGTTTTATTTCATTTTCACCTTAAAGACGAGCTGCACCCAAAAATTATTTTATTTTTATTTTAGTTCATACCTGGGTATTCAGTGCACCTATTTAATAATGTATGCAAAACAAAGTTACAATTTCTTTAGTTTTTCACACTTTTTCACATCAAAAGTTCATTTTTCAAGATTTCATTCATAACAGTAATCTCCAGTTTGTTGACGTCACATAGTACTATTACATTTCTACCCCATTTCAACCAATCATATCACGACATGGCAGCTATCAATCTTCATTTCAGGAGAATTTTCTCCTCGAAATGAAGGAGAAAATTGCCGCCTAGTGCCTGTAAGTGTAACCTGGCAGAATTTCTAGTCCATAAGCTAATAATTTTGCCAATTGTATGTAACGTACAAAATAAAGCAAACGGAAATGACATTTACAGTAATTGGCTCGTTAAACTCGCATTCCAGTATAAGGGTAACGTATGCGGGTCTTACCCCGGCTCCTCAGAGATTCCAGGCCGGCAGGCTGCACTCATGCCTCGGATTCTCCGCTGCGCTCCACACGAAGGCAGCTGGCTGCCTGGTTCTCTGTGGATCCCACTTGCGTAGCACCACAACACACTGAATCCCACTTGATTGGCCAACGCCAAATCCAGTCCCCAGAATTGTCAAATCAAATCATCGAGATGCTATGGCCCGCCTCTCAACTCTCTGTCATCTCAAGCTTTGTTTTCAGTCTGACAATGTTCTGATGTCTCCGACCCTCGCGCAACTTGGGTTCAGCTCGTCTTTAAGTTATTTATAAAATCTGAGGATATGGATGATGATGATATTTATTATTATTATTATTGTTATTATTATTGTTATTATTATTATTATTATTATTACTATATAATTATATAATAATCAGTTATCACATGATCACCTGATTTGTGTGTGTGGTGTACCATGTCTCTGTCATGTGGTATTAGAATACGTTGTTGTTGTTGTTGTTGTTGTTGTTGTTGTTAGGATGACTGATAATGTAGTGTGTGTGTGCTGGTTGTATGTATAGGTAATGATCTGATTGATGTGTTTACATGCACTTTAGTAAGTACAGTAGTGGGAACTCGCCTCACGGTGTGTGAGTGGACATTGAGATTGGGCCATGCACTGAATAAAACCGATGATTCAGCAGAAAGCTAGGTGTGTTTATTTAGAATTCTCATAATCCGATAACAGCCTTTATCTGATAAAGTATGTCGGTTGATGCTGTTTGAATAATCTGGTAAGTCCAGAAATCAAATAATGATTTATGATTTATTTGTGTGCATGTAAACACACTCACTGTTGTTAACATTATAATATGAGGATGTGGGTGTGGTTTGATGTCTAGGTGGTGGGCCATCACAATGCCCACCTGGACCCTCTGGGCATCAGCTGTGTGAACTTTGACGAGGCTCCGGCTAATACCGGCTTCGATCAAGTCGGTGAGAACAAACCAACGCCGAGAGACTACCATGTGCTGTGGTGTTAATGTTGCTTTCCCCCCACCCTCCTTCTCTCTCTCTCTCTCTCTCTCTCTCTCTCTCTTGTTTTTATGTTTTCTTCTTTGTCCTCTCTTCACCCTCCTCTTCCTAAACCTCCACAAACTCCACCCTGCTACTCCTTCGCTCCTCTCTCTCCATCCTCTACCTCTTCTCCTCTTTTTCGCTCATTTCATTTTGTTGCCTCTCGTTTCCACCCGTCCAAACCGACTCTACCTCTCCTCCACCTCACCCAATGCCTTCCTCCTCCCCTACCTCCTCTCTCCATGTCCTACCTCCTCTCTTTGTGTCCTACCTCTTCTCTTCATTTCCTACCTCCTCTCTCCTCCACTATCTCGTGGTCCTGTCCTCCTCCCTTCCTGGGTTCTGTACTGTTGTCACTTCCTGTAGATCCGAGGGCACCATGTGGCCCAGTTGGACCCCCTCGGCATCATGGACGCCGATCTGGACTCGCACGTCCCCACTGACATTATCACTTCCTCCGACAAGCTGGGTGAGGAGCTAAACCTTTAGAACTGACCAGAACGTCCCATCCTCCCTCTCCACATTCTCCTGGCTGCTATACTATCTGAAACCCTCTCCTATATTATTCACACATGGTGCTAGAACTTACTGGGAAAATCTGTCCAAACCCCTTGTAAACTGCGAATGTTTCTGGGACGTTCTTCAATTGGATTCTTCCATTGAACTGGTGAAAGTTTTTAGAACATCTTTGGAACTTTCAATGAAAGTTTCTAGAATATCCATGAAATATAAACCTACCTTGTATACTGGAAATGTTTCTGCAGCCTTCTCATCTACAATTTTTAAACTATTGTATTGGAAATGGAACTGGTCAAAGGTTTTATCTTTTAAACATTTTCGTATACGGTGTAAGTTTATAGAAAATCTTGGAAATCACATGCATTGGCTCCTAGACCCATCCTGACAGTGAGTACGGGTCAGGAAACCTCAGCCCATTGAAAGAGTTAGCTTATTTGTGTCAGGTAACCTTTCTGTTGCTGGCAAAGCTTTAAAATACGTGGAGGAGGCGTCTGCATCTTCCATATTTCTATGACAGCTTGACAATCTTGTTGGTTCAAAACGGTTCAAACTTGACAGTCAAAATCTGAATTGGATTCACTCAAGAACAGAAAACCAGATTATTCAACCTGATGTGTCCTGGATCTGATCTTTTCACAGCATGCCAACAGGGAAAACCATCGGATGAGAATCACAAAGGATGAAAATCATATTTCTGTTCTTGAGTAAATCCCCAGTCGGAGAAGCAGCTCATGCTGCTAAAAAAATAAATAACCATCTTTAACGAGAAGTGACACAAGTAAGAATAACAAAATATGTGAGATGATTTCAGATACTATCAGACCAGGTCTGGCTCCTTAAGTCTCCTGTGGAAGATGTTTTACTGGTATTAGCACTTAGTTGTTAGCGACTAGCTGTTAACAATAGCTTTCCATCTAGCTCGGTCTCTTCGCATTAGCCAACAGATAATCTGTTGGTCTATTAGCAGCATCTTGGAAGTGTTGAAGATCAACTGGTACAACTTTACTATCTAGTGATTAGCTTTAGCTTCCCTGTTATCAATGCATCGTTCTGTTAGCATCTTGAGCTGATGACAAAAACCTGCTACTGTAGCTGTTCGCTGTGATTGTGTTTTAGCTTTTGCTTTGAGCAGTTGGCCTTTTGTTTTTATCATTGGGCTTATAGCTAGCTTGTATTTAGCTTGTAGCTATGCTTGTAGCTATGCTTGGACATATTGGCTCTCAGTTGTGATCATGTACTGTATGTTAGCTTGATGTACAAGCAGCTGTTCACTAGCTGCTGCCTGTTTTTATAGCCGTTTGCTGATCGCTGTACAGACATTGAAGTTTTGGAGCAGCTTGGCTCTGTGCCAAACGAACAGTTTTCAATGGGAACCGGTGTATATTCAATGGCATCGAGGATATGGTGTGATTAATAGTGATTGTCTAGACATGCTAGGACTATTTCACTTCCAATTCATCAATTCAAGACCCAGTAGAAGTTGCATTTGACAGAGTTTGAATGTGACAAATGTATCAAAATGTATCGTGAAGGAACAGAGACGGGCGACGACGACTCTGTTGACTCAGGTCAGTCTAGTGGTTTTCAGTCGTTTTTCTAGACTAAAGCTTCATTTATACTTATTAGAAAGTGTCGCTCAGCTCATGGTCGCAGACGAAAAAGTGTGAAATCACGTCGGAGGCAAGATGTTACGTACTTGGCTGCAGCCGCATATAACGAACACACAACCACACAACTCACCACCTCGCTCTCTGGGAAGTTGGTCACGGTGTTCTTTGTGATTTTCACGAAGTCATACATCAAGGACATGCTGATAAAAATAGCGGGCCGGGGACACTATTTCATTTCATTTCAGCGAAAACCAAAACAAGGAAGTCAAGCGCGCGTGCCGTCCATATAGCCAATCACACTTACGCGACACTATGTGATGTAGTCAGCGACACTAGAAATGTCACTAGGTAGCAGACACCTCTCGCCGAACACTTGAAAGTGTCGACTCAAATCCTCATTTCTGTCGGCGATGGTTTCAAAAGTGTCGACAGACGAAGCATAAATTGGGCTTTAGTGTGATGAGAGTATGAATCTTACATTATGACTTGTTGTCTTATCTGACTGGATAGTAGGGGTGGGGGAAAAATCGATTCACCTAAGTATCGCGATTTTTAATGTCACGATATTTTGGATCAATCTTTTATTCCAGAATCGATAATCGAAAAAAAAAAAAAAAAAAAAATTTTTTTTTTTGGGTGCTTGCAGTCAGGCCACTCACTGAACAGCAGGCCAGGCTTCAAACGGCCAAAATTGGGCTTCAAACGGCCCAAATTTCACGCGCGTCGGCCCATATCGGCCTGGCCTGCTTGGTATCTAATGCCGGCCTGAATTATGATCCCAGTCCGCCCCTGTTTTTAACTATATCGCCCAGCCCTACTCATGATATACAGTCTCTAGTGTATGATTCAACTTTTCCCATGTTCTAATCTAGTGTAAAAAAGCAAACAAACTGAAAAAAGAAAAGAAAAAAATAAACAAAAATCGCAATAAATCGTAATATCGAATCGCAATAATCGTAGAATCGCAATACTTAAGAATCGCAATATAAATCGAATCGGCACCCAAGAATCGTGATAGTATCGAATCGGGAGATAAGTGAATCGCCACAGCCCTACTGGATAGTTGTACTCTCTATCTCTCCATCAGTTTTCACGGTGTTCTCTCCTTAGAAGTCTGATGAATCTTAGACCGACCCAGTAGTACTATATAACTATGAATGTTGGGACCTGGCCCTGTACCCGTATGGATGTCTCTGCGGTCTCCCTCTGGCTCTGCTGGCTCGTAGCTCGACTAACCGCCGCCGATTAGCTTCAACCCTGCCTTGCTTTCGCTGCAGTAAAACCCATCATACACAATCTAATGTTACACACTCCCTGATCATACACACTCTAATGTTACACACTCCCTGATCATACACACTCTAATGTTACACACTCCCTGATCATACACAATCTAATGTTACACACTCCCTGATCATACACACTCTAATGTTACACACTCCCTGATCATACACACTCTAATGTTACACACTCCCTGATCATACACACTCTAATGTTACACACTCCCTGATCATACACACTCTAATGTTACACACTCCCTGATCATACACACTCTAATGTTACACACTCCCTGATCATACACACTCTAATGTTACACACTCCCTGATCATACACACTCTAATGTTACACACTCCCTGATCATACACACTCTAATGTTACACACTCCCTGATCATACACAATCTAATGTTACACACTCCCTGATCATACACAATCTAATGTTACACACTCCCTGATCATACACACTCTAATGTTACACACTCCCTGATCATACACACTCTTAATGTTACACACTCCCTGATCATACACAATCTAATGTTACACACTCCCTGATCATACACACTCTAATGTTACACACTCCCTGATCATACACACTCTAATGTTACACACTCCCTGATCATACACACTCTAATGTTACACACTCCCTGATCATACACACTCTTAATGTTACACACTCCCTGATCATACACACTCTAATGTTACACACTCCCTGATCATACACACTCTAATGTTACACACTCCCTGATCATACACACTCTTAATGTTACACACTCCCTGATCATACACACTCTAATGTTACACACTCCCTGATCATACACACTCTAATGTTACACACTCCCTGATCATACACACTCTAATGTTACACACTCCCTGATCATACACAATCTAATGTTACACACTCCCTGATCATACACACTCTAATGTTACACACTCCCTGATCATACACACTCTAATGTTACACACTCCCTGATCATACACACTCTAATGTTACACACTCCCTGATCATACACACTCTAATGTTACACACTCCCTGATCATACACAATCTAATGTTACACACTCCCTGATCATACACACTCTAATGTTACACACTCCCTGATCATACACACTCTAATGTTACACACTCCCTGATCATACACACTCTAATGTTACACACTCCCTGATCATACACACTCTAATGTTACACACTCCCTGATCATACACAATCTAATGTTACACACTCCCTGATCATACACACTCTAATGTTACACACTCCCTGATCATACACAATCTAATGTTACACACTCCCTGATCATACACACTCTAATGTTACACACTCCCTGATCATACACACTCTAATGTTACACACAACCTGATCATACACACTCTAATGTTACACACTCCCTGATCATACACAATCTAATGTTACACACTCCCTGATCATACACAATCTAATGTTACACACTCCCTGATCATACACAATCTAATGTTACACACTCCCTGATCATACACACTCTAATGTTACACACTCCCTGATCATACACAATCTAATGTTACACACTCCCTGATCATACACACTCTAATGTTACACACTCCCTGATCATACACAATCTAATGTTACACACTCCCTGATCATACACAATCTAATGTTACACACTCCCTGATCATACACACTCTAATGTTACACACTCCCTGATCATACACACTCTAATGTTACACACTCCCTGATCATACACACTCTAATGTTACACACTCCCTGATCATACACACTCTAATGTTACACACTCCCTGATCATACACACTCTAATGTTACACACTCCCTGATCATACACACTCTAATGTTACACACTCCCTGATCATACACAATCTAATGTTACACACTCCCTGATCATACACACTCTAATGTTACACACTCCCTGATCATACACACTCTAATGTTACACACTCCCTGATCATACACACTCTAATGTTACACACTCCCTGATCATACACACTCTAATGTTACACACTCCCTGATCATACACAATCTAATGTTACACACTCCCTGATCATACACAATCTAATGTTACACACTCCCTGATCATACACACTCTAATGTTACACACTCCCTGATCATACACACTCTAATGTTACACACTCCCTGATCATACACACTCTAATGTTACACACTCCCTGATCATACACACTCTAATGTTACACACTCCCTGATCATACACACTCTAATGTTACACACTCCCTGATCATACACAATCTAATGTTACACACTCCCTGATCATACACAATCTAATGTTACACACTCCCTGATCATACACACTCTAATGTTACACACTCCCTGATCATACACACTCTTAATGTTACACACTCCCTGATCATACACAATCTAATGTTACACACTCCCTGATCATACACACTCTAATGTTACACACTCCCTGATCATACACACTCTAATGTTACACACTCCCTGATCATACACACTCTAATGTTACACACAACCTGATCATACACACTCTAATGTTACACACTCCCTGATCATACACAATCTAATGTTACACACTCCCTGATCATACACAATCTAATGTTACACACTCCCTGATCATACACACTCTAATGTTACACACTCCCTGATCATACACACTCTAATGTTACACACTCCCTGATCATACACACTCTAATGTTACACACTCCCTGATCATACACACTCTAATGTTACACACTCCCTGATCATACACACTCTAATGTTACACACTCCCTGATCATACACACTCTAATGTTACACACTCCCTGATCATACACAATCTAATGTTACACACTCCCTGATCATACACACTCTAATGTTACACACTCCCTGATCATACACACTCTAATGTTACACACTCCCTGATCATACACACTCTAATGTTACACACTCCCTGATCATACACAATCTAATGTTACACACTCGCTGGCACTCAGCTCAGATACTACACCACTGTTGGCACATTGCACCCATTTACACTGAGTAGTACTGGAACTCCAGACTTACAGGAAGGGATCTAACAAACCCCCCCAGTCCCTACGGTACCTTTTTGTGCTGAGTCCAGTGTCCAGCTGTAGACTCCTGGGGCCGGTTGCACCAACTGGTCTTAACTATGCCTGGTCGTAACTCCTACGTCGGTCTTAGTTAAGACCAGTCTTTAGAGTGGATTTACGCCTGTTGCACCAACACGGCTTACTCTGGTCTTAACTACGCTGGTCGTAGCAATGCGCGTTCATGTGAATTGTCGGGGAATGCCCTCTGATTGGCCCACATGTGCCTCGCGCCGTCACCCACTACTGTATGTGCGTCACTACACCCTCCCTCCTCCCACCCCCCTCCTCCTGTGGAAGCCCCGGGGGAAAATGGCGGCGGCGATTAGTGTCAGGGAGTCTGAATGAAATTGAATGTAACGTTCCCAATTCTATGTATTACATTCTAAAAAAGTAACGGCAACATTTGGGAAGGCTAAGCCACACAACTAGTTAGTTATAATCTAACGTCGTGCTTTCAAAGACGGCGAACGGCAAAAAGGTCTCCGCGGAGATCTCTGCTACGCCTCCTCCTGACGAGGCGTAGGAGTTACGCCTGGTCTTAGTGAAAATAAGGCTTAAGTCGTCTTGGTGCAACCGGCATAGCTGTTAGGTCGTAAAGTTACGACCAACTTAGCTTAAGACCAGTGTAAGACCAGTTGGTGCAACCGGCCCCAGTAGTGCTGACTCCAGTGTCCAGCTGTAGACTCCTGTAGTGCTGACTCCAGTGTCCAGCTGTATACTCCTGTAGTGCTGAGTCCAGTGTCCAGCTGTAGACTCCTGTAGTGCTGAGTCCAGTGTCCAGCTGTAGACTCCTGTAGTGCTGACTCCAGTGTCCAGCTGTAGACTCCTGTAGTGCTGACTCCAGTGTCCAGCTGTAGACTCCTGTAGTGCTGACTCCAGTGTCCAGCTGTAGACTCCTGTAGTGCTGACTCCAGTGTCCAGCTGTAGACTCCTGTAGTGCTGACTCCAGTGTCCAGCTGTAGACTCCTGTAGTGCTGAGTCCAGTGTCCAGCTGTAGACTCCTGTAGTGCTGACTCCAGTGTCCAGCTGTAGACTCCTGTAGTGCTGACTCCAGTGTCCAGCTGTAGACTCCTGTAGTGCTGACTCCAGTGTCCAGCCGTAGACTCCTGTAGTGCTGACTCCAGTGTCCAGCCGTAGACTCCTGTAGTGCTGACTCCAGTGTCCAGCCGTAGACTCCTGTAGTGCTGACTCCAGTGTCCAGCTGTAGACTCCTGTAGTGCTGACTCCAGTGTCCAGCTGTAGACTCCTGTAGTGCTGACTCCAGTGTCCAGCTGTAGACTCCTGTAGTGCTGACTCCAGTGTCCAGCTGTAGACTCCTGTAGTGCTGACTCCAGTGTCCAGCTGTAGACTCCTGTAGTGCTGACTCCAGTGTCCAGCTGTAGACTCCTGTAGTGCTGACTCCAGTGTCCAGCTGTAGACTCCTGTAGTGCTGAGTCCAGTGTCCAGCTGTAGACTCCTGTAGTGCTGACTCCAGTGTCCAGCTGTAGACTACTGTAGTGCTGACTCCAGTGTCCAGCTGTAGACTCCTGTAGTGCTGACTCCAGTGTCCAGCTGTATACTCCTGTAGCGAGCGACCCGCTAACACTGACTCCAGTGTCCAGCTGTAGACTCCTGTAGTGCTGACTCCAGTGTCCAGCTGTAGACTCCTGTAGCGAGCGACCCGCTGACTCCAGTGTCCAGCTGTATACTCCTGTAGTGCTGACTCCAGTGTCCAGCTGTATACTCCTGTAGCGAGCGACCCGCTAACACTGACTCCAGTGTCCAGCTGTAGACTCCTGTAGTGCTGACTCCAGTGTCCAGCTGTAGACTCCTGTAGTGCTGACTCCAGTGTCCAGCTGTAGACTCCTGTAGTGCTGACTCCAGTGTCCAGCTGTAGACTCCTGTAGCGAGCGACCCGCTGACTCCAGTGTCCAGCTGTATACTCCTGTAGCGAGCGACCCGCTAACACTGACTCCAGTGTCCAGCTGTAGACTCCTGTAGTGCTGACTCCAGTGTCCAGCTGTAGACTCCTGTAGTGCTGACTCCAGTGTCCAGCTGTAGACTCCTGTAGCGAGCGACCCGCTAACACTGACTCCAGTGTCCAGCTGTAGACTCCTGTAGTGCTGACTCCAGTGTCCAGCTGTAGACTCCTGTAGTGCTGACTCCAGTGTCCAGCTGTAGACTCCTGTAGTGCTGACTCCAGTGTCCAGCTGTAGACTCCTGTAGTGCTGACTCCAGTGTCCAGCTGTAGACTCCTGTAGTGCTGACTCCAGTGTCCAGCTGTAGACTCCTGTAGCGAGCGACCCGCTGACTCCAGTGTCCAGCTGTAGGCTCCTGTAGTGCTGACTCCAGTGTCCAGCTGTAGACTCCTGTAGCGAGCGACCCGCTAACACTGACTCCAGTGTCCAGCTGTAGACTCCTGTAGTGCTGACTCCAGTGTCCAGCTGTAGACTCCTGTAGTGCTGACTCCAGTGTCCAGCTGTAGACTCCTGTAGTGCTGACTCCAGTGTCCAGCTGTAGACTCCTGTAGCGAGCGACCCGCTGACTCCAGTGTCCAGCTGTAGACTCCTGTAGCGAGCGACCCGCTAACACTGACTCCAGTGTCCAGCTGTAGACTCCTGTAGTGCTGACTCCAGTGTCCAGCTGTAGACTCCTGTAGTGCTGACTCCAGTGTCCAGCTGTAGACTCCTGTAGTGCTGACTCCAGTGTCCAGCTGTAGACTCCTGTAGTGCTGACTCCAGTGTCCAGCTGTAGACTCCTGTAGTGCTGACTCCAGTGTCCAGCTGTACACTCCTGTAGTGCTGACTCCAGTGTCCAGCTGTAGACTCCTGTAGTGCTGACTCCAGTGTCCAGCTGTAGACTCCTGTAGTGCTGACTCCAGTGTCCAGCTGTAGACTCCTGTAGTGCTGACTCCAGTGTCCAGCTGTAGACTCCTGTAGTGCTGACTCCAGTGTCCAGCTGTAGACTCCTGTAGTGCTGACTCCAGTGTCCAGCCGTAGACTCCTGTAGTGCTGACTCCAGTGTCCAGCCGTAGACTCCTGTAGTGCTGACTCCAGTGTCCAGCCGTAGACTCCTGTAGTGCTGACTCCAGTGTCCAGCCGTAGACTCCTGTAGTGCTGACTCCAGTGTCCAGCCGTAGACTCCTGTAGTGCTGACTCCAGTGTCCAGCGGTAGACTCCTGTAGTGCTGACTCCAGTGTCCAGCTGTAGACTCCCGTAGTGCTGACTCCAGTGTCCAGCTGTAGACTCCTGTAGTGCTGACTCCAGTGTCCAGCTGTAGACTCCTGTAGTGCTGACTCCAGTGTCCAGCTGTAGACTCCTGTAGTGCTGACTCCAGTGTCCAGCTGTAGACTCCTGTAGTGCTGACTCCAGTGTCCAGCTGTAGACTCCTGTAGTGCTGACTCCAGTGTCCAGCCGTAGACTCCTGTAGTGCTGACTCCAGTGTCCAGCCGTAGACTCCTGTAGTGCTGACTCCAGTGTCCAGCCGTAGACTCCTGTAGTGCTGACTCCAGTGTCCAGCTGTAGACTCCTTTAGTGCTGACTCCAGTGTCCAGCTGTAGACTCCTTTAGTGCTGACTCCAGTGTCCAGCCGTAGACTCCTGTAGTGCTGACTCCAGTGTCCAGCTGTAGACTCCTGTAGTGCTGACTCCAGTGTCCAGCTGTAGACTCCTGTAGTGCTGACTCCAGTGTCCAGCTGTAGACTCCTTTAGTGCTGACTCCAGTGTCCAGCTGTAGACTCCTGTAGTGCTGACTCCAGTGTCCAGCTGTAGACTCCTGTAGTGCTGACTCCAGTGTCCAGCTGTAGACTCCTGTAGTGCTGACTCCAGTGTCCAGCTGTAGACTCCTTTAGTGCTGACTCCAGTGTCCAGCCGTAGACTCCTGTAGTGCTGACTCCAGTGTCCAGCCGTAGACTCCTGTAGTGCTGACTCCAGTGTCCAGCTGTAGACTCCTGTAGTGCTGACTCCAGTGTCCAGCTGTAGACTCCTGTAGTGCTGACTCCAGTGTCCAGCTGTAGACTCCTGTAGTGCTGACTCCAGTGTCCAGCTGTAGACTCCTGTAGTGCTGACTCCAGTGTCCAGCTGTAGACTCCTGTAGTGCTGACTCCAGTGTCCAGCCGTAGACTCCTGTAGTGCTGACTCCAGTGTCCAGCTGTAGACTCCTGTAGTGCTGACTCCAGTGTCCAGCTGTAGACTCCTGTAGTGCTGACTCCAGTGTCCAGCTGTAGACTCCTGTAGTGCTGACTCCAGTGTCCAGCTGTAGACTCCTGTAGTGCTGACTCCAGTGTCCAGCTGTAGACTCCTGTAGTGCTGACTCCAGTGTCCAGCCGTAGACTCCTGTAGTGCTGACTCCAGTGTCCAGCTGTAGACTCCTGTAGTGCTGACTCCAGTGTCCAGCTGTAGACTCCTTTAGTGCTGACTCCAGTGTCCAGCCGTAGACTCCTGTAGTGCTGACTCCAGTGTCCAGCTGTAGACTCCTGTAGTGCTGACTCCAGTGTCCAGCTGTAGACTCCTGTAGTGCTGACTCCAGTGTCCAGCTGTAGACTCCTGTAGTGCTGACTCCAGTGTCCAGCCGTATACTCCTGTAGTGCTGACTCCAGTGTCCAGCTGTAGACTCCTGTAGTGCTGACTCCAGTGTCCAGCTGTAGACTCCTGTAGTTCTGACTCCAGTGTCCAGCTGTAGACTCCTGTAGTGCTGACTCCAGTGTCCAGCTGTATACTCCTGTAGTGCTGACTCCAGTGTCCAGCTGTAGACTCCTGTAGTGCTGACTCCAGTGTCCAGCTGTAGACTCCTGTAGTGCTGACTCCAGTGTCCAGCTGTAGACTCCTGTAGTGCTGACTCCAGTGTCCAGCTGTAGACTCCTGTAGTGCTGACTCCAGTGTCCAGCTGTAGACTCCTGTAGTGCTGACTCCAGTGTCCAGCTGTAGACTCCTGTAGTGCTGACTCCAGTGTCCAGCTGTAGACTCCTGTAGTGCTGACTCCAGTGTCCAGCTGTAGACTCCTGTAGTGCTGACTCCAGTGTCCAGCTGTAGACTCCTGTTGTGCTGACTCCAGTGTCCAGCTGTAGACTCCTGTAGTGCTGACTCCAGTGTCCAGCTGTAGACTCCTGTAGTGCTGACTCCAGTGTCCAGCTGTAGACTCCTGTAGTGCTGACTCCAGTGTCCAGCTGTATACTCCTGTAGTGCTGACTCCAGTGTCCAGCTGTATACTCCTGTAGTGCTGACTCCAGTGTCCAGCTGTAGACTCCTGTAGTGCTGACTCCAGTGTCCAGCTGTATACTCCTGTAGTGCTGACTCCAGTGTCCAGCTGTATACTCCTGTAGTGCTGACTCCAGTGTCCAGCTGTAGACTCCTGTAGTGCTGACTCCAGTGTCCAGCTGTATACTCCTGTAGTGCTGACTCCAGTGTCCAGCTGTATACTCCTGTAGTGCTGACTCCAGTGTCCAGCTGTAGACTCCTGTAGTGCTGACTCCAGTGTCCAGCTGTATACTCCTGTAGTGCTGACTCCAGTGTCCAGCTGTATACTCCTGTAGTGCTGACTCCAGTGTCCAGCTGTATACTCCTGTAGTGCTGACTCCAGTGTCCAGCTGTATACTCCTGTAGTTCAGACTCCAGTGTCCAGCTGTATACTCCTGTAGTGCTGACTCCAGTGTCCAGCTGTAGACTCCTGTAGTGCTGACTCCAGTGTCCAGCTGTAGACTCCTGTAGTGCTGACTCCAGTGTCCAGCTGTAGACTCCTGTAGTGCTGACTCCAGTGTCCAGCTGTATACTCCTGTAGTGCTGACTCCAGTGTCCAGCCGTAGACTCCTGTAGTGCTGACTCCAGTGTCCAGCCGTAGACTCCTGTAGTGCTGACTCCAGTGTCCAGCCGTAGACTCCTGTAGTGCTGACTCCAGTGTCCAGCCGTAGACTCCTGTAGTGCTGACTCCAGTGTCCAGCCGTAGACTCCTGTAGTGCTGACTCCAGTGTCCAGCCGTAGACTCCTGTAGTGCTGACTCCAGTGTCCAGCCGTAGACTCCTGTAGTGCTGACTCCAGTGTCCAGCCGTAGACTCCTGTAGTGCTGACTCCAGTGTCCAGCCGTAGACTCCTGTAGTGCTGACTCCAGTGTCCAGCTGTATACTCCTGTAGTGCTGACTCCAGTGTCCAGCCGTAGACTCCTGTAGTGCTGACTCCAGTGTCCAGCTGTAGACTCCTGTAGTGCTGACTCCAGTGTCCAGCTGTAGACTCCTGTAGTGCAGACTCCAGTGTCCAGCTGTAGACTCCTGTAGTGCAGACTCCAGTGTCCAGCTGTAGACTCCTGTAGTGCAGACTCCAGTGTCCAGCTGTAGACTCCTGTAGTGCAGACTCCAGTGTCCAGCTGTATACTCCTGTAGTGCTGACTCCAGTGTCCAGCTGTAGACTCCTGTAGTGCTGACTCCAGTGTCCAGCTGTAGACTCCTGTAGTGCTGACTCCAGTGTCCAGCTGTAGACTCCTATAGTTCTGACTCCAGTGTCCAGCTGTAGACTCCTGTAGTTCTGACTCCAGTGTCCAGCTGTAGACTCCTGTAGTGCTGACTCCAGTGTCCAGCTGTAGACTCCTGTAGTGCTGACTCCAGTGTCCAGCTGTAGACTCCTGTAGTGCTGACTCCAGTGTCCAGCTGTAGACTCCTGTAGTGCTGACTCCAGTGTCCAGCTGTAGACTCCTGTAGTTCTGACTCCAGTGTCCAGCTGTAGACTCCTGTAGCGAGCGACCCGCTAACATCCCTGGGGTGGATTTGTAAGCAGAGACAGACTGGGTTCAGTAGTTGGACCAGTTGGACCCTGCGTGGTTTATTTTCTGGTCTCTGCATTCGGTCTTCAATGTCTGTAAATTCACCCTCCCCATCCTCACAGTGACTACCTTTACATGGACTGCAATAATATTGCAGTAATATAAACTATTGACCTTAATCTAAATAAGACACTATTGGATTAAGGTGTTTACATGAGTGAATTGCATTAGAACATTCCATTCCTATTCCCGTTTACATGCTGCAGAGCAGAGTATGTATATGACCAGGAACATAAACCCATAAACAACAACAAAAACATACACTAACTCGAGGTGGTCACGCAAACACACACTGACCCTACAATCCATACGGTTTCCCTACTGAATTTAGCCGGTTTCTGTCATGTTTCCACCGTGTTTAGGGACAAGATGTTGGGACTTCTCTTTTTTTTACCGGCGGCAGTCATCTTTTCTTCTGCGAGCTGCGAGGCAGGAAGTTAGGTGTCGTGCGCGTCCATGTGAACGTACTGAGCACGAGGTAGAGAGGGAGTGTTGAGCTGTTGAGGGCTAAGTTGTCTTGTTTGCTCAGGCTGTGGCTGATCCGGCTGTCAGATGCTAGGTGTGCTCTGTTGGTTTAGTCACAGGAACCCGCACTGATGCTTCACCAGACAGGTTCTAGTCGGACCTTCCACCACTCAGCTGCAGAATGCCTTGGTGTGGGAACCGCTCAGTGCCAGTTGGCTGCGTTGTGGCTTCAGCAGTGAGGCCCGTGTGACCTCAGCATGGTAGAACCGTGTATCCCACATCCTCCACCTCTCCCCCCTCAAACTGAAATACAATTTTTAACTTTCTCCCTAAGCGTTGGAGATGTGGGATGCCGGGCCGGTGAGCTCTGTTTGTTGCTGGAGAAGTGTTTTTTCTTTTTTTGGGTGCCCCACTCAAGATGGCCGGTGGTTAAGCTGGGGGTCGTAGGTCACTAACGGTGTCCGGGTCTCTCTCCCTCTGCTGCCCCCCTGCTGACGCTCCCAGACATGGCGTTGTTGGAGGAGAGGCTGAGAATCCTACCGATGCAGGAGGGTATGAACCTACGCTGCTGTGTGTGTGAGCTGCAGCTTTGGCTTCAGGACTGTGCATTCACTTCTGTAGGAGCTGAGTCAACATGCCTCTGTCTGCCAGAGGTGGGGACTCCAGTCACATGACCTGGACTAGACTCACATGACTTGGACTAGAGTCACATGACTTGGACTAGACTCACATGACTTGCACTAGAGTCACATGACTTGGACTAGAGTCACATGACTTGGACTAGACTCACATGACTTGGACTAGAGTCACATGACTTGGACTAGAGTCACATGACTTGGACTAGACTCACATGACTTGGACTAGACTCACATGACTTGGACTAGACTCACATGACTTGGACTAGAGTCACATGACTTGGACTAGACTCACATGACTTGGACTAGAGTCACATGACTTGGACTTGACTCACATGACTTGGACTAGAGTCACATGACTTGGACTAGACTCACATGACTTGGACTAGAGTCACATGACTTGGACTAGATTCACATGACTTGGACTTGACTCACATGACTTGGACTAGAGTCACATGACTTGGACTAGACTCACATGACTTGGACTAGAGTCACATGACTTGGATTAGAGTCACATGACTTGGACTAGACTCACATGACTTGGACTAGAGTCACATGACTTGGACTAGACTCACATGACTTGGACTAGAGTCACATGACTTGGACTAGAGTCACATGACTTGGGCTAGAGTCACATGACTTGGGCTAGACTCACATGACTTGGACTAGAGTCACATGACTTGGACTAGACTCACATGACTTGGACTAGAGTCACATGACTTGGACTTGACTCACATGACTTGGACTAGAGTCACATGACTTGGACTTGACTCACATGACTTGGACTAGGGTCACATGACTTGGACTAGACTCACATGACTTGGACTAGGGTCACATGACTTGGACTAGACTCACATGACTTGGACTAGAGTCACATGACTTGGACTAGACTCACATGACTTGGACTAGACTCACATGACTTGGACTAGAGTCACATGACTTGGACTAGACTCACATGACTTGGACTAGACTCACATGACTTGGACTTGACTCACATGACTTGGACTAGAGTCACATGACTTGGACTAGACTCACATGACTTGGACTAGAGTCACATGACTTGCACTAGAGTCACAGTTTGAATTGCTTGAGCCTTGATTTGCTGCATGAAGAGGAGTCTTGAGACTTGACTTGGTTTCTGGTGACTTAGGACCTGACGCTGACTTGTGCTTTGATGACTTGAAAAGGTTTCTAAAGTCTTGACTTGAGATCTTGCTCTTAAACCACTCAGATTGAAAGTGATGAGATTTGTTCCAGCAGACGACTGAATTTAAATTTTGATTTCTGAATTTGTCTGGAATGACTGAATTTATTGAAGTTGAAACTGATTATAGAAATCGAACTCATGATGCCCTTAAGTTTTTATTGCATTAAAATTCCTATATATTCAGTTTTCTATATTAAGATTAAATTGATACTGGACTGTTTTTTGTTGTTCTGACTTGTCTTGCTGTTCAACATTTAGACTTGAGACTTGACATTAATAACTTGGACTTTACATTACATTACATTACGTCATTTGGCAGATGCTTTTATCCAAAGCGACTTACAATAACACATTTTTGTCAGCAATAGAGCAATCAACTATGGAGCACAGTCTATGACAACTACAAATTCTGAAGGAACAGTGGTACAAGTTTAGTTTAGGGTAGTAGTTTTTTTTTTTTAGAAAGAGAGAGAAAGAAGTTAGATCAAGAAGGGCCCAGATGGAGCCTGAAACTGACTGACTGACTTGACTTGGTAATCTACATTTAGACTTGAGACTTGACATTAATAACTTGGACTTGACTTGGTAATCTACATTTAGACTTGGGATTCGTGAAAGTTGACTTGATCACACCTCTGCTGGCAGCAGGTGAAGCTCCTATAGATCTAGATGCACTACTAGGGGAATAAAGAGATGTTTAATTTTGGTTAGTTTCCACTTTTTACCAGAAGTTCTGCTGGCCAGAGTTACACCACTCACTTACAAACTTACAACAACGTACACTGTATGCACAGGCAGCCCATTCATGAGTACTCACTCACATATCTCACTCTTCAAGTACTTCTTGAAAAGGTTGGCGTTGTGGTATTTGTGCATATCCAAAAACCTGTTTATATCCAAGTCTTTCATAATGGTTAAAAGTATGTGTATCTCAGTTCCGACCAGAAAAGTGAGCTTTTCTTCTCTGGTGGTTTGTTTACGGCACATGCTGCAGCTGAGCGTCCTGTACGTAAACACATGCTGCAGCTGAGCGTCCTGTACGTAAACACATGCTGCAGCTGAGCGTCCTGTACGTAAACACATGCTGCAGCTGAGCGTCCTGTACGTAAACACATGCTGCAGCTGAGCGTCCTGTACGTAAACACATGCTGCAGCTGAGCGTCCTGTACGTAAACACATGCTGCAGCTGAGCGTCCTGTACGTAAACACATGCTGCAGCTGAGCGTCCTGTACGTAAACACATGCTGCAGCTGAGCGTCCTGTACGTAAACACATGCTGCAGCTGAGCGTCCTGTACGTAAACACATGCTGCAGCTGAGCGTCCTGTACGTAAACACATGCTGCAGCTGAGCGTCCTGTACGTAAACACATGCTGCAGCTGAGCGTCCTGTACGTAAACACATGCTGCAGCTGAGCGTCCTGTACGTAAACACATGCTGCAGCTGAGCGTCCTGTACGTAAACACATGCTGCAGCTGAGCGTCCTGTACGTAAACACATGCTGCAGCTGAGCGTCCTGTACGTAAACACATGCTGCAGCTGAGCATCCTGTACGTAAACACATGCTGCAGCTGAGCGTCCTGTACGTAAACACATGCTGCAGCTGAGCGTCCTGTACGTAAACACATGCTGCAGCTGAGCGTCCTGTACGTAAACACATGCTGCAGCTGAGCGTCCTGTACGTAAACACATGCTGCAGCTGAGCGTCCTGTACGTAAACACATGCTGCAGCTGAGCATCCTGTACGTAAACACATGCTGCAGCTGAGCATCCTGTACGTAAACACATGCTGCAGCTGAGCGTCCTGTACGTAAACACATGCTGCAGCTGAGCGTCCTGTACGTAAACACATGCTGCAGCTGAGCGTCCTGTACGTAAACAGGCAAGAGGCCGTGCATCGCAAACTGCGGTAAAAAACCCCACAAAGAATGCTGCTAAAACATAAATATCAGCAGCATATCTCACGTCTTAATCAGAAAATGCTACATTCAGAAAAAACACCTGATTCAGAATATCCAAATGGAATATATTGTTGCGGTTTAAATGACCCGTATTAAAATGGGGATATTGTCATATTCGGAATACTAGTAGAATATTATTGTGTATGTACCGTACTCAGTGATGGAAGATGTTCCGCCTGTTGGAGTTAGCCGTTGTTGCTTCTCCTTTTTCTGTTTCTGTTTCTCGTGTCTGTCAGGCTGCTTTCCTGTTAGCTTAAGAACAATCTGAACGGTTTATTTCTCTTATTTCTCCAGAAAGCTTCCATGACACAGCAGACCGCTGTCTTCTTGGCTCTCTGCTTTATTGTTTTCCATGGTTTTGTGGTCTCTCTTCCCACTGAGCTCACCCAGACTAAAGTCCTCCAGCAGTTGGTAGGAATGTTGTAGTCGAGTCTGAGTCAGACTCAACTGGAGTCCAAGTGCTGGACTCATTTTTATGCCTCCGCCGGCGATAGCCAGGCCGGAGGCATTATGGATCCGGGTTGTCCGTCCGTCCGTACGATGTTTGTTAACGCGATATCTGAGGAACGCCTTGACGGAATTTCATCAAATTTGCCTCAAACATCGACTTAGACTCAAGGATGATCTGATTAGATTTTGGTGATCAAAGGTCAAAGGTCAAGGTCACTGTGACCTCTCGAACGCCATTTTCAAGCTTGTTAACGCGATATCTCAGGAATGCCTTGACGGAATTTAATCAAACTTGTCTCAAACATCGACTTGGACTGAACTGATTAAATGTTGGTGGTCAAAGGTCAAGGTCACTGTGATCTCTAAAATGCCATTTTCCAGCTTGTTAAAGCGATATCTCACGAATGCCTTGACAGAATTTCATCAAATTTGCCTCAAAGATCGACTTAGACTCAAGGATGATCTGATTAGATTTTGGTGGTCAAAGGTCAAGGTCACTGTGACCTCTCAAACGCCATTTTCAAGCTTGTTAACGCCATATCTCAGGAATGCCTTGACGGAATTTCATCAAATTTGGCTCAAACATCGACTTGGACGCAAGGATGAACTGATTCCATTTTGGTTATCAAAGGTCAAAGTCACTGTGACCTCTCAAATGCCATTTTCAAGCTTGTTAACGCGATATCTCAGGAATGTCTTGATGGAATTTCTTCGAATTTGTCTCAAACATCGACTTGGACTCAAGGATGAACTGATTACATTTTGGTGGTCAAACTTCAAGGTCACTGTGACCTCTCACACACCCAATTTCCCAGCTCTGTAACGCAACATCACAGGAGCGCTTTGACGGAATCTCTTCCAATTTGCCTCAAATGGCGATTTGGACTCAAGAATGAACTAATTGCGGAGGCATAAGTCCGCGTTGCGGTCGTTCTAGTTAGGACTTGTAACTTGACTTGAACTTGACCACTGATGACTCGGACTCGGACTCAACATACACACATACATACATACATACATACATACATAAATACATACATACTGATAGAGAATATAATTTCTCTTCTCCGCTAAATGTGATAATTACTCTGTACATTGATCAGAAATGTGTACATTGAGATTCAGCCCTCTGACAATACATATTGCAGAGAATGTTATGGTAAATAAATATACTTTTATGAGACATCTTCCTAGACTCATGGCTTCAATTTATTTGGTTTAGATAGGCTGTTATAATTATCACATTTAGCGGAGAAGAGAAATTATATTCTCTATCACATACATACATACTGTACATGCATACATACATACATACATACATACATACATACATACATACATACATTCAGATTCGGAAGTTGGAGACAAGGACTCAGACTTGTTAATTGATAAAGAAAGACATTTGTTTTGTTTTGTTTTTTGTTTGTAATAGGCCATAATCATTTGGCATAAGATATTGATTAATACTGTGACATTATTCAATTTTGTGCAAAGCCCACCTACATGTTCCACCTACATGTGGATTCATGCTCACGTTCAGTAACTCCGGACTCTGGATAGTGACTTAACTACAACACTGGTTGGTAGATGTTGTATTGGCTCTGTGTACACAAGTCTAGACATCTACTGATCTGTTGAAGATGGCAGGAAGAGCTTGTTTCATTGCAGAGTTTTTCTGTCGGTGTGTTGAAGGGATTCACCCGAACTGTAAATAGACGACAGCTTCTCTCTCTGGAACGACCCAATAATCTGCTGTCAGTCTGCCAGACTCAGCTGCTCTCTGATTGGCTGGTTCAGCTGCCTGTCTTGGGGTTGAGTTTGATTGGCCTGCAGAAGCCAGACGGCCTCGGCTACGTATGATCTCCTAGCTCAGCTTTCTGATTGGCTGACTCACAAGAAGGTTATTAAAGGCAGTGTCTTGGACTGTTTGCATGAAGAAAGTATTTTTTGGATGAGCGTATAGCTGCATTGTTGTAGTTTTACCATCACAAAAATTGTACATTAATATTAAATTTTAATTAATTTTCTAAACCTAGTTAGTCTTTAATGGGATTCAGTTACCCCAAAACTGACCGAGGAAACATGTTCATTTATTGAACATTTTCAGAAACTAGGTGCGGTGCCCCAAGCTTTTAAGTGTTTATGAACACGCACACACTCGTCTACTTTTTCTCTGTCCTTTTCTCTCTCCTCCGTAACTCATCTCCCTAACCTTGCCATAATCAGTTTGAAGTTACCACTGATCAAGTTAATGTGATTAAAATACCCATAATCCTCCCCCCCCCTCCAACATGTCACTCATAACCCCGCCCTCTCAGCCTCTGATGTCATCACATCGCTTCTTCCATCCACACACACGGCTGCTCTCTCTGTGGTGAAGTGGAGACCAGCTTGTCTCAGGATGCTTCACCTCTGTCCTTTTAATGACGTTCTCTTCCAGGAGGCTAGCACTGACTCGCAGGGGTCAAGGGTCAACCAGTCACCAAGAGCAGGTCACCAGGAGGCGGTCTTGGTGGCACTGGTTCAGAGAACGTGAAAGGTTACACTCTCCAAGACGCTTCGTATCAATTATTGTCAGATTTTCTCACAGGGAAAATAAAAACTGTCAATATTTAAAAAGCACAGATGATTCTATCTAGGTCACTCAGTCATCTACTCATACTCATGGCACGAGTATGAGTAGATGGCAGAGTTTTAAGTTCTGCGTGACGAGGCTCATGCCAGTACAAAGTAGGGTTGGGTTCCGTTAGGCCAGGGGTGGGCAACTATTTTTCATGGGGGGCCACATGAGAAACCCAGATTGTTGCCGGGGGCCGAACAAATATTGTCATGCCGTAACCCATGGATGGGCAACTTTGATGATAGAGAGGGCCACAAAAAAAATTCCTCGCTAGTAGTCGCTACCAGATTTTGCTGAGTGCTGAACGGCGCCAGCGCGAAAAATTTGGGGCATTTGAAGCCAGGTTTACAGGAATAACTCATTTTTAATTAACAGTTGTGATGTCATTATTCAGTCTTAAACACCAATATTTGATCCTTTTCTCACTCACTCCTGTGTCACCACCTGCTCTCAGGGCTTGAAATTCACTTTTTTGACCACCTGCCAATATGGCTGCTAGATTTTAAAGTTACCAGCCAATTAGAATTTCCACTAGCCGAAATGTTTTTCTTGAAATAAACCAGAATATGAGTGGGTTAATTTAAGCAGAAGTATCAGTAAGTGGCCCGGGATTCTCAAAGCCCGTGTTGAGGGTCACACAAGAACAAAAATGCACTCTTGAAGCTAAATAAATCCAAAACCAACAAGTTAATTATTTAAATGTTTTACTTCAATGTAGAACAGTCATTTCTTACACATGAGATTACTTTTAGCCTTTTAGCCATAAAGATTATTGAAAGATATTCCATATTCCAGACTGAAATGTTATAACAGAAGTGGAGTATTGGCCAGAATGACATGAACATTTGGAAACTTATTCAGCGGGTATCTTGCATGTTGCCTTCAGATGCATTGTATAAAAATATATATATATATATATATATATATATATATATATATATATATTTTTTTTTTTTTTGCAATTCCATCGCGGGCCACACAGGAGGCGCCGGCGGGCCGTATTTTGCCCATGTGTGCGTTAGGTGGTTCCATTTTAGAACGTTAAGCTCAGAGTCGAATGAATCGCTTATCAAATCTTTTTCTTTTCTCTGCTCTCAAATCATCCAAGACGAGAGTGATACTGATACTGAGTGAATGTGGCAGATCGCCTCAGACTTTCCAAAGTGTGGCTGCACTTCACTAAAGTCAATGAGCAGTTTGCTGCACGGTCCTCCTCACAACGTCATTCTTCAACATTTATCTACGCAGCCTCAGATCAAACTAAAAGAGTGTGGCATTGTGACACCTTGACAATGAGCGCTCCGCCTCCGTACAGCAGCTCTCCAGGCTCGCTGCTGGACTAGCCTGGGTAAACCCAGCCTCCACGTGACCTCTATGTACTATCAGAAACTTACGTTACAGGCTCACTGCTGAACTAGCCTGGGTAAACCCAGCCTCCACGTGACCTCTATGTACTATCAGAAACTTACGTTACAGGCTCGCTGCTGGACTAGCCTGGGTAAACCCAGCCTCCACGTGACCTCTATGTACTATCAGAAACTTACGTTACAGGCTCACTGCTGAACTAGCCTGGGTAAACCCAGCCTCCACGTGACCTCTATGTACTATCAGAAACTTACGTTACAGGCTCACTGCTGAACTAGCCTGGGTAAACCCAGCCTCCACGTGACCTCTATGTACTATCAGAAACTTACGTTACAGGCTCACTGCTGAACTAGCCTGGGTAAACCCAGCCTCCACGTGACCTCTATGTACTATCAGAAACTTACGTTACAGGCTCACTGCTGAACTAGCCTGGGTAAACCCAGCCTCCACGTGACCTCTATGTACTATCAGAAACTTACATTACAGGCTCACTGCTGAACTAGCCTGGGTAAACCCAGCCTCCACGTGACCTCTATGTACTATCAGAAACTTACGTTACAGGCTCACTGCTGAACTAGCCTGGGTAAACCCAGCCTCCACGTGACCTCTATGTACTATCAGAAACTTACGTTACAGGCTCGCTGCTGGACTAGCCTGGGTGAACCCAGCCTCCACGTGACCTCTATGTACTATCAGAAACTTACGTTACAGGCTCACTGCTGGACTAGCCTGGGTAAACCCAGCCTCCACGTGACCTCTATGTACTATCAGAAACTTATGTTACAGGCTCACTGCTGGACTAGCCTGGGTAAACCCAGCCTCCACGTGACCTCTATGTACTATCAGAAACTTACGTTACAGGCTCACTGCTGGACTAGCCTGGGTAAACCCAGCCTCCACGTGACCTCTATGTACTATCAGAAACTTATGTTACAGGCTCACTGCTGGACTAGCCTGGGTAAACCCAGCCTCCACGTGACCTCTATGTACTATCAGAAACTTACGTTACAGGCTCACTGCTGGACTAGCCTGGGTAAACCCAGCCTCCACGTGACCTCTATGTACTATCAGGAACTTACGTTACAGGCTCACTGCTGGACTAGCCTGGGTAAACCCAGCCTCCACGTGACCTCTGTACTATCAGAAACTTATGTTACAGGCTCACCGCTGGACTAGCCTGGGTAAACCCAGCCTCCATGTGACCTCTATGTTACGTTACAGGCATAGTCTGTGACGACACGTTGAAGCTGACGCTGCGTTCACCCAGTCTACTGCTGGACGGGCTTTCAACCAAACCATTACAGAAAATGGATTCCAGTCCTTAAAGCCCCCATCCAGTGTATTTTGTCATTTTTAAGATATTTCATGTTTCCGAGTCCTGTTTGTCCTTTTGACAAATAGCCTAATTTGAATTGTGCTCATGTTCAAAAAGTTAAGTTAGTTGTTAAAATGGAAGGATGACGTATGACTGAGTGGCTATAGTTATAGTTATACATCGTGTCAATTTGATCCTGACTGAGGACGAGCTGGCATGTTAACTAGCTAGCTGGCTGTCAGCTACGTTAGCTATGAGCGCTGCCTGCTGCTGTAACCACGTTCGCCAGGCTCAAAACGCTACTGAGTGACCAAAACATTAGCTTGTAGACCATTTTGAGTCACGCTGTTTTCGTATGTCCTTGGTGTACAGCAGAGAATCTCAGATGATGTGCAACTATACAGCAGATTCAGATCAGATTCGATCTTGTTTAGCTTAGCCTGGCTCGTAGCCGCTAAAACAAGCTTTTTAGTCCGGAGTCCGGATCAACTTTGAAAAACAATATTGCCAACTTGTATGTGTTGATGGAAGAGTTGGTTTGATTATATTTAAAGACGAAATGTAAAAACTTAGTGACCCAACATTCACTTCCAGTTGTCAGTTTCATGCGACACAGCCAGTCTGAGCCAGTCGGCAGAGCCCTGGCTGATGTCGCTTAGCAACCATATTTAGTTCCAGGAAGTAAAGTTTGGCTCACTGAGGAGCTGGTCTCAGAGCGTGACGTGTGGTGACTTTAGCAGATATAGTGTTTTGTCACTGTTGCTTACTATTGACGAGGTTGACTGGTTGCTTTAATTGTGTCACAGTAGCAGGTTCAGGCAGCTAAAGGCTAAAGGCTAAACAACATGCTGCATGCTAAGTCCTAACAGAGTCAGTTACTATGGTGATGATGAGTGAGCTGAATTTGACCCTGTTGATCAGCTGACATGACTGATACTAACAATGTGTCTCCTCTTTCATGCTGTCCACAAACCACTGCCACAAATAACTCCTACCTCATATATATACTACCATCTACTATCACTACTACATATACTACCATCTACTATACTACCATCACTACTACATATACTACCATCTACTATACTACCATCACTACTACATATACTACCATCTACTATCACTACTACATATACTACCATCACTACTATACTACCATCACTACTACATATACTACCATCTACTATACTACCATCACTACTACATATACTACCATCTACTATCACTACTACATATACTACCATCTACTATACTACCATCACTACTACATATACTACCATCTACTATACTACCATCACTACTACATATACTACCATCTACTATCACTACTACATATACTACCATCACTACTATACTACCATCACTACTACATATACTACCATCTACTATCACTACTACATATACTACCATCTACTATACTACCATCACTACTACATATACTACCATCTACTATCACTACTACATATACTACCATCACTACTATACTACCATCACTACTACATATACTACCATCTACTATCACTACTACATATACTACCATCACTACTATACTACCATCACTACTACATATACTACCATCTACTATCACTACTACATATACTACCATCACTACTATACTACCATCACTACTACATATACTACCATCTACTATCACTACTACATCTACTACCATCACTACTATACTACCATCACTACTACATATACTACCATCTACTATCACTACCTCATATATACTACCATCTACTATACTACTACATATACTACCATCTACCACCACTACTACATATACTACCATCACTACTATACTACTACATATACTACCATCTACTATCACTACTACATCTACTACCATCTACTATACTACTACATATACTACCATCTACTATCACTACTACATATACTACCATCACTACTATACTACTACATATACTACCATCTACTATCACTACTACATCTACTACCATCTACTATACTACTACATATACTACCATCTACTATCACTACCTCATATATACTACCATCTACTATACTACTACATATACTACCATCTACCACCACTACTACATATACTACCATCACTACTATACTACTACATATACTACCATCTACTATCACTACTACATCTACTACCATCTACTATACTACTACATATACTACCATCTACTATCACTACTACATCTACTACCATCTACTATACTACTACATATACTACCATCTACTATCACTACTACATATACTACCATCTACTATCACTACTACATATACTACCATCTACTATCACTACTACATATACTACCATCTACTATCACTACTACATATATACTACCATCTACTATCACTACTACATATATACTACCATCTACTATCACTACTACATATACTACCATCTACCACCACTACTACATATACTACCATCTACCACCACTACTACATATACTACCATCTACTATCACTACTACATATACTACCATCTACCACCACTACTACATATACTACCATCTACCACCACTACTACATATACTACCATCTACTATCACTACTACATATACTACCATCTACCACCACTACTACATATACTACCATCTACCACCACTACTACATATACTACCATCTACTATCACTACTACATATACTACCATCTACCACCACTACTACATATACTACCATCTACCACCACTACTACATATACTACCATCTACCACCACTACTACATATACTACCATCTACTATCACTACTACATATACTACCATCTACCACCACTACTACATATACTACCATCTACCACCACTACTACATATACTACCATCTACTATCACTACTACATATACTACCATCTACTATCACTACTACATATACTACCATCTACCACCACTACTACATATATACTACCATCTACTATCACTACTACATTATACTACCATCACTACCTCATATACTACCATCTACCACCACTACTACATATACTACCATCACTGCTTCATATACTACCATCACTACCTCATATACTACCATCTACTATCACTACTACATCTACTACCATCACTACTATACTACCATCACTACTATACTACCATCACTACCACATAATACTGTACATCACTACCACCTACCATCACTACTACATTATACTACCATCACTACTACGTATACTACCATCACTACTATACTACCATCTACCGGATAATACATCACTACCACCTACCATCACTACTACATTATACTACCATCACTACTATACTACCATCACTACTACATATACTTCCATCACTACTATACTACCGTCACTACTACGTATACTACCATCACTACTATACTACCATCTACCGGATAATACATCACTACCACCTACCATCACTACTACATTATACTACCATCACTACTATACTACCATCACTACTACATATACTTCCATCACTACTATACTACCATCACTACTACGTATACTACCATCACTACTATACTACCATCTACCGGATAATACATCACTACCACCTACCATCACTACTACATATACTACCATCACTACTATACTACATCACTACCACATAATACTGTACATCACTACCACCTACCATCACTACTACATTATACTACCATCACTACTACATATACTACTACCATCACTACTACATATACTACCATCACTACTACATATACTACTACCATCACTACTACATATACTACCATCACTACCGGATAATACATGGCTACTACCTACCATCACTACTACCACAAATACCATCAATACCACAAATACTACTACTACTACTGCCATCGCTACTACTAAAACTACTGCCATCATTTCTGCTCACACTCTGTGGTCTGTTCTGTCTTCTCTTCATGTCTGTCGTCTTGTCTGTTGTTTCCTGCCCTGGCTGCCCTGGCCTGTTCTCCTGTGTGTGTGTGTGTGTGTCTGTCTGTTGTTTCATGCCCTGGCTGCCCTGGCCTGTTCTCCTGTGTGTGTGTGTGTGTGTCTGTCTGTTGTTTCATGCCCTGGCTGCCCTGGCCTGTTCTCCTGTGTGTGTGTGTGTGTGTCTGTCTGTTGTTTCATGCCCTGGCTGCCCTGGCCTGTTCTCCTGTGTGTGTTCTCATGCTTATCTATGCTGCCATCCATCCATTACTAACTCATATACATGTTCTCTTCTGTCCCGCCCACGGCTTCATGCGTTCTGTGTGTGTGTGTGTGTGTGTGTGTGTGTGTGTGTGTGTGTGCATGCTTTCCCCTCTCTTGGCTTCTTCTGCCTCGACATCTCCTCCCCCCCTCCCTCCTCTGACTCCTCCCTCCTGGCTGTGATGCATTGTGGGATGTGTAGGCTTCTACGGGCTGAATGAGTCGGACCTGGACAAGGTGTTCCGTCTGCCCACAACCACCTTCATCGGAGGATCAGAGAGCGCACTGCCACTGAAGGAGATCATACGACGACTGGAGGTACACACACACACACACACACACTCACTCACTCACACACACTCTCTCACTCACACAGACACACACACACTCTGACTCACACACACACTCACACTCACACACACACACACACACTCACTCACACTCTCACTCTCACACACACTCTCACTCGCACATTCACTCACTCACACACACACACTCTCACTCACACACACACACTCTCACTCACTCACACACACACACTCTCACTCACTCACATACACAGTTTCACAATTTCCGTTAGCCGGTAATTGCTGGGTTCTGATACCGAGAAAATCTGTTGAAGTCTGGCATATTTAAATCTCTCCAGTCATAATAACGTCTGGTGAAAATGACCAGTGAGTACGAGTCGGCACCAGCCCGACTGTAACGCAACATTTGAACCCCAAACCCGAAATCAAAACATGCCTAGCTAGACTTTTCCCTGAGTTTCAGTGCACTGCACAAGTCATAACCTCGTGGCCCGTGTATTTTTTGGTCATTCTATTTTCTTCTCGGAAACAGAAATTTAAAAATTTAAAACGAATGGTGATTTGATTTTCATTGCAAAATCCACAAAAGAACAACGGACACAGAAGGCATTTTCAGAAACTGCAGAGATTACAACGTTTATAAAGGACATGATTCTCCCTTTATCATTAGTAAAACAGAAAATGAACTAGAAGAGCACCTTTCCATAATCCTGCTAACAAACAGCCAGCCAGCAATGAAAACATACCCTCCTTGGCAGAGGTACAAAGTAGGGATGGGCATTTCTAGCAAAAACACTATTCGAAATTCGCTGGCCAAAGTCGACTTTTAATCGAAATTCGAAAATAAAAATAAAAATGTAATTTATTATTATTATTATTATTTATTTTTTTGTGAGTGAAATGTTGCATTGTCTCCCCTGATTCTAAGTCTAAGGCTTTATTAATGAATAGAAAAAGCTTCTGCTGTGGATTTTTAGCTCAAACAAGCATTGCACCACTGAAGTAAAGAACATGTTACATGACATTGACATTTTCGAAAATAAAAAACAGTTTTGACAATCATGAGTGGTTCATTAAATATTTAGTAGGCTCAGGTCTGAGTGCCAAAGGGGTGCCAAAGTCACCCCCTCTCCCTCTTCATGGGATTTCATCCGCCATTCATTTTTCCATAAACCTTGCTTAAAATGCTTATAAAAATTGTTTTACTTGCTCAAACCAAGCGATTCGACTATACCGGTACTTAGAATCAGGGGAGACAATGCAACATTTCACTCACACACACAAAAAAAAAAAGTTAACTTCAATCCCCCCCCCCCCCCCCCCCGAATTTCGACTTTCAATATTAAAAGTCGACCTTGGTAATAACAACGATTATTCGAAAATTCGAAATTCGATGCCCATCCCTAGTACAAAGCCCATTTTGGTACTGTAGCCCCCCCCCCCCCCCCCCCCGATAGTAATATTTGAAGTAATATTTGCAGCATTTGTCCTCCAGATGGCGTACTGTCAACACATCGGAGTGGAGTTCATGTTCATCAATGATCTGGAGCAGTGTCAGTGGATCAGACAGAAGTTTGAGACTCCAGGAGTCATGCAGTTCAGTCTGGAGGAGAAGAGAACGCTGCTGGCCCGCATGGTCCGCTCCACCAGGTGATCTACACACAACCCCTGTCCACACACAGAACCTTACATCTAGAACCTCCATCTTACATCGAGAACCTCAATTTTTGGATCATATCAGAGCTAGAACCACCATCGTAGAACAATCCTGGAGCTAGAACCTCCATTTTAGAACCATCTTTGAGGTAGAACATCTATTTTAGAACAATCTTGGAGCTAGACTGTCCATTTTAGAACTATTTTGGAGCTAGAACCTCCATTTTAGCATCATCGTGGAGCTAGAACCACCATCTCGGAGCTAGAACTTTTATCTTGGTGCTGGAACCATTTTGATCTGTCTGATCTGTTGTGCAGATGGCGAACTTTGTAATTAAGTTATTGTAATATAAATTAATCTCACTGTGTGCGTGTGTGTGTGCGTGTGTGCGTGCGTGCATGTGTGTGCGTGTTTGTGCAGGTTTGAGGAGTTCCTGCAGAGGAAGTGGTCTGCAGAGAAGCGTTTTGGTCTGGAGGGCTGTGAGTCTCTGATCCCCGCTCTGAAGACCATCATCGACAAGTCCTCTGACAAGGGAGTGGAGAACGTCATCATGGGCATGCCTCACAGGTGACACACACACACACACACACACACACACACACACACACACACACACACACACACACACACTGCCTCACAGGTGACACACACACACACACACACACACACACACTGCCTCACAGGTGACACAAACACTCACTCTCTCTCTGATTTCTCAGTCTGTTTGCTGTTTAGATACAGATGGTTGGAGCTGTTGAACATACTCTCTCTCTCCCCCTATCTGAAAGGTATCTCTCTCTCTCTCTCTCTCTCTCTCTCTCTCTCTCTCTCTTTCCAGGGGGCGTCTGAATGTTTTGGCCAATGTGATCCGTAAAGAGTTGGAACAGATCTTCTGTCAGTTTGACTCCAAGCTGGAGGCAGCAGATGAGGTACTGCTGCTCGCCTGTCTGACGTCAGCTCTCTCACATTTATGGAGCAGTTGTTGTGAATTAGGGATGGGCATCAGTAATCCAAAATCGATAATTGATCGTTAAGGAATCACTTCGATCATGTGGAATTTTTATCGATTTTTTTATATATATATTTTTTAATCAAATATATGTGCTGAAAGAGTGGATTTCACTACTTGGTCCAAGTAGTGACCAGGTGAGGGCGCAATCTAACTAGTTTTAGGAGACAGAAAACTATGAGGGTGGGCTTGCCAAGGTGATTCATGGGAGGTGAATGAGAGCCAGCACTCAGCAGCCAGCAGAAATGGAGAAAGCAAAACGGAGTTTTGTTTCGGTCCATTTCGAGTTAAACTACGACTTTGATCATTGCGATGCCGTGTATTCACCTTATTCACCACGCCCACTTTTTCTCTCTTCCGCGTTACACGCAATTGTATTTGTTCTTCCGGTTCAGCGCTAGTTGGCGGCCAATTTCAAAACAAAACGTCAGTATGAATGAAGTTTGGCAACATTCAGAATGAAGCTACACTGCGGCCAACTTCAGTTACATGTTCATAGGGTTACTGCTGCGAGGAGCCGATGGCTGTACCCGGTCGGCATTTAACATTGGTCACAAAAGAACGTCGACAGTGTTTTCTCACTGCCAGTAGCCTAACTACAGTAGGGTTTGACAGATAGCTAGTCTGACCGGTGTCAGCACAGCCAGCGCTCCCAGTCGTCGCTGCTCCTTAAATATTTCCAAATAGGCGTTATTCTGATAAACTGGTCACATATACGTTACGTTCTCACCCGAAAAATATTAAAACTTTAAAACAGTTTGTTTTTTTTTGCTTGAAAACAGCTTTTTGGCAAGTCTAAAAATGACTACGGTAGGCGTCATCTACTTCCGTGTCTAAAACCGGAAAGTCGATTACAAAATGACGTCATGCAGAAGCGTCCTTGTCTGGGCAAAGAATAAGGTGAAATAAGTGCAACACGGCCACAACGCCAATGATCCAGCACTTAACATCAGCAGCGAACATCCCAGCCTGGTTAACGTTAACGTGTGTTCACGTCTCACCCTGCCCTGAGCTCATCTTCATCCTAAACAAGAGTCAGCAGGCTGGACGCTGGAGGTAACTTCACGTTGTTGTTGACCGTATGAGTGGACACTATAGTCACCAGCGCCTTCATATGTGACTCACTGTTATCTCTTTCATGAGGCTCTAAGTTAAATAGGCATACATTCAGGCGGTGTCTCGCGTGGTCAATGTGTCCCAGCCCAGGCAGACAGGATCAGGGATTCAACCCCCGCAGTAAAAACACACATCTGAACAGACGTCTATGTACCTGCTTTTGAATCCCCAATCCTGTAGTGTAGAGCCACAGCACCGTCTTTTGGTGTCTTTAGTATTTTCTGCCATAATCATTTTGTAAAATATATATATATATATATATATATATATATATTATCATTATTATTATCGATAATTGATCGTTCATTTTCCCGAATTTCGATTATGGCAATTTATTCAAAATGCCCATCCCTATTGTCATTTTTTTTTCTCTTTGATTTTTTTCTATGTATGAAACAGAGGTCACTCTGTTTTCCTGCAAACTACACAACACACAGCTGAATAGCACGTACGTTCTTCCAACATGGCCACCAGCGGCTGTAGCTTCTCCTCTAATGTCTCTGAACCCCCCCTCAGGGTTCTGGCGATGTGAAGTACCACCTGGGCATGTACCACCTAATGTCTCTGAACCCCCCCTCAGGGATCTGGCGATGTGAAGTACCACCTGGGCATGTACCACCGGAGGATCAACCGCGTGACCGACCGGAACATCACGCTGTCTCTGATGGCCAACCCATCTCACCTGGAGGCCGTGGACCCCGTGGTGCAGGGCAAGACCAAGGCTGAGCAGTTCTACTGCGGAGACACAGACGGGAACAGGGTGAGAGACAGAGACAAAGAGGTCTACTGTGGAGACACAGACGGGAACAGGGTGAGAGACAGAGACAGAGAGCTCTACTGTGGAGACACAGACGGGAACAGGGTGAGAGACAGAGACAAAGAGGTCTACTGTGGAGACACAGACGGGAACAGGGTGAGAGACAGAGACAGAGAGCTCTACTGTGGAGACACAGACGGGAACAGGGTGAGAGACAGAGACAAAGAGGTCTACTGTGGAGACACAGACGGGAACAGGGTGAGAGACAGAGACAGAGAGGTCTACTGTGGAGACACAGACGGGAACAGGGTGAGAGACAGAGACAGAGAGGTCTACTGTGGAGACACAGATGGGAACAGGGTGAGAGACAGAGACAGAGAGGTCTACTGTGGAGACACAGATGGGAACAGGGTGAGAGACAGACAGGTGGACACAGAGACAGAGAGGTCTACTGTGGAGACACAGATGGGAACAGGGTGAGAGACAGACAGGTGGACACACAAACAGGTCTACTGTGGAGACACAGATGGGAACAGGGTGAGAGACAGACAGGTGGACACACAAACAGGTCTACTGTGGAGACACAGATGGGAACAGGGTGAGAGACAGACAGGTGGACAGACAGACAGGTGGACAGACAGACAGACAGGTGGACAGACAGACAGGGTGAGAGACAGACAGGTGGACACACAAACAGGTCTACTGTGGAGACACAGATGGGAACAGGGTGAGAGACAGACAGACAGACAGGTGGACAGACAGACAGGTCTACTGCAGAGACACTGTAGACTGTATAAAAGTATGGAATGTAGCTACCGTGATGTCACCCATTGGTTGGTGGACTCGTTTTGAAGCCTTGAGTTTGGCATTTTGGTCGTCGCCATCTTGGATGAGAAGAGCCACAGCGCCGCCTGCTATTGGTCTGTGATCGGCGAGCTGCACGATCACTGGACAGGCAACCTGTCAATCACCCCCCAAAGCATAGTCTGCTTTATCGTCTATTTGACTCTAATTGGGAGCATAATTGACTAAATAACATCATGATGTGTTGAAGACTTGAAACTAGAGATTGAGACAAACTCATTAGGAAAGTGTTTTACTGAGGTCATAAATCAAGTGAGAAGTAGGGTCATTTTCATTTCCATTCACTTCTATACAATCACACTTCTTTTTGTAGTCAGTGGAGTCACCCCTGCTGGCCATTAGTAAGAATGCACGTTTAAGGCACTTCGGCATTTACTTCTTTTGTCAGCCGTGGAGGTTGCCCACACGGTTACCGGATAAGACAGACAGACAGACAGACAGACAGACAGACAGAGAGACAGGTGAACAGACAGACAGACAGACAGGTGAACAGACAGACAAGTGAACAGACAGAGAGACAGGTGAACAGACAGACAGAGAGACAGACAGACAGACAGAGAGACAGGTGAACAGACACCTGTCTGTCTGTTCACTTGTCTGACAGGTGCACAGTCTGTCTGAAGATGGATAGAGGGATTTTGTGGTTCAGGTCAAAGAAAACAACGGAAGAATTTTGCTTTTGGCGACACTAACGGGTTGTGTGCGTTTCTGTGTGTGTGTGTGTGTGTGTGTTTCTCTGTGTGTGAGTGTGTGTGTGAGTGTGTGTGTTTCTCTGTGTGTGTGTGTGTGTGTGTGTGTGTGTGTGTGTGAGTGTGTGTGTTTCTCTGTGTGTGTGTGTGTGTGTGTGTGAGTGTGTGTGTTTCTCTGTGTGTGTGTGTGTGTGTGTGTGAGAGTGTGAGTGTGTTTCTGTGTGTGAGTGTGTTTCTGTGTGTGTGTGTGTGTGTGTGTTTCTCTGTGTGTGTGTGTGTGTGTGTGTGTGTGTGTGTGTGTGTGTGTGTGTGTGTGTGAGTGCAGGTGATGTCCATCCTGATCCATGGAGACGCAGCGTTCGCGGGTCAAGGCATCGTGTACGAAACCTTCCACTTGTCTGACCTGCCCTCCTACACCACGCACGGCACCGTGCACGTGGTGGTCAACAACCAGGTAACACACACATACCACACCACATGCACCACTTCTGTTTGTTCTTTTCAACTGGACCTTTCCATCAATACGTCACGTGGTGAAGTTTCTGTAGTCTGAGTCAATACGTCACGTGGTGAAGTTTCTGTAGTCTGAGTCAATACGTCACGTGGTGAAGTTTCTGTAGTCTGAGTCAATATGTCACGTGGTGAAGTGTCTGTAGTCTGAGTCAATACGTCACGTGGTGAAGTGTCTGTAGTCTGGGTCAATACGTCACGTGGTGAAGTGTCTGTAGTCTGAGTCAATACGTCACGTGGTGAAGTGTCTGTAGTCTGAGTCAATACGTCACGTGGTGAAGTGTCTGTAGTCTGAGTCAATACGTCACGTGGTGAAGTTTCTGTAGTCTGAGTCAATACGTCACGTGGTGAAGTGTCTGTAGTCTGAGTCAATACGTCACGTGGTGAAGTGTCTGTAGTCTGGGTCAATATGTCACGTGGTGAAGTTTCTGTAGTCTGAGTCAATACGTCACGTGGTGAAGTGTCTGTAGTCTGGGTCAATATGTCACGTGGTGAAGTGTCTGTAGTCTGAGTCAATACGTCACGTGGTGAAGTTTCTGTAGTCTGAGTCAATACGTCACGTGGTGAAGTTTCTGTAGTCTGAGTCAATACGTCACGTGGTGAAGTGTCTGTAGTCTGGGTCAATATGTCACGTGGTGAAGTGTCTGTAGTCTGAGTCAATACGTCACGTGGTGAAGTGTCTGTAGTCTGAGTCAATACGTCACATGGTGAAGTGTCTGTAGTCTGAGTCAATACGTCACATGGTGAAGTGTCTGTAGTCTGAGTCAATACGTCACATGGTGAAGTGTCTGTAGTCTGAGTCAATACGTCACGTGGTGAAGTTTCTGTAGTCTGAGTCAATACGTCACATGGTGAAGTGTCTGTAGTCTGGGTCAATATGTCACGTGGTGAAGTGTCTGTAGTCTGAGTCAATACGTCACGTGGTGAAGTTTCTGTAGTCTGAGTCAATACGTCACGTGGTGAAGTTTCTGTAGTCTGAGTCAATACGTCACGTGGTGAAGTTTCTGTAGTCTGAGTCAATACGTCACGTGGTGAAGTTTCTGTAGTCTGAGTCAATATGTCACGTGGTGAAGTGTCTGTAGTCTGAGTCAATACGTCACGTGGTGAAGTGTCTGTAGTCTGAGTCAATACGTCACGTGGTGAAGTTTCTGTAGTCTGAGTCAATACGTCACGTGGTGAAGTGTCTGTAGTCTGAGTCAATACGTCACGTGGTGAAGTGTCTCAGTCAAAAGAAGAAAGAACATATATCATATAACATATATCACACTGTATTGTATTGTTAACTCACCTGGGTAGTCTCACATGTACATCACACTGTAGATAAAAAAAAAATTTAGATAAATTTTTATTTCTGTGTCATGCACCACATTCAAGGTGCCCAGCCCGTCTGGGCTTACAAGACACAAATCATTCAAGTTCAACAATACAAACAAATCAACAAACAAGCTACAAAATGCTCAAACATAAACAAGACAGAGTTATATATTCAGATGAACAGCTTCTCCATTCTGAGATTCCAAGCCCTCCCAATAAACCTAGCCAAACTGAAGACTTCATCTCTGAACAACCATTCCAACTTCGCATCACTGTATTGTATTGTTACCTCACCTGGGTGAAAATGCCCCCCCCCCCCCCCAGCATTGCACACTGTCACTGAACTGAAAGGTAGAAGCCATAACATCATATAAAAATTAATAAACATATTAAGTAGGGCTACATCACATTAATAAACATATTAAGTAGGGCTACATCACATTGGGGGGAAAACTGACATTGCAATTTTTCTGTGATATATATTAGAATCTAATATATATCACAGAAAATAAATGGATGAAAAAAGACATGAATTTAAGCTCTATCAGCCCCTTTAAGCAAGTGGCCTTGTGGGTAACCTGCGGACGCGAGTGTGTTTTTAGCTGTTTTAGCTTCCCCTGGCTCATAGCTGCTCACATGCTTTTTACTAAGGCCCAATTCCAATCCGCCCCCTAAACACTCAAGCCCTGAACCCTCAGTCCCTCTAATGGCCGCCATCTGAAAGTGGTTGAGTCATCAAGTGTGGAAGGGATCCACATTGGATAAATAAGAGGATTGGGACAGCAGAGCCCTTTGCACTTGACAAGATGATGTTGACTCTGGCAGGTTTGGGGCTCGCTATTGTATATTGTTTAATTGTCAAGACGCTTTAAGGAATAGACTCCCTGATGAGTCTGTTATCATCCAGGCTCTGGTTCCGAGTGGAACAGGTCATTTAAAAATAAATGTAGCCTACTGCAAAATCTGCAATCTGCAACATGTGTAATTATAATTAAAATAAGCATAATAATGACATGTCACCCAACATTATACACAATGTCAATACTGTAGAATACAGATTCGGTAAAACTATTTCTCATTCATCAAAAAAGTTGTGGATTGCAATTGTAATAGAAATGATCGATGATTATACTCGGATTGTGTAAAATAACTACTTGCAGCATTCCTCTGATATAATATTTTTGTCTAATCTGAAATCCCTATTAATGTAATGTTTCATTGTCAATTAAGGCATTCCAGCGCACTCGCAAACACCACGTTCGTTTCGCGCGTGTGTGGTTTAATTTTTTTGACAGATATTTGCAGCCTTCCCCGTTTTATACGTCACAACGCTATGCATTGTGGGCAATTCCCTTTCCGTAAGTGGCCATAGCTGCTCCCTTACGGTAAGGGGGCAGAAAGGGCTCACTCCGAGCCCTCATTCACTTTGCGATTTCACTGTGGGACATCCCTAAACCCTCACTCCCTTCACGTGAACGCGCCTCTAAGGGCTTGAGGCAGTAAGGGGGCGGATTGGAATTGGGCCTAAGAGTCCGGAATCATTCTGCAGTGGAGAACTGGCACTTTATTTCGGTACAGCAGCGTAGTATACATGGTAGTATACATGGTAGTATACATAGTAGTATACATAGTAGTATACATGGTAGTATACATGGTAGTATACATGGTAGTATACATGGTAGTATACATGGTAGTATACATAGTAGTATACATGGTAGTATACATAGTAGTATACATAGTAGTATACATAGTAGTATACATGGTAGTATACATGGTAGTATACATAGTAGTATACATGGTAGTATACATAGTAGTATACATAGTAGTATACATGGTAGTATACATGGTAGTATACATGGTAGTATACATAGTAGTATACATGGTAGTATACATAGTAGTATACATAGTAGTATACATGGTAGTATACATAGTAGTATACATGGTAGTATACATGGTAGTATACATGGTAGTATACATAGTAGTATACATAGTAGTATACATAGTAGTATACATGGTAGTATACATGGTAGTATACATGGTAGTATACATGGTAGTATACATAGTAGTATACATGGTAGTATACATAGTAGTATACATAGTAGTATACATAGTAGTATACATGGTAGTATACATGGTAGTATACATAGTAGTATACATGGTAGTATACATAGTAGTATACATAGTAGTATACATGGTAGTATACATAGTAGTATACATGGTAGTATACATAGTAGTATACATAGTAGTATACATAGTAGTATACATAGTAGTATACATGGTAGTATACATGGTAGTATACATGGTAGTATACATGGTAGTATACATAGTAGTATACATGGTAGTATACATAGTAGTATACATAGTAGTATACATAGTAGTATACATGGTAGTATACATGGTAGTATACATAGTAGTATACATGGTAGTATACATAGTAGTATACATAGTAGTATACATGGTAGTATACATAGTAGTATACATGGTAGTATACATAGTAGTATACATAGTAGTATACATAGTAGTATACATGGTAGTATACATGGTAGTATACATAGTAGTATACATGGTAGTATACATAGTAGTATACATAGTAGTATACATAGTAGTATACATGGTAGTATACATGGTAGTATACATAGTAGTATACATGGTAGTATACATAGTAGTATACATAGTAGTATACATAGTAGTATACATGGTAGTATACATGGTAGTATACATAGTAGTATACATGGTAGTATACATGGTAGTATACATAGTAGTATACATAGTAGTATACATGGTAGTATACATGGTAGTATACATAGTAGTATACATAGTAGTATACATAGTAGTATACATGGTAGTATACATGGTAGTATACATAGTAGTATACATGGTAGTATACATGGTAGTATACATGGTAGTATACATAGTAGTATACATGGTAGTATACATGGTAGTATACATAGTAGTATACATGGTAGTATACATGGTAGTATACATGGTAGTATACATGGTAGTATACATGGTAGTGTACATGGTAGTGTACATGGTAGTATACATGGTAGTATACATGGTAGTATACATGGTAGTATACATGGTAGTATACATGGTAGTATACATACTAGTATACATGGTAGTATACATGGTAGTATACATGGTAGTATACATGGTAGTATACATACTAGTATACATACTAGTATACATGGTAGTATACATGGTAGTATACATGGTAGTATACATGGTAGTATACATGGTAGTATACATAGTAGTATACATGGTAGTATACATGGTAGTATACATGGTAGTATACTTAAGCAATATATCACGAGAGCAAGTGTGTTGTGGTGAATATATCCCGCTGATAAGCTGCGGCCTCGTGAGATAACAGCTTATCAGCGGGATATATTCCACAACACACGCTGCTCGAGTGCTATATTGCTTTTATAAAACGGTTTCCAAGTATAATAATATAATAATAATAATACTATAAGTCCGACTGGCATTTTATTCTGATAGAGTCAGTTGAAACACTACTGTAAGGCGGGACCTCTAGCAAGAAGATAGACGTGCGGGTGATTTGATTGGATCGTTCTGGAGACTGAAGTCGACATTGGCCAATCCTGGCGCTTGCTGAGAGCTTTTGCAAAGTCCGACACCAGAGCCGTATGCCGACACCAAGTAACGTTACGTCTTATTTAGAAATGCGGGGTTAAGAGTGAGGGCGCGCGAGAGAGGGGTTAAGACATTAGCCCGCGTCTATTCTTGTACAAAACATAATTTTCTGCGAAGTATTAGTAAAGTTATCAGCGAAGATCGATTCACAAGGATCTGGAAGCTGTCTCCGCCATTTTGTTTTTGAGGTACTTTTAGTAAGAGAGTTGCGCCATCATGCGTCCATAATGACTCATTGTAAGGACTAGTGACCCTCCATACAGCAGATCAGGAGAAAGCTGTTTGGCTCGAGCGCAGTGCTGCCTTTTAGTAAGAGAGTTGCCATGGCAACCAATAACCCATGGCCATGGGTTATTGAACTCGGTTACTGGAATTATACAATGGCTGTGAACCAATCAGATTGCTTGATTTGAGAGAGCCGTTTTATAAATAGCAGTATACATGGTAGTATACATGGCCTCTCGTTGATGTTCTAAGAGTGACTAAAGTTATCATAGTTAGCTGGAAACGAGCTTAGACCGTCACCGAGAGGCTGTGCTTTTTGTTCGGCGTTCACACTGCCAAAGTTTGTCTCTTAGGGCGTTTTCACACCTGCCTCGTCCGGTTTCTCATTTCAGACACAAAAATGACAAATAGAGCTGCCAAAACCCTCCCAGACTGACCAGGAGACTCTGTTAGTCTCCCGGGATGGAAAATATAAATTCTCCCAGTAATTTTTTTGATGGGTAAATTATAATGTTTGCGCTTTGGGCAGTGTTGTAGCCTACTTCATTTCATATCATATGGTGACAGGATCAGAGAGTGTGTGTGTGTGTGTGTGTGTGTGTGTGTGTTCACGACACGTTCACACCACAAACGAACCGCACTAGAGTTAGTTTGGAACCGCACCGAGACCACCTCTCTCACCAGGTCTCGGTCCGCTTGTTTGGTCTGCTTTTGGTGCACACCAGAGTTCGATTGCTGCATTCACACCTGCCCGAACGAAAGCTTGTTAGCAGCTACGAGCCAGGCTAAGCTAAAATAGGCTAGCCCCACACACCAGAGGCTTCCCGACTATGTTTCATAGTCTCTCTCTCTCATTCAGTTTGTCTCTCTCTCTCTCTCTCTCTCTCTCTCTCTCTCTCTCTCCCCTCAGATTGGTTTCACCACAGACCCTCGTATGGCTCGCTCCTCTCCGTACCCCACGGACGTGGCTCGCGTCGTCAACGCTCCCATCTTCCACGTGAACGCAGACGACCCCGAGGCCGTGGTGTACGTCTGCAACGTGGCTGCTGAGTGGAGGGCCACCTTCCACAAGGACGTGGTGGTGGACCTGGTCAGTGCACGCACACACACACACACACTCTCACACACACACGCACACGCTCACGCACACACACACACACACACGCACACTCACACACACTCACTCACACACACGCACGCACACACACACACACACACACACACACACACACACTCACACTCACTCACACACACGCAGGCACACACACGCACACGCACACACACACACACACGCACGCACGCACACACACACACACACACACTCACTCACACACACACACGCACACACGCACGCACACACTCACACACACACTCTCACACACACGCACGCACTCACACACACACGCACACACACACACACACACACACACTCACACACACACACACACACTCACGCACACACACACACACACACAGCACAAGTCTCAAATGTAGGAAAGTGAAGTCGGAACAAATCAGGAGTCCGGTATCAATTTAATGTCTTAAAGAAAACAATGAAATATGGTTTTAACAGGATACAAACTTGGTACAAGCATCATGACAACATGGTAATCCCTCTGTCTGTCTCTACCTGTCTGTCTGTCTCTCTACCTGTCTGTCTCTCTACCTGTCTGTCTCTCCACCTGTCTGTCTCTCTACCTGTCTGTCTCTCCACCTGTCTGTCTCTCCACCTGTCTGTCTCTCCACCTGTCTGTCTCTCCACCTGTCTGTCTCTCCACCTGTCTGTCTCTCCACCTGTCTGTCTCTCCACCTGTCTGTCTGTCTCTCCACCTGTCTGTCTGTCTCTCCACCTGTCTGTCTGTCTCTCTACCTGTCTGTCTCTCCACCTGTCTGTCTCTCCACCTGTCTGTCTCTCCACCTGTCTGTCTGTCTACCTGTCTGTCTGTCTACCTGTCTCTCCACCTGTCTGTCTCTCTACCTGTCTGTCTGTCTACCTGTCTCTCCACCTGTCTGTCTCTCCACCTGTCTGTCTCTCTACCTGTCTGTCTCTCTACCTGTCTGTCTGTCTCTCCACCTGTCTGTCTCTCCACCTGTCTGTCTCTCCACCTGTCTGTCTCTCCACCAGGTGTGTTACCGGAGGATGGGCCATAATGAGATGGACGAGCCGATGTTCACTCAGCCTCTGATGTACAAACAGATCAAGAAGCAGAAAGGAGTTCTGCTGAAGTACGCTGAGAAGCTGATCGCTGAGGGGGCAGTGACACGGCAGGAGTACGAGGTAACACACACACACACACACACACACACACACACAGAAACACACACACACACACATACAAACACACACACACACACACACACATACATACACACACACACACACACACACACACACACACACACACACACACAGAAACACACACACACACACACACACACACACACACACACACACACACACACACAGAAACACACACACACACACACACACACAGAAACACACACACACACACATACAAACACACACACACACACACACACATACATACACACACACACACACACACACACACACACACACACACAGAAACACACACACACACACACACACACACACACACACACACACACACACAGAAACACACACACACACACACACACACACACACAGAAACACACACACACACACACACACACTCTGGACCAAGGGACACATAACGACAGTGACAGCTGAAATGGGTCTCAGACATTCTCAGAGGCTCTGTGTGACGTATTCTGACTGAAAACAAACATTGCCCTGACTGAAACGAGGTAGAGAGGCGGGACATGTGTGTGTGGAGGAGTTTGATTGGACCGCTCTGAGGACCGGACTTGACGTTGGCCAATCCTGCCGCTTGAATGCTGCCAATCCCACTTGATGGATCGATGGATCCCACCGGATTTTACCAGACAAATCTGAAAGCTACTGGTCACGTTTCAATAACAGTCCATGTTTCAATAACAGTCCATGTTTCAATAACAGTCCATGTTTCAATAACAGTCCATGTACAAACAATGCGAGTTAACGAGCCAGTTACAGGTCATTGGCATTCTGCATTAAATGAAGACATTACTGTTCATTTGATTTTGTCTGTTACAGACTTATTGGCCAAGTATATTAACATTGATGGGCTAAAAAAACAAGTCTGCCCAGGTTACAGCCACTGGTTGGCCATCTTGCCTGCTCAGAATCTTCTCCAAGCCTGAAGATTGATTGACAGCTGTCATATGATTGGTTGAAATGGGGTAGAAATGTAGTAGTGACTGTTCTGAATTAGGGATGGGCATCGAATTTCGAATTTTCGAATAATCGTTGTTATTATCAAGGTCGACTTTTATTATTGAAATTCGAAATTCAAAAAAAAAAAAAAAAAAAAACATTTTTTTTTTTTTTTTAGTGAAATGTTGCATTGTCTCCCCTGATTGTAAGTATAGTCAAATCGCTTGGTTTGAGCAAGTAAAACAATTTTTATAAGCATTTTAAGCAAGGTTTATGGAAAAATGAATGGCGGATGAAATCCCATGAAGAGGGAGAGGGGGTGACTTTGGCACCCCTTTGGCACTCAGACCTGAGCCTACTAAATATTTAATGAACCACTCATGATTGTCAAAACTGTTTTTTATTTTCGAAAATGTCAATGTCATGTAACATGTTCTTTACTTCAGTGGTCTAATGCTTGTTTGAGCTAAAAATCCACAGCAGAAGCTTTTTCTATTAATTAATAAAGCCGTAGACTTAGAATCAGGGGAGACAATGCAACATTTCACTCACAAAAAAAAAAAAAACACAAAAAAACACAAAAAAAAAAAATAATAATAATAAAATAAATAAATAAAAAAATAAAAAACATTTTTAATTTTTTTTACATTTTTATTTTTATTTTCGAATTTCGAATTAAATTCGAATTTGGCCAGCGAATTTCGAATAGTGTTTTTGCTAGAAATGCCCATCCCTATTCTGAATGAACTCAGCCTAAGATAGCCCCGGGTTAACTTTTCGGCCCCTTTTCACACACATTTGTTAACCCAGGTTGACCTAAACCGGGGGTTAGTAGAGCCCAGGGCCGTTGGAACCAGTGCTGCCAGATACAGATAATGGCCCCGTTTCACACTGGCAACGTTTAGCCCCATGTTTAGATGAAAAGTCTGGGCTATAACCTGCTCCAGAGCAGGGTTAGCTAGTCCCAGGGTGAAGTCGGGGTTAACCTGCTCCAGAGCAGGGCCAGCTAGTCCCAGGCTGAAGTCAGGGTTAACCTGCTCCAGAGCAGGGTTAGCTAGTCCCAGGCTGAAGACGGGGTTAACCTGCTCCAGAGCAGGGTTAGCTAATCCCAGGCTGAAGTCAGGGTTAACCTGCTCCAGAGCAGGGCCAGCTAGTCCCAGGCTGAAGTCAGGGTTAACCTGCTCCAGAGCAGGGCCAGCTAGTCCCAGGCTGAAGTCAGGGTTAACCTGCTCCAGAGCAGGGCCAGCTAGTCCCAGGCTGAAGTCAGGATTAACCTGCTCCAGAGCAGGGTTAGCTAATCCCAGGCTGAAGTCAGGGTTAACCTGCTCCAGAGCAGGGCCAGCTAGTCCCAGGCTGAAGTCAGGGTTAACCTGCTCCAGAGCAGGGCCAGCTAGTCCCAGGCTGAAGTCAGGATTAACCTGCTCCAGAGCAGGGTTAGCTAGTCCCAGGCTGAAGACGGGGTTAACCTGCTCCAGAGCAGGGCCAGCTAGTCCCAGGCTGAAGTCGGGGTTAACCTGCTCCAGAGCAGGGTTAGCTAGTCCCAGGCTGAAGTCAGGGTTAACCTGCTCCAGAGCAGGGCCAGCTAGTCCCAGGCTGAAGTCAGGATTAACCTGCTCCAGAGCAGGGTTAGCTAGTCCCAGGCTGAAGTCAGGGTTAACCTGCTCCAGAGCAGGGTTAGCTAGTCCCAGGCTGAAGTCAGGGTTAACCTGCTCCAGAGCAGGGCCAGCTAGTCCCAGGCTGAAGTCAGGGTTAACCTGCTCCAGAGCAGGGCCAGCTAGTCCCAGGCTGAAGTCAGGGTTAACCTGCTCCAGAGCAGGGCCAGCTAGTCCCAGGCTGAAGTCAGGATTAACCTGCTCCAGAGCAGGGTTAGCTAGTCCCAGGCTGAAGACGGGGTTAACCTGCTCCAGAGCAGGGCCAGCTAGTCCCAGGCTGAAGTCGGGGTTAACCTGCTCCAGAGCAGGGTTAGCTAGTCCCAGGCTGAAGTCAGGGTTAACCTGCTCCAGAGCAGGGCCAGCTAGTCCCAGGCTGAAGACGGGGTTAACCTGCTCCAGAGCAGGGTTAGCTAGTCCCAGGCTGAAGACGGGGTTAACCTGCTCCAGAGCAGGGCCAGCTAGTCCCAGGCTGAAGACGGGGTTAACCTGCTCCAGAGCAGGGCCAGCTAATCCCAGGCTGAAGTCAGGGTTAACCTGCTCCAGAGCAGGGCCAGCTAGTCCCAGGCTGAAGTCAGGGTTAACCTGCTCCAGAGCAGGGCCAGCTAGTCCCAGGCTGAAGTCAGGGTTAACCTGCTCCAGAGCAGGGTTAGCTAGTCCCAGGCTGAAGACGGGGTTAGCCCACTTTGGAATGTTCCAGGATTGTGCAAGTGTGAAAGCTTTCTTAGCCTGGGGCTAACAGCTCCCTACGCTACGTTCACACAGACACAGGGAACCTACGCCTTGCCTCAACCCTCGCCTACGCCTGCAGACCTTGAGCTGGGCGTGAACCGATCACACCGCACGCCTTTGCACGCTGAACCTGGAGCCGAGTCACAAGCGCCTCTCCTCTCTCTGTGGTCCCGAATTATCATGTGTAGGTAAAATAAATCTGATATATTTAATGTTCTATTGATGCTGGATATGTTATAACCAGGTCTGACTATAGTCTGACATTTTAGAGAGGTGATCTTGCAAGAATATGTGCTGGCACAACAACATTGTCCATCTTTACATTACATTACATTACGTCATTTGGCAGACGCTTTTATCCAAAGCGACTTACAATAACACATTTTTTGTCTGCAATAGAACAATCAACTATGGAGCACAGTCTATGACAACTACAGCTTCTGAAGGAACAGTGGTACAAGTTTAGGTTAGTGGTACAAGGTTGGTTAGTTTTTTTTTTTTTTTTTTTTTTTTTAATATAAGGAAAGAGAGAGACGAGGTTAGATCAAGAAGGGCCCAGATGGAGCCTGAAAAGGTGTGTCTTTAGTCTTTTCCGAAAGATCGGCAGTGATTCTTCGGTCGCTATTCTCTCTCATGAAGATTTTTTTGCCGACAGGGAGAAAGCCCCACGTGTTAGCCACCCGTCAATCTCTCTCTCTCTCTCTCTGCTCAACGCTGTTGTAGTAACTCCATTTTATTTTGAAATTCAGTTGACTTTGCCATTTCCCACGGATATTGTCGCATTTTTCTTTGGTGGCTTGACAGAAGAAGCCTGCCTGCACGCGCCTAGTCTGCTTGAATAGAACTCACGCCTAAACGATAAAATCGGCAAGGCACAGGCGAGGCGTGGGTACACGCAGGGTTCACGCTCAGGCGCTCGGTGTACACAGCCTCGTTGACTAAAACGGACGCCTATTTAAAAGCGTGGGTAAAGGCAAGGCGTAGGTAAGGCTTGGGTGGCCGGTGTGAACTAAGCCCTAGACTCACTTAACCCCGGCTAAGTGTAGTGTGAAAAACCCTTTTGTCTACAGAGTGAACATCCTTGCTCTCTCTCTCTCTCTCTCTCTGCAGGAGGAGATAGCCAAGTATGATAAGATCTGTGAGGAGGCGCACGCTCGCTCCAAAGACGAGAAGATCCTCCACATCAAGCACTGGCTGGACTCTCCATGGCCCGGTGCGTTCGTAAAGCCAGGCTCAGTAAAGCCAGGCTCACCTGTGTGTGGCCCTGAGTCTCTAGTCCTCCCTCTAGCCTAGTAGGTTCCCCACTAGGGTCCAGATACCTCCAGGGATCCCAAGTAAAACATGCAGTAGTTACATTTATTACGGTCACAGTGTCTGTGTGTATTTATTATTATTATTATTATTATTAATAATAATAATAATAATATTATTGTTATTAATAATCATTATTATTAATATGTACTAGGGGCTGCAGAGATGAGTGGATGTAACTACGTAAGTCGATGCCTACCATGAGACGTTGATCAGTCGTAATGTGGTTTGATGCAAGCTCATCAAGATGTAGAGCTTTTTTCCTCCACTCTTTTCTCTATCTATGTTTATGGTTTCTACACATGGTTTCTATCTGGAGTTTAGCCACAGTTTGTGCGGGAGGAGTTGCAGCGAGAGCAGCGTCATAATGAAAGGATGGAAGAAGGGCATCTATTTACGTGAACAACAGATGGATATGGTGCAACCCGCATGGACACATGAGTGAAAGAACGTGTGTGTGCAGCCCAATCATCAAACTGTAACTTCACATTATTTTCCCAGAGAGTTTTTCCAATTAATTTATGATTGCATTTACATTCCTAACATGGCTAACGTTAATGCGTCGCAAGCATAGGGTCGCAAACTGCTGACGTCATCAAATCAGTGAACCAGACAGACTTTTTTTCTTTTTACTTATTTTTATACCAACACTGCACCACGTGATGACTAATCGACATCGAATCGACTCTATTTATTGAAAGGTCGACTTGAAAAAAAATCTGGAATCGTGCCACCCCTTCTTTACTCTGTCTGTACCAGGGTAGGAAATTAGCGGGGGCTCGAGGCCAAAATGACCCTAAAAAAATCTGGAATTGCCCTTGAAACTGGGGTGACGAGGGCTTTTAAATGCCCCCATAAAATAAAGAGTTTAATACTTTATGTATTTTAACATTATTCTATATTTGCAAAGCGTGACTCGAGAATGGCCAGCTAGGCATCCATACAACCCCTGCCCCTCCTCCTACTAGTGTTATTTACCTCAGTGACAGGCAGCACAAGCTAGCTGGCCAGCTAGTTCACTCATGTTTTTGCCAAGTACATTAATAACATGACAGACAATCAACAGTGTTGTTGAGATAGGAAATAAGGATCTTTAACTGGGATTGTTTATGAACTTTTAGAAATAAAATATGCTTGGATAAGAGTCATTGATTGGTCTGTCATGCTACATAGGTGCATCTAAGGTATTTCCCAACATTTGATAAAATTGCCCTGGAAGTGATCCAAAATGCCCCCGAAATATATTTCACATGGGCAAAAATAGCCCTCGTTTAAAAAAGTTAATTTCATACCCTGGTGTGTACTGACCTCAGGTCTGTGAACTGTCTCCAGGTTTCTTCACTCTGGATGGCCAGCCCAAGTCCATGAGCTGTCCCTCCACCGGCCTGACCGAGGAGAACCTCAACCAGATCGGACAGGTGGCCTCCTCTGTCCCCGTGGAGGACTTCACCATCCACGGAGGTCTCACACACACACACACACACACACACACACACACACACACACACACACACACACACACACACTCTCTCTCTCTCTCTCACACACACACACATTAATGTGATTATCAGCTGGAATCCCATTGGACACTGAAGGTTTCCAGATATTTGGGCATATTGAACATATTTGGGTGAATAATGAATGATAGGTTGCATATATTTGGATATATAATGACAATTTTGGTTATTGTTACCATATTTGGGTAAATGCTGACTGTGTGCGTGTGTGTTGGGTCAGGTCTGAGCCGTATCCTGAAGGGACGTGGTGAGATGGTGAAGAACCGGACGGTGGACTGGGCACTGGGAGAGTACATGGCCTTCGGATCACTGCTGCAAGAGGGGACCCATGTCCGCCTGTCAGGGCAGGACGTGGAGAGAGGGACATTCAGGTAGGAGAGAGAGAGAGAGACATGTACACCAGAGAGAGAGAGAGAGTGAGAGACAGGTACACTAGAGAGAGAGAGAGAGAGAGTGAGAGACAGGTACACTAGAGAGAGAGAGACGGGTACACTGGACCAGTAGGAGACTCTGCACACCACACTGTGGATCAAAGAGTAAAGTCCCCTGTAGCCCATTTTGAGAGAAACACCTCAAGGTTACCGTGGCTAAATGGTTTCAACAGGCTACGCGTTACCTGCCAATTAGGGATCGGTGGTGACTAATTCTCCCGACGTTTAAACGGAGATTTTAACGGCGACTAGACGCTATAAGTAAGAAAACACTCAGAAAACAACCAAAACTGAGTGCAATTTAATCTAGAAGTTTAAAACGTCTATTGTTTTTGCGTGTATTTATATCATTTGAAACGGTTAATTACGTTTTAATAGCAGATCCTGTGCCCCATCAGACGGGTCACTTAACTGCACAGCAGAATCACTCATGGTGCCAACATTTCAACTTTGTATTAGCATGCAGAACAGCACTATTAGTCGACACATAGCTTATCAGATAACTAACATCATGCATATAGAACAATAAATCATTTTAACCTCCAAAACACATTGACAAACAAACAATTGACACAAAAACACTGGGAACTCCGCCCACTTTCCTCTTCCACAGGTTTAATTTCCCAGAAGGC
>NC_139631.1:42522111-42579611 GCF_964638095.1 Poromitra crassiceps | reverse complement strand
GATGGTAATGATTTTGATGCAAAACACATAAAGATATAAATGAATGGTGGTGGTGGTGACCCTGGATTGAGTGTGACCATGATGTGAGTGTGACCCTGATCCTGATAATGGACATCTCGTCAGCCATGAACCCTTACTTGTTAACCCATCACTAGTGGAGATGGTCATAGTGAACTGTTACTTATTTCTCCCTCTCTCCGTCTCCCTCTGTCTCTCTCTGTCTCTCCCTGTCTCCCTCTGTCTCTCCCTCTGTCTCTGTCTGTCCCTGTCTCTGTCTCCCTCTGTCCCTCCCTCTGTCTGTCTCTCCCTCCCTCTCTGTCTCTCCCTCCCTCCAGCCTGTGACAGAGGACTTTGCGGTGCGTCAGCTGTATGACTGTAACTGGATTGTGGTGAACTGTTCTAATCCTGGAAACTACTTCCACGCCATCAGACGACAGATTCTCGCTCCCTTCAGGAAGCCTGTAAGAGAGAGAGAAAGACACAGACACAGACACACACACACACACACACACACACATACACATACACACACACACACACACACACACACACACACACATACATACACACACACACACACACATACACACACACACACACACACACACACTTATCAGTTTATCCATTTTTATATCTAGTTTTGAAAAACAAAATGTTACACCTGAAAGTTCTTCTCTCTCCCTCTCTCTGTCTCTCTCTCTTTCTCTCCAGCTGATTGTCTTCACTCCCAAGTCTCTGCTGCGCCACCCAGAGGCCAGATCCAACTTTGATGAGATGCTGCCTGGTAATATTATAGTTATACAGCGTTATCATCATAGTAGAAGTAACGATGGCAGCAGTGGTAGAGTACTTTTATCCTTTAAAGCTCTAGTGTGTAACTTTTGTAGTGAGTAACTTTTGTCTCCCCCTTCTGGCAATGACATTCATTGCATTCATGTGGTGTTGGAATAATGAGTTTGCGACCGTTTCCTTGTCACTCACAAACGGGAAACAGCTTCAACATGTTGTTTAAACGCTCTGACTAATAAAATACAACACATCTTTGGAGCGTCCATTAGGGCTGTGAATCTCACGATTCGATTCGATTACGATTCATCTGTCAATGATTCGATTCAATTCCACGATGCATCTCGATAGAAGTATCAAATCCTAAATTTTCTGTATTATTACTGCACATTGCTACTTTTTCATCAATTAATACAAGCAGTCGGATAAATATCAACTCCCTTTTTTACTTAGAAAGTGCTTTAAAATCTGAATGTCAACAGAAATTTAAACATAAACGATTCAACGATTCATCTGTCAACGATTCGATTCGATTCACACATCCGCATCGCGATGCATCGATTATACGATTAATTTTGACACCCCTAGCGTCCATGTTGTTTCCACATTACGACTTAAAAGCTCATGAATATGCCTAAGACATAGGCTACGCCATAGCCTAGCCCGTCGTCGCATTACATTACATTACATTACGTCATTTAGCAGACGCTTTTGTCCAAAGCAACTTACAATATCACATTTTGTCAACAGTACAGAAAACAACTATGCAACACAATCAATGACAGCTAAGATATTTTGATAGACTAGAGTAGCACCATGTAGGAAGTAGTTAGAGAAGGAATAAGTAGCATGTAGCATTTGGGAAGGATTATTATTATTTATTTATTTTTTATTAAAAGATGTTAGTTCAAGAAGGGCCCAGGTGGAGCCTGAAAAGGTGAGTTACTACTGTTTTCGCTGTAAAACAATGAATACATTGTTTTGAGCGACAAACAGCCCCCACGAAATGACTCATTTCATGATCAGAATTTGATCCATTCTGTGCGATAAAATTGGTCAAGTCTAGAGCAGTGGTTCTCAAACTTTGTCATCTCAAGGACCCCTAAACTGACACAAATTAGACCACAGAACCCCATTTTATAAGATGTTGTCCCAAAGTCCCCCACCCGATAAGAGTTTTGCTTTTAGATAGAATAGTGTATGAAACCCATGAGCAAACCAGTCATACATTCTGTCATTGTTACTTGGATGGAGGTATAGTGAAAATAAATGATTCCCCTTTTTGCATTCAAGTTACCAGGGGCCGGTTGCACCAACTGGTCTTACACTGGTCTTAAGCTAAGTTGGTCGTAACTTTACGACCTAACAGCTACGCTGGTTGCACCAAGACGGCTTAAGCCTTCTTTTCACTATGCCCAGGCGTAACTCCTACGCCTGGTCAGGAGGAGGCGTAGAGCCTGCCTGTAACAGAGATCTCCGCGGAGACCTTTTTGACTCCTTACCGTCATCGTCGTAACACAGCCAGTTCTCCGTCTTTGAAGCACGATGTTAAGATTATAACTAACTAGTTGTGTGGCTTAGCCTTCCCAAATGTTGCCGTTAATTTTTTTAGAATTTAATACATAGAATTGGGAACGTTACATTCAATTTCATTCAGACTGTCTGGCTCAATCGCCGCCATTTTTCTCCCGGAGCGAGGGAGGGTGGGAGGAGTGTAGTGTAGTGACGCACATACAGTAGTGGCCACTGTAAAAAAACAAAGCAAGTTATTTTCGCGGGGGTCAGTGAAATAGCAGGGCGCGAGGCACATTTGTGGGCCAATCAGAGGGCATTCCCCGACAATTCACATGAACGCGCATTGCTACGACCAGCATAGTTAAGACCAGACGTAAGCCGTGTTGGTGCAACAGGCGTAAATCCACTCTAAAGACTGGTCTTAACTAAGACCGACGTAGGAGTTACGACCAGGCATAGTTAAGACCACTTGGTGCAACCGGCCCCTGAAGGCTAACTGGAAGTCTCTGGTGAGCATGCGTCAGGGCAGCGCGGGAATGTCTCCACAGATGGCAGAATGAACACTCTGCTCGACTGTGGAATACAGAGTTCTGTGGGAATGTCTCCACAGACAGCAGACTGTGTGGAATAGAGTTCTGTGGGAATGTCTCCACAGACAGCAGACTGTGTGGAATACAGAGTTCTGTGGGAATGTCTCCACAGACAGCAGACTGTGTGGAATACAGAGTTCTGTAGGAATGTCTCCACAGACAGCAGACTGTGTGGAATACAGAGTTCTGTGGGAATGTCTCCACAGACAGCAGACTGTGTGGAATACAGAGTTCTGTAGGAATGTCTCCACAGACAGCAGACTGTGTGGAATACAGAGTTCTGTAGGAATGTCTCCACAGACAGCAGACTGTGTGGAATACAGAGTTCTGTAGGAATGTCTCCACAGACAGCAGACTGTGTGGAATACAGAGTTCTGTGGGAATGTCTCCACAGACAGCAGACTGTGTGGAATACAGAGTTCTGTGGGAATGTCTCCACAGACAGCAGACTGTGTGGAATACAGAGTTCTGTAGGAATGTCTCCACAGACAGCAGACTGTGTGGAATACAGAGTTCTGTGGGAATGTCTCCACAGACAGCAGACTGTGTGGAATACAGAGTTCTGTAGGAATATCTCCACAGACAGCAGACTGTGTGGAATACAGAGTTCTGTAGGAATGTCTCCACAGACAGCAGACTGTGTGGAATACAGAGTTCTGTAGGAATGTCTCCACAGACAGCAGACTGTGTGGAATACAGAGTTCTGTAGGAATGTCTCCACAGACAGCAGACTGTGTGGAATACAGAGTTCTGTAGGAATGTCTCCACAGACAGCAGACTGTGTGGAATACAGAGTTCTGTGGGAATGTCTCCACAGACAGCAGACTGTGTGGAATACAGAGTTCTGTAGGAATGTCTCCACAGACAGCAGACTGTGTGGAATACAGAGTTCTGTGGGAATGTCTCCACAGACAGCAGACTGTGTGGAATACAGAGTTCTGTGGGAATGTCTCCACAGACAGCAGACTGTGTGGAATAGAGTTCTGTAGGAATGTCTCCACAGACAGCAGACTGTGTGGAATACAGAGTTCTGTAGGAATGTCTCCACAGACAGCAGACTGTGTGGAATACAGAGTTCTGTAGGAATGTCTCCACAGACAGCAGACTGTGTGGAATACAGAGTTCTGTAGGAATGTCTCCACAGACAGCAGACTGTGTGGAATACAGAGTTCTGTAGGAATGTCTCCACAGACAGCAGACTGTGTGGAATAGAGTTCTGTGGGAATGTCTCCACAGACAGCAGACTGTGTGGAATACAGAGTTCTGTAGGAATGTCTCCACAGACAGCAGACTGTGTGGAATACAGAGTTCTGTGGGAATGTCTCCACAGACAGCAGACTGTGTGGAATACAGAGTTCTGTGGGAATGTCTCCACAGACAGCAGACTGTGTGGAATACAGAGTTCTGTAGGAATGTCTCCACAGACAGCAGACTGTGTGGAATACAGAGTTCTGTGGGAATGTCTCCACAGACAGCAGACTGTGTGGAATACAGAGTTCTGTAGGAATGTCTCCACAGACAGCAGACTGTGTGGAATACAGAGTTCTGTAGGAATGTCTCCACAGACAGCAGACTGTGTGGAATACAGAGTTCTGTAGGAATGTCTCCACAGACAGCAGACTGTGTGGAATACAGAGTTCTGTGGGAATGTCTCCACAGACAGCAGACTGTGTGGAATACAGAGTTCTGTAGGAATGTCTCCACAGACAGCAGACTGTGTGGAATACAGAGTTCTGTAGGAATGTCTCCACAGACAGCAGACTGTGTGGAATACAGAGTTCTGTAGGAATGTCTCCACAGACAGCAGACTGTGTGGAATACAGAGTTCTGTAGGAATGTCTCCACAGACAGCAGACTGTGTGGAATACAGAGTTCTGTAGGAATGTCTCCACAGACAGCAGACTGTGTGGAATACAGAGTTCTGTAGGAATGTCTCCACAGACAGCAGACTGTGTGGAATACAGAGTTCTGTGGGAATGTCTCCACAGACAGCAGACTGTGTGGAATACAGAGTTCTGTAGGAATGTCTCCACAGACAGCAGACTGTGTGGAATACAGAGTTCTGTGGGAATGTCTCCACAGACAGCAGACTGTGTGGAATACAGAGTTCTGTGGGAATGTCTCCACAGACAGCAGACTGTGTGGAATAGAGTTCTGTGGGAATGTCTCCACAGACAGCAGACTGTGTGGAATACAGAGTTCTGTGGGAATGTCTCCACAGACAGCAGACTGTGTGGAATACAGAGTTCTGTAGGAATGTCTCCACAGACAGCAGACTGTGTGGAATACAGAGTTCTGTAGGAATGTCTCCACAGACAGCAGACTGTGTGGAATACAGAGTTCTGTAGGAATGTCTCCACAGACAGCAGACTGTGTGGAATAGAGTTCTGTAGGAATGTCTCCACAGACAGCAGACTGTGTGGAATACAGAGTTCTGTAGGAATGTCTCCACAGACAGCAGACTGTGTGGAATACAGAGTTCTGTAGGAATGTCTCCACAGACAGCAGACTGTGTGGAATACAGAGTTCTGTTCCGTGCTGCTGATAGGGTTAATCAGCATTGTGGGAACTTGTTTGGCTCGAATGTGATGGACGTTCCTTTATTTAATTTACATCAAGTTACTTACTCCTGTTTAGCTTTGAATGTTATATTGTAGGGCTGGGTATCGCCACTGACTTCCCGATACGATTCCGATACACAAGGTCCCAAGTCGATACGATTTCCAATACGATACGATTCGATATCGATATTTTAGTTACAATACCAGTTTTGCTTTGATAATGGAAGATATTCTCAAAGAACTAATGCTGTAAATTGTACAAGGAACCCTCTAACCTGGTGCATTATTACAAAATATTAATATTTACATTAAGAATTGACCATAAAGCAAGCAGTTACATCATGTAATTCTTTTTTATTTAAACATGACCAACATAGTCATTCAACATCTTATCTTTCTTTAGTCTTCTGTCTCTTTCTTTACAGTCTTCTGTGAGAAGCCAAACAAATTTAGATTTCCACTATACAACAGAATCATTGAACAGCAGCATGTTGTAAACAGTGTTTCATAAAGTATAAATGCTTTGTAAATAAAATAAAAGCTCATGAACATTTCCAGTTCACAAACATTATAGTGCAAACAGATTTGAGGTCTGTACATCTGGCTCATGGGGCATGCACAATGCACATGTAGCCTACAGCAGTGGTTCTCAAATGGGGGTCCGGGGACCCCCAGGGGTCCGTGGCACTTTGCAAGCCGGTCCGCGAAAAGTTTTCAGGAAAATAAAAATAACTTTTTTGTTGTTGCAAAAGCTTCATAGTTCAATGAAAATATTGTATGCTTTAAATCTAAAATGGTTCATGGATTATATTCTAATCTAACAAACCTATCAATTAAAAAGTCAAGCACGTTACCGTGGAAACAATTAAGCTTAGCCCAAAATCACAAATCAGAATGAGGGGGTCCCCGGTATATTTTCTATCTTGTAAGGGGTCCTTGGCTGAAAAACATTTGAGAACCTCTGGCCTACAGTAATTATGTTTTTGTTTCAACTACAAACATAAATAAATGTCAACTTGAAACTATGTTTTAACTACCACACACAGCCTATAATATTATAGCCTATGTTTATTATAAAAAATAAAATAAAAAAATTGTAAAATGCATTTTAAAAGATCGATACTGGGATTTATGTATCGATACTTGTTCTTTCACATAAATATCGATTCAATATCGATATATCGATTTTTTTAACTCCAGCCCTATTATATTGTCTTTGTCTCTCCTCCTCTCTCTCTCTCTCTCTCTCTCTCTCGTCCTGTAGGAACTCATTTCCGGAGGTTGATTCCAGAAGAGGGCGTGGCCTCTGAGCGTCCAGAGGAGGTGAAGAGGTTGATCTTCTGTACGGGGAAGGTTTACTACGAGCTGACCAAAGAGAGGAAGAGCCGAGGCATGGAGGACACGGTGGCCATCGGCCGCGTCGAGCAGGTGCTCACATACTCACTAATACCTTTTTAAAAGTCCCACTAATACACGTGTTTTTGTTACCCAGGAAAGCTGTAGGGGGTAGCAGCAGATGCATCGCTTTTTAAACTTTTATAAACTTTTATATCGCACTCTCAACCCGCGTTTCTCCACCGCTGCGGGCTGTCTCTTCCCCCTCCCTTCTCCCTTCTTCTCTCACTGCTGCCCGGGCGCAGTAGTGTCAGGCCAGCCAAAACAAAATGGAAACTTCCGGGTAAAAATGGTCATTTAAACAAGTAAATAGCCTGACTGATGCACGTTGGAGTGAAAAAAAGATGTTTAAACAAAAGAAGCAGCAAACATTGTATCAAAATACTCGTTGTGATGTTAACTCATTCACCGCCAAAGACGTCTTTGACGTGTTATCAGAAATAGCCCTCCCCGCCAATGACGTGTTTGACGTGTTTTTGTTTTTATGAGTGCAGCGCATAGTTGAAACACTTACCCAGCCTGTGACATAGTTTCAGGTCCCTAACCTCATAGTCAAGCCGACAGCACGTTATCAAACACATACCGCAGCTGTTGTTTGAAATTAGGAAGAAGGTGGAAAGGAGGAGAAACGCGCTTCCTTGTTGCAGAGGAGAAACGCCATTGAAATGCCCCCTCGCCGCGCTGCAGAGCTGATCGACTTGCTGCAGAGCAGCGGACATCGAAACCGCGGTAGTCAAACCCGTGACCAACATGATCGATCCTGGTCCCTGGACCCCGTTCCTATGTGCCAGCCCGAAAGAGACGAGACAAAGTCACAACTGTGTGGAGGAGGAGAACAGCTGCAGCCTCGCCACAGAAATGGCTTTCACACAGAGTCAAGCAGCAGAGCAGCACAGCCACTTTCCTGGCGAGGAAGACTGGACTGCCTAGTCAAACCCGTGACGAACATGATCGATCCGGTTCCAGCAGCGCCTGGTCCCAAAGCCAAGCCGCGGACCCGTTCCTGTGTCGTGTCGCAGCATTCGTCCCAGCGAGAGGAGGAAAACGAGCAGCAGAGGAGGCAAAACGCTGATGGGGAAGGAGGGGGAAGGAGGTGCGATCTAGCAGCAGCTGTGGACAGAACTCTGTGTGTGTGTGTGTGTGTGTGTGTGTGTGTGTGTGTGTGTGTGTGTGTGTGTGTGTGTGTGTGTGCGTGCGTGCGCGCGCGTGCGTGCGTGTGTCTGTCTGTACACTCACTCACACTGAGCAAACTGTATTGTTGAATGTAAAAAAAGCACTTCATATATATATATTTTTTTTTGTCATTTGTGTCATAATGAATAATATTTACATGTCTGATGTCAATACAGTTCAAAATAAAAGAATTGAGAGCGAGTTCTGCCTGATATTGTGTGCTGTACATAAATGCCATTTTCTGCAATTTCTTTTCTCAGAGAGACCTTTTGGGTGAAAACAGGGTGTATATAAATGGCTATAAGTAGAGTACAGAACATGCTAAAAGCTCACTTTTTTTTTCCTGGTGAACCCAGAGACGTACATCTTCATTTTGAGGTATTGCAAATCACTCTGGTGCTAATAGATAATTTACTGTGGGTCTTGAAAGATGACCAACAATTATGAAAATCTTTGGCCTGTGCTAAATATTGGCAGTCCTAAACTGGCGGTGAATGAGTTAAGATTACATAAACTGCGGCTGTAAAGCATGGCTCAAAATGTTTTAACGTCACAAGGGGTTTTATTATGCCTCCGCCGGCGATAGCCAGGCCGGAAGCATTATGGATCCGGGTTGTCCGTCCGTACGTACGTATGTCCGTTAACGCGATATCTGAGGAACTCCTTGACGGAATTTCATCAAATTTGCCTTAAACATCCAGTTAGACTCAAGGATGATCTGATTAGATTTTGGTGGTCAAATGTCAAGGTCACTGTGACCTCTCGAACGCCATTTTCAAGCTTGTTAATGCGATATCTCAGGAATGCCTTGACGGAGTTTCATCAAATTTGCCTCAAACATCGACTTGGACTCAAGGATGAACGGATTAGATTTTGATGGTTAAAGGTCAAAGTTCAAGGTCACTGTGACCTCACACCCAATTTCCAAGCTCTGTAACGCAACATCTCAGGAGTGCCTTGACGGAATATCTTCCAATTTGCCTCAAATGGCGATTTGGACTCAAGAATGAACTAATGGCGGAGGTATAAATCCACGGTGCGGTCGTTCTAGTTTTTGAAGGAGCTAAAGCGGATGACCTACTTACATTCTGGCTGACGTGACACAGTCTGCGCCTGGGCTGTGGGGTGCACGAGAGATGCTTTGTTCTGTCGGCAAGTTCCATCAATGTAAAGTAATTAACTGTTAAGAAAGTCGAATTTCGGCCTGTGGGAATCACTGAATCTCTCCGACTCACGCTGGAAACGGGGCGGTAACTCAGGAGGAGAAGCATGGTCGGAAAATCACAAGTTGGATCACCGCCAAGATTTATATCGCCAGCTGGTGGAGCAGAGCCGAGCCGCGTAAAAACCCACCTCACTTGCAGGGTCGCTCTATCAGCTAAACGGCCTGGCTTGGAAACTTTTACACTGAAGAAAATGCTACTAGTTTGCGGATATTAGTGGGATTTTTGGCCAGTCTAAAAGGGGCTTTAGTTCGTTATTTATGGAAGGGCTCACTGGAGGAAAATAGGGTAGGGTGATGCTTTTAAGTCCAGAGGAGTGTCATACAAATGTGAATGGATCAAATATATATTTATTAGATTTTATTTATTTATTTTTGCTTTTTGGAATTCAGCAACTATACCCAACAACACCCCTCCTGGCAAAACAGTACAAGCTGCAGCTGGGTGAGAGAGAGGGAAAGAAATGAACGAACACAAAACACATCATTGTTAATACCCACTATTATTATTGTCAGTTTCGATGCATGAGGTAAGCATGTCGGGTTTGTCTAATTAATGCTCGTGTGTGTGTGTGTGTGTGTGTGTGAGAGAGACACACACAGGAAGGGAGACAGCGCGTCACAGCGTGCAGTGAACAAATGCGTAATGGGAATACCCATCCATGCTTTGACGGGCGCAGCCATTTTAAATGTAAATGAAGTGATTCGATTTTGGTGGTCTTGTTAACGCGATATCTCAGAAACGCCTTGACGGAATTTCAGCAGATTTGCCTCAAACGTCCACTTGGACTCAAGGATGAACTGATTAGAATTTGCGGGATCTCTGTGTGAAAGTGGCTTTTGAAAACCCCTGCTTTAACACATACACACACCCAGGGTTGGGTAGTAATCGGGATTATGTAATCAGATTACGAAAAATAAATAATTATGATCAGATGATCAGATTATAGTTACATTTGTCAAGGAAGCCTGATTACATTTTTATTACATCTTTAAATATATGCCATATTGTGGCAGTTTTCAACCCCCACCCTTGAGAGCTCAGTAGCAGGACAGTCAGAGTTTCCAGTTGGGCTGCTTCTACTAGCACAAAACTAAACTAAACTTTACATTTATTTTATAGCCTTTTTATTTCTTTTAGTCTTTTTATAAGTGATACATTGCCCCGCTGCTATTTGCTTGATCTGCTGCTATTTGTTTTATCTTGAGTTCCTTTAATGTAACCGCTCTCCGTTGTTTTATGTTTCTTTTAAATTGTTTTATGTTTTTTATGCCTCGTCTTACTATGTTTTATGTGAGGACCACAATGGAAATAAGCCCTCGGGCTTTTTTGTGTTTTTATCCTCGGTGATTGATATATTGTCTGTTCTTTCATTACTATATGTACTGATGTTGTTTTATTTTATCACCAAATAAATTCATTCATTCATTCATTCAAAGACAGGTACTTACACTAGGGTTGCCAACCGTCCCTTAAAATACGGAATCGTCCCGTATTTGTAAACAAAAAGACGTGTTCCGTATTGAACTGTTACGGGACGCGCTTTGTCCCGTATTGGAGAAACACGCAGTGCAAAGAGTGAAGGGCTATTTGTATTGAGCGAGTTAAACCCCGCAGCCGCTGCTGCTCTGCCCCTCACCCTAGATTGTGCCTCTCTCATTCTGTTTGTTGTGAGTCACGACCAATGAAGCGCTGTCAGCGTTGCTAGATTCAACTAAACTCTGAAGACAGCACATAGGCGGACGACTCAGCGTGACGTCACTTGACACCAGAAATGCGGAACCCCGCAGTTAATAGTATGAGTTGTGCCAAACTAACGTTAATATCTCAAACATACATGACATTGCTTATATTTTGACATTCTGAGTGAGAGCAGAATTAGCTCAAGAGTTTGATGTATAATATATGCATGTCGTGTTAAAGTTGTGTGAACTGTCGCAGTTTTAAAAATGTAAACAGAGTTAACTGGCTAGAGTCAGACACTCACGCCTCGCGCCACTTGGGCTCCATAGGGTTCCATTGCCGTTGCCACCCAGTGACGCGGTTTGTTTACCAAAATGCTGCTCGGCTGATCCCCCGTATTTACATTGTACCTATACAAATGTAGCATGCCATTTGTTTTTGTTGTGTTCAGACGATTTCAGTTGAAATCTAAAATGTTTTTGCACTAATGATTTTAACTTTCATACCAGGTTTGTTCTGTTCAAAAGAATAGCCTATGTAACGTTGCTGTTTGCACTGTTAAAAGAAAATGGAATAAGTAGGTCTACATGCAAATGTGAAGTAGGCTATTTAGACCTATATCAAAATACTGTTTGCACTAGCCTACTGTTTGTTTTTTAATACAGCTGTTTTATTACGAATGAGAAACTTTTGTTTTGCAAATTCTTGGATGATAATCTAGGAATAGGCTATGCGCAAAAGTGTTTGCTTGTGTTAATAATAATAATGTGTAAATGGTTGAAGCTGAAGCAATTTCAGTTATGTGATTGTTGTATTTAAGTCCACTACCAAACCCCCCCCCCCCCCCCCCCCCCTGCCTTCCATTGTCAGACAAATGGCCTATCAGGATTAGCCTGGGTAAACCCAGCCTCCACGTGACCTCTATCTATGTGCTATCAGTCACAAGACTTGTGACTGTCACGTGCCTGTTGTTGAGTTCTATAGCTGCTGACCCAAGCTTACGGTCCGCCCCAAGTGCTGCCTGGTTTATGTTTGACGTTGCGTTTGAGTACCCTCGCAAAAAAAAAAAAAAAAAATTAGACAGCATTTTCAGGAGAGAGACTAGATTTTACTAAACAACAATACATAATAATGTTTAAGTATTTAGGTTCAAAATAAGATTTTTATTTTTATTTTTTTGCTGGGCTCGACGATGCCCCATAAAGCTTTCCGACTGGGCGGGGAGATAAATGGATGCGTAATAAAATGCATGATAAGTGTGTCATCATGATTCATCACACAAGGGGGCGGAGCACATGGTCTTTAGTTCAAAGGAATCGGAGCTTTGCTTCCACATTCTTCAGTGGCTGCCACAGGAGAAAGAGTCATGGGAGTCTTGCTGCCCATCCTGCTTGCTGTGCTCGCCTCTATACTTGCAGGGCTGTACCTTCTCGGGGCATTTCGACAGCGGCGCCCAGGAGAGCCCCCTTTGGATAAGGGCCCCATCCCCTGGCTGGGCCACGTGTTGGAGTTTCGCAGGGACACGGCAAAGTTCCTAGAGAGGATGAGGCAAAAACACGGGGACATCTTCACAGTGCAGCTGGGAGGGTTTTACTTCACCTTCGTGCTGGACCCTCTGTCGTTTGGGCCGTTTGTTAAGGAGGCTCGTACAAAGCTGGACTTCAACAAGTTTGCCAGGCAGCTGATAGGCAGACTCTTTAGTTACGAAGCAATGGAGGATGATCACAAGTTCCTCAAGCTGTCCAGTAACAAGCACCTGATGGGGGATGGACTGGTAGTAATGACGGAAGCCATGACGAGTCATTTGCAGAACCTAATGCTGCACAACATAGGCTCAGCGGAAGACCCAAAAACCTGGATAGAGGGCGGACTGTTTATGTACAGCTACAACATTGTGTTTAGGGCTGGCTACCTCGCTCTTTTTGGCAACGAGACAGCCAAGACATCAGGGGGTGTGGAGAAAGCCAGACAGACGGACAGAGTGGAATCGGAGGCGCTGTTTGATGAGTTTCGTAAATTTGACCAACTCTTCCCCGGACTGGCCTATGGGGTTCTGCCACCTCGAGAGAAGATGGAGGCGGAGAGGCTAAAGAGGAGCTTCTGGAGCGCTCTGTCCGTTCCAAAGGTGAAGACCAAGGACAACATCAGTGGCTGGGTGTGGGACATGCAGCAGGTGAGAGAGGAGCACGGCATGCAGGAGTCGATGCAAAGCCGCTATTTGTTCTTGCTTCTTTGGGCCTCCCAGGGCAACACGGGGCCCGCTGCCTTCTGGCTGCTCCTCTACCTCATGAAGCACCCAGAAGCTCTGAGGGCCGTCCAGGAGGAGGTCAAGGACGTCGTGAAGCGAACGGGGCAGGAGGTCCGGCGCGGTGGCCCTCTCATCGACCTGACCCGCGACATGCTGCTGAAAACGCCAATCCTGGACAGCGCGGTGGAAGAGAGTCTGCGGCTGACTGCCGCACCTGTGCTCACCAGGGCCGTACTCCAGGATCTGACCTTCAAGATGGCCGATGGCCGTGAGTACTGCATCCGCGAGGGTGACAGAATGTCGCTCTTTCCTTACAGCGCCGTTCAGATTGACCCGGAAGTCCACCCGGACCCGCTTTCATTCAAATATGACCGCTTCCTTAATCCAGACGGGACCAAGAAAACGGACTTTTACAAAGCGGGGAAGAAGGTGAAGTATTTCAACATGCCCTGGGGGGCTGGGGTCTCCATGTGCCCGGGGCGCTTCTTTGCCACCAGTGAGCTGAAGCAGTTTGTTTTCCTCGTGTTGATCTACTTTGACTTTGAGCTGAAGAATCCTGATGAGGAGATACCTGGTGTCGACACCAAACGATGGGGCTTTGGATCTATGCACCCCACCAGAGACGTTCAGTTCAGATACAGACTCCGATGTTGAATTGACCGCTCAAGTGTGGATCAATGATCTGATGTCGTTTGTCTCAGTAACTCTTTGTTGAAAACATGAGATTGCACATGATTGTATCATTTGTGTTTTCACATGAATGTTTAAACATCAATGTTAACTAGGGATGCACGATATATCGGCAATCATATCGGTATCGGCCGATGTTAGTCATTTTTTAACATATCGGTCATATCGGTATCGGTCAGATGTTGCAATGTTAATATCGGTTATCATTATCAGCCAAATTCTTCACATTGATATGAAATAATGCAGTAAATCTAAATGATTTATGGGCTTTTCCAAAGGCTTTGCAAATAAAGAAATCCATAACTTTTTCAAATTCAGTGTTAACATGTGTTTTTCAGTATGTACAAAATGTGATGATCATAAAAATGTGGTTTTATACAAATCATATCGACATCGGTAAATATCGGTTATCGGCCATAACAGCAATGTTAATATCGGTTATCGGCATCGGCCAAAATTTTCATATCGGTGCATCCCTAATGTTAACCATACATAGCAGAGAGTAGAACCCAAATGACCCTTGTTTGTTGGCTGTGATTATCTAGTTATGTTCTAGCTAACCCTGATTGGTTGGTTTTTGTTCTAGCTAACCCTGATTGGTTGGTTTTTGTTCTAGCTAACCCTGATTGGTTGGTTTTTGTTCTAGCTAACCCTGATTGGTTGTTTTTTGTCAGGCCTACAACCAAAATCATAATGAAATGATATTGCCTACTGCAATGTTCCTTTTGTTTGACAGTACATTGCAGCTTTAAAACTCTCTACAAATGGTTATTGATAAGAAGTAGGTTTATTTCCCTTTCTTTATAATAAAATATATAATATCATGGGAAGGTCAAATAAAGAATAATAATGTTGTGCTGCTTAGTAAGAAGTCCGGAATTGTATTAAGTCTCTGAAAGAGGTAACCAGTGTACATTTTAGACGCACATTTTCTTATGCTATTGTATCCTAAAATGTAATTATGTAATTATTCACAATAGTAGCCTATGTTTGAAATAATGTTCATGGGAGTGGTCTGGATCCTGATGTAATTTTTCTCTATTGTTATGTTTGCTTATGATTCCTAAGATTATATAAATAACTAATATGATGTGATACAGAGGCAAATTAATTGGGGATGGGACAATATGCTTAGTTGTGCAGAATTATGTTTATTTGGAATCCAGGAATATTTCTAGCAATGCCATTGGCTTACTAATGTGTAAACAATTTAAATTATCATCTATCATCAATTTAAATTGTCATTACAAAATCCAAATAAAATACTTTCATTTGAGAGCTTGTGATGGTCAAACCCATTGATAGTTCATATGGATGAAATGAGCGTGACGTCACCCATTGGTTTTTGATGAAGCAAAATGAAGCCTTGAAGCTCTTGCTTCCCGGTAACGATTGATTGGATGAATGGATTTTCCCAGAGCATTCTGGGATATTTGTCAAATCTGGAGCCTGCAAATGACGGGGATATTCTGGGGGGATTTTTTTTCCAATTCTGCCTTTTATTGAGTTTTTGAGGGTCGTTTTGTTTTTCTTTGAGGACCTTGGCTGGATTGAGATGGTCCAGGGGCCATGTCCGGCCCTGGGGCCGCATTTTGCCCATGTATGATATATAACCTGCATTCTCCGCTCGCAGTGGAGGGAGGGGGGCTGTGCTGTATGTGGGGAAGAGCTGTGATCATCAGATTTCTGGATTAGACAAACACGTAGAGAAAACCACCATCAGCCGTACCAAAATTGGTAATTCAACACATTAACATCGGTCCCTATAGAGACACTGCATGAAATAGGCCACGCCCATCACGGGGGAAAGCTCTCCATTCATTTCCACACACCAGCGTCATATTCCTTGAATGAAACATAGCTAAAAGCTGTTGTGTGGTGGGGCTGCGCAGACAAATGTAAAAAATCAATCGTCAATTAAAGTTTTTTTGTACTCCCGAGCAAAACAAGGAAGCCATTGAGAATTAGCGAGAAGAAAAATGTGGATCTAGCTCTCAAGGAAGTAAGTTGGAGTGTTCATCTTCCGTATATATGATCTTTGTGTGCAACAGGCGACATAGGAGAACGCCAAGATTGGGGGGGGTTTGTTTCCCCCCCGTTTTGGGCGTGGTTTCTGAATGATGACGCGCTCCGCAGTGTCTCTATGGTCAGAAAAAGTCGACATGGTGGAGAGGCAGAAACAGCAGCCTAGCTTGGCTCATAACGGAGCTACTTCATAGAAACAGACAAGTTGAATTCACTTGAACACATTGTGTCACATTGGGTTGAAAATAGGAAAGAATGTATACTTTCTTCTTTCACAACATTTTCACAACGCAACCTGTCAGCTCCACGACTCAGAGTAACTGTGCTGCTTGTCATTTTGAATGTGCGTTTGTTTGAAGTCGCTCGGTGTCCCGGTTGAGTGGAGTTTCCCGCGGTGAAGCGTCGTGATTGGCCTGAAGATCCAAACACCACCCAGCCGGGAAAGTAGAGGCCATCTCACTCTCACCAAGACACTATCGCCTCACGAAGCGTTACCTGACTGACTGAATTACTGCATGACCTGCATTTGGAGTGTGGTGGGAAAAAAATGAAAAAAGTTGAACCTAGCGGTTGTGGCGGTTGCTTGCCATCCACCGCCGTTGGTTGGCTTGTCCATAGCACGGTATTGCTATTATGATTATTGTGACAATAAGAAAGTAGCCGGCTGGAAATGTTTCAATATCCGGCCAACAGCCGCCACTTATGGAAAACCCTGAAATATAGTGATATAATGTATTAACCTTCTCTCTCACTCCCTCTCTCTCTCTCTCTCTCCCCTTCCAGTTGTCTCCCTTCCCGTTCGACCAGGTGAAGGCGGAGTCAGAGAAGTATGCGAATGCGGACCTAGTGTGGTGTCAGGAAGAGCATAAGAACCAGGGTTACTACGACTACGTAAAGCCCCGCATCAGGACCACCATCCAGAGAGCCAAGCCCGTCTGGTGAGGAGAGAGGAGAGATCCTCTGTGCTTCAGACCACTCCCTCTGTGTCGTGTCCAGTCCCACCGTGCCAAACGCACCCAGTTATCAGTTGAATTAGCGTGATCTCAGCATAGACTGTATGAAAATATGGACGTAGCCACTGTGACGTCGGCCATTGCATTGGCTTTGGCATTTTAACCATTGCCATCTTGTTTTTGTTTTGTTTCTTGCTTCTTTTTTTGCCAGTCCGTGATCGGCAAGCTGCGCGATCATTGGACAGGCGAGCTGTCAATCACGCCCCAAAGCATAGTCTGTTTATCATCGATTAGGGGTGTGCAATATATATCGTATCATTATCAAGTCGTTACAATTTGTTACAATTCATATAGTCTAAAATTCATCTTGTGATAATGGCAAATTTCTGACTTGTTGATGCAATGATGTCACTGCGTTAAGCTGCGTAATGCAGTGGCGTACGCATAGCAACAACGAGCATGGCTGAAAGCGGCTCCACGGGGGAGTAGTTAATTCCAAAAAGGGGAGTGGCTTCAGTAGTGTGGAAGTGGTTCTGTTACAAAAGAGCATGTACAACAAACCATGGTCATATTTGAAGGCAAACTGTTACGTTTATGCTGACACACAAAATTAGAACACTTAATTTGTTGCAATTGTATGTTCTTGAAATGAATGATAAAATATTTGTCAGCGTTTTGTTATATCTTTTCAAGAATATCATGATCACAGAAATAGCCTGAAATATGGTGATATTACTTCAGGGCCATAATTATCGCCCACCCCTATCCTCTTTGCCTCTAACTGGAAGCATCATTTACAAAAACACACCGCATCTAGCAGAGATGATATGGGTCTGAACACACTCTGACTACCTGTCTCTCCCTGTCTCTCTCTCTACCTGTCTCTCCCTGTCTGTCTCTCTCTCATCTGTCTCTCTCTCTCCCTGTCTGTCTGTCTCTCTCTCATCTGTCTCTCTCTCATCTGTCTCTCTCTCTCCCTGTCTGTCTGTCTCTCTCTCATCTGTCTCTCTCTCTCCCTGTCTGTCTGTCTCTCTCTCATCTGTCTCTCTCTCTCCCTGCCTGTCTGTCCCTCTCTCTCATCTGTCTCTCTCTCCCTGCCTGTCTGTCTCTCTCTCATCTGTCTCTCTCTCTCCCTGCCTGTCTGTCCCTCTCTCTCTCATCTGTCTCTCTCCCTGTCTGTCCCTCTCTCTGCCTGCCTATCCCTCACTCTCTCTCCCTGCCTGTCTGTCCCTCACTCTCTCCCTGCCTGTCTGCCCCTCTCTCTCTCCCTGCTTGTCCCTCACTCTCTTATCTGTCTCTCTCTCCCTGCCTGTCCCTCACACTCTATCTCCCTGCCTGTCTGTCCCTCTGTCTCTCTCTTCCTGTCTGTCCCTCACTCTCTCCCCCTCCCTCCCTGCCTGTCTGTCCCTCTCTCTCCCTGCCTGTCCCTCACTCTCTCTCTTCTTGCCTGCCTCCCTGTCTCTCTCTCTCCCTACCTGTCTCTCACTCTCTCTCACCTGTCTATCTGTCTCAGGTATGCGGGTCGTGAGCCTGCAGCAGCTCCGGCTACAGGGAATAAGAAAACTCACCTGACGGAGCATCGTCGCATGATGGACAACGCCTTCGGCCTGGACGCCTTCAAAGACCAGCAGTAAACAACAACAAACAACAACAAACACCAATGACAACAACACCCCCTGACCTCTGACCTTCCTGGATTCAGTGAAAACGTCACAACTTTACTGCAAAGTCTGCAAATACTGTGTACTATTCACTAGATACTACACAGATACTGCATTGTATGGTCTCCAAATACTGCATACTACATAATACATAGTACACAAATACTGCATACTATTTAGTCAATTGTCTGCGAAACTGTGCACTACTTTCTAAATAGTAGGGCTGCAACTACCGATTATGTTTCGTTATTGTTTAATCCGTCGATTATTTTCCAGACTAATCGATTAATCGTTTGGTCTATAAAATGTCAAAAAATGGTGAAAAATGTGGATCACTTTTTCCGCCAAAGTCCAAATGTCTTCTTTTGTCCTGACCAACACTCCACAACCCAGAGATAATCAGTTTACTGTCATAAAAGACTCAAGAAATATTCACATTTAACGTCCTTACGATTAATGGATTATAAGAATAGTTGATTGATTTTCTGTCTATCGACTAGTCGTTGCAGCTCTACTATTTAAATACTGCAAACTACTCAGTAAATGATGTTCAACATTGCATACGACTTCTACTCGATCAGTAGAATACAAATACTGCATACTAATTGCTAAATGGTCTGCAAATACTTTGTACTTCTTACTAAATCATATGCACAATACAGCATAGTATTTAGTCAATAGTACACAAGTCCTGCATGCTATCTTGTACACAATTACTGTGTACTGCACATAAATAGTATATAAATACTGAATACTACACTGCATACTACCTACATCATGGTATGTAAGTCTTCTGAATGGTTACTGAGTAGTATGTAGGAAAACTACAGTAAGTACAAAGTGTAGCATCAGTACTCTGTGTACTCGCTCAGCAGTACAGTCTTACTGGTGGACGTTGCCGGTGATCTCTCTCCTCTGAACCACTGCAGGCGCTGAGGCAACGCAACTTTTTTGGGGCAGGGAGTTTCCTCAATGTTGTTGCTCTATTCTTCCAATTCCCGAGAGATTTTGGATTCTGCAACTCACATTTAGTTGCCAGGAGCATTGCCTGTCTAAATTGCCGAGTGTCTCACCGCCCAGGAGACTGAAGACACCTGGCAATGTGTCGGGCAATATGGCAATTTGTGGCAACACTCTTAAAAAGTCCACATTCACGTTGAGGCAACTCCTTTAGCAATGTTGCTAGAAAAGTTGTGGGCTGAACCGTGAGCTGCTGGCCACACACACACACACACACAGCTTCCTCCGTCCCCACACACACACACAACAGACCACACATGCTTTTACAACGGTTATTTGAAACATTTTCCAACTTTTCCCCTTTTTATTTTCCTTCTGAAAGAGGTTTGTTAGCATAGCATGGTTAGCATCCCACCATTGACCCATTTGAATACGTCAAACTCTGCAGGTGGAAGTGTGTTCGCTCGTTAAGGAGATGTGTGTGTGTAATTAGTCACCATGGCAACACTTTTCGCCCAGTGGAGATTTTAACAGGATGCGTCTGATTGGTCTGTCCTTTACCGAATGCACTGCTGATTGTTCATTTATCCCCTTGGCCTCTCTCTGCAAGTGTTTTTTTTTTTTTCCTGTCGTGCCAAAATGGATTTGAGCGTAGACTTTTTGTCTGGCTGTCTGAGCTCTGTCAGAAATCAGCCGCTTTAACATAAACAACAACAGAAGAAGAAATCAGCTGGGTTTTTGTTTGGGCTTCTGTGAGAAAAAGCAAAATGATTTATTTATTTTCATAATAGGGGATTGAATTTCTCTGCATTGTATTATTTTGCTTCATTCAATAAAGAATATCTACCGAGCTGCAGGCTGCCGGCTCATTTTGTCAACACATAACATCCACCGCGCTGTTTACGAGCTAAACACATAACATCCACCGCGCTGTTTACGAGCTAAAAGGAGAACGCTGCTTATCGTCAACACATCCTATGAAAATAACAATGTGTGTTTGCTCTACTTCTCAGCCTTCAAACTAAAAGTCGCTCCAATAGTGAGCTAACAACGTATAAATGCAGCTCAAAAAGACATAGCTTACATGCTAAAAGTCGCTAACTTGCCATGAAAAGTCAGGCTGTTATTACCAAATCAAATTAAAATGGGAACCAATTCTTCATTACGCCGGGGACGACTTTCTGTTCTACTACGGAACCACTTTATGATGTAATCTGTTCTACTACGGAACCACTTTATGATGTAATCTGTTCTACTACGGAACCACTTTATGATGTTATATTCAGTCCCTGCATCAGACTCTGGCTTCAGAAATGTTCACATGCTGATGTGCTGTCTGTAAGATGCCAGCAGTGATGTGTCTTTATCAGCGCTAGTTTGAAGACTGATCTCAATAAGCTGATGAAGACTGGACAGTCCCTGGCTCTAGCTCAGTGTGTAGCTGTTCGCTGGTTCAAATCCCATCTCTGTCTCACGCTTTGTACAGTACTTTCAAATCAGATGCCAAAGCCCAAACTGAGAAATGCTGTATACAGATTACAGACAGTCTAGATGTGTTTTGTGTCGTATGTCTGATGGTACTTTTACACTCTTTCAATGTTGGTGAAAGTTCAGCTGTCTGGTTTGTTCTCTGCTCCTCCTATCTCTGTGGAAGTCGGGGGGAGAGCAACCCTTACCCGCCCCCCAACATGTTTAGATACTTTCAAATACAGTTTATATCATGTTTAAACTATAGAGAGGCAAAGTGAACGTCACTTCCTGCTTCAGCACTGTACCAGAGATTGTCTTCCGCAATTTATTTTCCCATAGACATTTTGTAAAATGACCATAAAAGTTGTTTTACTTGGTCAAACCAAATGGTTCAGCTATATTTAGAATCGGGAGAGACCAGATAACATTTTCACTTGGACACTTGGATTTCACAAAATGACAGGAGGCCAGGGGCCAGTTAATTAATAAACAAACATCATATTAAATTGCTCTGTAGTGGATTGTAGGTTTTTGCGGTGCCAGCCGGAATTTAGCCTGACGATTTTAAATGTTTACGATTTTTTACACTCTGCCATGAACCCGCATAGCATAAATCTGAACCACCAAGCAGAATGTAAACAAGCAATAATCAAGAGTGAGAATGCAAACACAATATCCAGTGTATTGGAGGTACAATGAAAACAAAACAACAAAAGTTAGAAATTCAGTTTCTTCACTTCAGTTTCAGAGTATCACTGGCATAAATACTTAAGTCGTCCAAACTGGAAATCATTTTTGGTGGAAGCTGAGAATGTGTTACTTTAAAACACCTCTACTAATATGGACCTACGGCAAAAGAGCCCCCTCTGCTGGAGAGGATGTGGTCTAATAGGAGACTTTTCTCACATTTTTTGGGACTGCCCTAAATTACATTAGATTACATTACATTACATTACGTCATTTGGCAGATGCTTTTATCCAAAGCGACTTACAATAGCACATTTTTGTCAGCAATAGAGCAATCAATCAACTATGCAGCACAGTCTATGACAACTACAACTTCTGAAGGAACAGTGGTACAAGTTTAGTTCAGGTTAGTTTTTTTTTATTTTATTTTTTTATTAAAATTAAAAATATTCTGGGAAAAGGTAATAAGGGAAATATTAGTTTTGATTTTGGACAGTTCTTTTGAATCACAGCAAATAATATGAGGTAATATGCCTTCAGGGGGAGTGGGGAAAAACTAATGGTATTATGATCAGAGCTCTTGTGTTAATGGCCCTCAAAATGATTACAATAAACTGGCTTAAGCCACCTACCTTGGACTCCCAAAGACTCAAGAGCGTGAACTTTATGGAAAATAATACCAGTGGATCTATTATTAGACTACACTTATTTAGAGAAATGGGCTTCTGTTATAATGTATTTAGCAAAGTGATTATACTGCGAGTTAGCCTGGGTGAACCCAGCCTTCAACGTGACGTCACAGACTATGCGTGTAACGTAAGTTTCTTCGTGACTGATAGTACATAGAGGTCACGTGGAGGCTGGGTTTACCCAGGCTAACTGTGTATTGAACTGGACAAGTTGGGGTGAATGTGAAAACATATCATTTATACCAGGGGATCCCAAAGTTTTGCATCTAGGGACCCAAAAGATACATTTGGTCTCTGCCTGGGACCCAAGCTCACAAAAAACATACAGTAATTAGTTGCCATGACGACCAGTCAGCGACCCCCCCTCCACAGGTCCGCGACCCAAATTGGGTCCTAACCCAAGTGACGCCTTGTGTACTCAGATATGGTCTGACAGAGAAGTCTGGAAATCGGAGTCTCGAAAAGTATGGAATTGTTGAAATGGAAAATGTGTAACAGACGGTTGCTTTTCTGGTGCATGCTCCCTAGTCCGATACCTCACGAGTCCGACACCTCACGAGTCCGAAAAAAGAGGCATTGGACAGGGGATCATGTCTATGTTCCCCGGCTTCTATGTTCCCCGGGTTCTATATTCCCCGTTTTTCACTAACCCTAAACCTAACCTCCCCCAGACCCTAACCCAAAACCTAACCTCTCCCACCCCCACGCCTAAACCTAACCTCCCCCAGACCCTAACCCAAAACCATGAGGTGTCGTCGGACTCGTGAGGTATCGGACTAGGGAGCAGTCCCCGCTTTTTTCTTCCCTTCAGCTATTCACCTTATGTAGCCCCGCCCACTTGACCCAGGTGTGTTATGACTTCCTGTTCAAAACACCGTCTGTTTTACCTGCTCACTAGTACTGTACTGTCACAGGAAGTGTCAACACAATAGGAAGTAACTTGCTGACCCCTGTGTTGGAACATGAGGTGAATAGAGTCTGTCTTCTATCCGTTTCTCTGCTGTGACAATCCCTCCACTTGAACACTAGGTGTCGCCATCTCCCTTTGCTAGTGTCTTGAAGGTACTGAGTGGAGGGGTCACCAACTGAATGAGTTACCTGTGGCTGGGTGCTCTCTCTGCTCTCCCATTCTGCAGTCTGGTCTCTCACTGGGCAGATGCTTCCCCGGCAGGCATGGCGACAGCATAGGAGTCTCACCACATACTGACTTCAACACAATGGACCCTTTTCACCACAACCAAAACATTAATGAGAGACCTGGCTGGCACTGGTCGGGTAGCTGGGGCATTGTTTGTAGTAGGCCTAGCGTGCCTTTGAATTTATTTTTGAGTGGGAGGTTCTGAGGTGGGCAGCTGTGGAGAGGTGTCAGGACGTCCCGTTGTCTTTCAAATCATGGCGTTCAAGTTGCAGAGTGGGGGCGTTAACCCTTTAATCCCTGCAGCGTTCAAGTTGCAGAGTGGGGGGGCGTTAACCCTTTAATCCCTGCAGCGTTCAAGTTGCAGAGTGGGGGGGCGTTAACCCTTTAATCCCTGCAGCTTTCAAGTTGCAGAGTGGGGGGCATTAACCCTTTAATCCCTGCAGCGTTCAAATTGCAGAGTGGGGGGGGGCGTTAACCCTTTAATCCCTGCAGCTTTCAAATTGCAGAGTGGGGGGGCGTTAATCCTTTAATCCCTGCAGCGTTCAAGTTGCAGAGTGGGGGGCGTTAACCCTTTAATCCCAGCAGCGTTCAAGTTGCAGAGTGGGGGGCGTTAACCCTTTAATCCCTGCAGCGTTCAAGTTGCAGAGTGGGGGGCGTTAACCCTTTAATCTCTGCAGCGTTCAAGTTGCAGAGTGGGGGGCGTTAACCCTTTAATCCCTGCAGCGTTCAAGTTGCAGAGTGGGGGGCGTTAACCCTTTAATCCCTGCAGCGTTCAAATTGCAGAGTGGGGGCGTTAACCCTTTAATCCCTGCAGCATTCAAATTGCAGAGTGGGGGGCGTTAACCCTTTAATCCCTGCAGCGTTCAAGTTGCAGAGTGGGGGGCGTTAACCCTTTAATCCCTGCAGCGTTCAAGTTGCAGAGTGGGGGGCGTTAACCCTTTAATCCCTGCAGCGTTCAAGTTGCAGAGTGGGGGCGTTAACCCTTTAATCCCTGCAATTTTGCACCTGTCATTCAGACACCAGCCATGTGGCTAAATGACGACAGACTGTCAGTGATGATTATGAACCACTGACACCGGCAGATGTTTTTCTTTTTTTGTGTCACAGACGTTCTCTGTCAACAAATCTGTTTAGCCAGCTGACAGCAAGGTGTGTGTGTGTGTGTGTGTGTGTGTGTGTGTGTGTGTGTGTGTCCTGCAGCAGGTGTGCAGAAATACAATGCGTCTTGATTGGCCTCCTCAGCCTGCGACGTGTGTGATATGTGTGCGTGTGAGGTGTGTATGATGTGTGTCAGTATATGTGTAATATATGAATGTGTGCATGTGATGTGTGTTCATGCATGTGATGTGTGTGTGTGTGTGTGTGTGTGTGTGTGTGTGTGTGTATGTATGCGTGTGATCTGTGATATACGTCTGATGTGTGTGTGTGTGTGTGTGTGTGTCTGTGTGTGTGTGTGTGTGTGTGTGAGATGTGTGTGTGTGTGTGTGTGTGTGTGTGTGTCTGTGTGTGTGTGTGTGTGTGTGTGTGTGTATATGCGTGTGATCTGTGATATACGTCTGATGTGTGTGTGTGTGTGTCTGTGTGTGTGTGTGTGTGTGTGTGTGTGTGTGTGTGTGAGTGAGAGAGATGTGTGTGTGAGGTTCTGGCCCGAGGCATTCTGCCCTCTGAAGCAGAGTAATTACAGAGTGACTCATGGTTCATATTGTGGAGATGGTTTGTCAGCGCTGCTGTTTGGGTCTGCCTTGTGTTAACCTGTTCATGTGTTTGGGTCTGCCTTGTGTTAACGTGTTCATGTGTTTGGGTCTGCCTTGTGTTAACCTGTTCATGTGTTTGGGTCTGTCTTGTGTTAACCTGTTCATGTGTTTGGGTCTGTCTTGTGTTAACCTGTTCATGTGTTTGTGTCTGCCTTGTGTTAACCTGTTCATGTGTTTGGGTCTGCCTTGTGTTAACGTGTTCATGTGTTTGGGTCTGCCTTGTGTTAACCTGTTCATGTGTTTGGGTCTGCCTTGTGTTAACGTGTTCATGTGTTTGGGTCTGCCTTGTGTTAACCTGTTCATGTGTTTGGGTCTGCCTTGTGTTAACCTGTTCATGTGTTTGGGTCTGCCTTGTGTTAACGTGTTCATGTGTTTGGGTCTGCCTTGTGTTAACGTGTTCATGTGTTTGGGTCTGCCTTGTGTTAACGTGTTCATGTGTTTGGGTCTGCCTTGTGTTAACGTGTTCATGTGTTTGGGTCTGTCTTGTGTTAACGTGTTCATGTGTTTGGGTCTGCCTTGTGTTAACCTGTTCATGTGTTTGGGTCTGCCTTGTGTTAACGTGTTCATGTGTTTGGGTCTGCCTTGTGTTAACCTGTTCATGTGTTTGGGTCTGCCTTGTGTTAACGTGTTCATGTGTTTGGGTCTGCCTTGTGTTAACGTGTTCATGTGTTTGGGTCTGCCTTGTGTTAACGTGTTCATGTGTTTGGGTCTGCCTTGTGTTAACCTGTTCATGTGTTTGGGTCTGCCTTGTGTTAACGTGTTCATGTGTTTGGGTCTGCCTTGTGTTAACCTGTTCATGTGTTTGTGTCTGTCTTGTGTTAACGTGTTCATGTGTTTGGGTCTGCCTTGTGTTAACCTGTTCATGTGTTTGTGTCTGTCTTGTGTTAACGTGTTCATGTGTTTGGGTCTGCCTTGTGTTAACCTGTTCATGTGTTTGGGTCTGCCTTGTGTTAACCTGTTCATGTGTTTGTGTCTGTCTTGTGTTAACGTGTTCATGTGTTTGGGTCTGTCTTGTGTTAACCTGTTCATGTGTTTGTGTCTGTCTTGTGTTAACGTGTTCATGTGTTTGTGTCTGTCTTGTGTTAACGTGTTCATGTGTTTGGGTCTGTCTTGTGTTAACCTGTTCATGTGTTTGTGTCTGTCTTGTGTTAACGTGTTCATGTGTTTGTGTCTGTCTTGTGTTAACGTGTTCATGTGTTTGTGTCTGTCTTGTGTTAACGTGTTCATGTGTTTGGGTCTGCCTTGTGTTAACGTGTTCATGTGTTTGGGTCTGCCTTGTGTTAACGTGTTCATGTGTTTGTGTCTGCCTTGTGTTAACCTGTTCATGTGTTTGGGTCTGCCTTGTGTTAACCTGTTCATGTGTTTGTGTCTGTCTTGTGTTAACGTGTTCATGTGTTTGGGTCTGTCTTGTGTTAACCTGTTCATGTGTTTGTGTCTGTCTTGTGTTAACGTGTTCATGTGTTTGTGTCTGTCTTGTGTTAACGTGTTCATGTGTTTGGGTCTGCCTTGTGTTAACGTGTTCATGTGTTTGGGTCTGCCTTGTGTTAACGTGTTCATGTGTTTGGGTCTGCCTTGTGTTAACCTGTTCATGTGTTTGTGTCTGTCTTGTGTTAACGTGTTCATGTGTTTGGGTCTGTCTTGTGTTAACCTGTTCATGTGTTTGTGTCTGTCTTGTGTTAACGTGTTCATGTGTTTGTGTCTGTCTTGTGTTAACCTGTTCATGTGTTTGTGTCTGCCTTGTGTTAACGTGTTCATGTGTTTGGGTCTGTCTTGTGTTAACGTGTTCATGTGTTTGGGTCTGCCTTGTGTTAACGTGTTCATGTGTTTGGGTCTGCCTTGTGTTAACCTGTTCATGTGTTTGGGTCTGCCTTGTGTTAACGTGTTCATGTGTTTGTGTCTGTCTTGTGTTAACGTGTTCATGTGTTTGGGTCTGTCTTGTGTTAACCTGTTCATGTGTTTGTGTCTGTCTTGTGTTAACGTGTTCATGTGTTTGTGTCTGTCTTGTGTTAACCTGTTCATGTGTTTGTGTCTGCCTTGTGTTAACGTGTTCATGTGTTTGGGTCTGTCTTGTGTTAACGTGTTCATGTGTTTGGGTCTGCCTTGTGTTAACGTGTTCATGTGTTTGGGTCTGCCTTGTGTTAACCTGTTCATGTGTTTGGGTCTGCCTTGTGTTAACGTGTTCATGTGTTTGTGTCTGTCTTGTGTTAACGTGTTCATGTGTTTGGGTCTGTCTTGTGTTAACCTGTTCATGTGTTTGTGTCTGTCTTGTGTTAACCTGTTCATGTGTTTGTGTCTGTCTTGTGTTAACGTGTTCATGTGTTTGTGTCTGCCTTGTGTTAACGTGTTCATGTGTTTGGGTCTGCCTTGTGTTAACCTGTTCATGTGTTTGGGTCTGCCTTGTGTTAACGTGTTCATGTGTTTGGGTCTGCCTTGTGTTAACGTGTTTATGTGTTTGGGTCTGCCTTGTGTTAACGTGTTCATGTGTTTGGGTCTGCCTTGTGTTAACGTGTTCATGTGTTTGGGTCTGCCTTGTGTTAACGTGTTCATGTGTTTGGGTCTGCCTTGTGTTAACGTGTTCATGTGTTTGTGTCTGCCTTGTGTTAACGTGTTCATGTGTTTGGGTCTGCCTTGTGTTAACCTGCAACTTCCTGTTTCTTTTAACCACAGAGTTATATGTCATATGGACATATCTATATATATCTATATATCATATACACATAGCCATCGTGACGTGACGTCACCCATTGCTTTGTGGACTCCTGTTTTTGATGCCTTGAGTTTGATATTTTGACATCTTGGTTTTTTGCAGCCAGAAGCAGCTAGCTTGAGACCAGGAAGGGGGGGCGGAGCCACAGAGCCATAGTCTTCTTTATCGTCTATTTGACGCGAGATGAGACCATCATTTACAAAATGAATGTGTTGAAGAAGACTTGAAACTAGCAAGTGAGGCATAAATTCATTAGGAAAGTGTTTTACCGAGGTCATAAATCAAGTGAGAAGTAGGGTCATTTTCCCCATTCACTTCCATATAATCAGACTTCTTTTTGCATCCAGTGGAGTCGCCCCCAGCTGGCCATTAGAAAGAATGCAGGGTCAAAGCCATTCCGCATTTTGCTTCATTTTTCACGTACGGAGGTACCCGCTTGGTTTAACCTGGTCGCCATCTTTGTCCCTCGGCCTCCAAGTGATGAAACCACCGTCACGAACGACAAGGAACCCAAATGCAGACACAGACCAGGAAACGTGTTTGATGCTTAAACAAATGTTTTACTTTAAGGAAAACTTAAAGAGTGCCTAAAGTAGGCAATACAGTCACACGATTTTGTTAATGTGCAGTCTGTAGGTCCAAAAAGGAGCTGTGGCTTGTGTGGCAATCCAGATGGTGCTGTGGCTCGTCTGTAGCAAGTCCAGGAGGAGCTGTGGCAGTCCAGAGGTGGTACTGTGGCTCGTCTGTAGCAAGTCCAGGAGGAGCTGTGGCAAGTCCAGGTGGTCCAGTGGCTCGGCTCTGGCAGAAGAGACAGAAATCAATGGTATTCCATGCAAAAAGGCTCAGATGTTCAAGGCTGGCGTTCGTACTGACCGATACGGTATTACAAGCATGGAGTTTCCGCCAGATATTTAAAGGCCTCCAGCTGATGAGGACACAGCTGACACACCCACCCCTCCTGATGCAGCTCACAGCTCCAACCTCATAGAGAGCCGCAGGGATGACGTATTTTTGTAGTCAGAACGCGGAAGTCCCGGGCTTCCTGGTTCTTCACTGTTTCTGTCTATGGGATTTTTGAATGGGGTTTTTGCCGCGATGCTTCAAATACGGTCTCTGGGCAACGCAAGATTAATCAAGATTCAAGATTCAAGATTTTTATTGTCACTCCATGGTACAAGTATCACGTGTGAAATTCTTGTGCTGTGGACTCCGTTTACAACATAGTACAAATATAGCAAGGCATATGAGTGCAAAAACAATAAGCAATAAGGCAATAAGCAATAAGCAATAAGCAATATGCAACAATAAGCAATAAGGCAGTATAGTGATAAGACAAGTCCGAGACAGTGGCATATTCACTGCACATAGGTGCACATGTCATGTGCATACTTTAGACGTGCTTAGACATTTTAAATTCGACGTATTTGACGTACAGGTGCAAATAGCATGTAGGGGAGGTCCGGGACGAATTAAGCAGGGGGACGGAATTAGCTTGTCCTCATATACTATCTTTGACAAAACCCAGGAAGACGATTCTTTCCCCCCATGTTACACTTCCTGGTACCTCACTTCCTGTGAAGTTTCAGCTCGGCCAGTCAGTGGATGGCGGAGATATCCGCAAAAACGTTGCCTTTTCGTCTTATTTTCAAACGCGAGTAAAATATTGCAAACTGTGTATTTTTCTATTAGCGTGTTGGAATTTATTTATTTAATGCTGCTAACGCTATTCATCTGTTAGACCTATCGGTAGACTACAGCTCAATGATTGTTTTGTGTGTAATGTTAGCATATCCTTTGTGCTAGCTTAGCTTTCATCCAGGGAAACGCACGGGGGACAAATAAAGCACTTTGCTCCAATTGCCTTGAATAGGCTATGCATTTATCTGTGCTTGCAGGACAATGCCTCGCATAAGGAAGAGGACCACGGACAGAGGGCAAAAAAATGCACACATTCAAATATTTCTTTGGATAAGCCATTTAAGGGAGGTAAAATATTGATCACATCACATCAGCAAAATATATAGATAGACGTTATAATTATATTAATTTGCAACATATAACATATTAAAATGTATTTCATAATACTTAGTTTCTTAGATGACCAAAAGATGAAGGAATTAATGCCAGAAAAAAATTGTTACCTGGCTGTTTTTGTGCCTTTTTCACAACCGCTACATTAGTCCCCCGCCTGTGCTTTATTTGTCCCTTCACTGTGGGACAAATTAAGCATTGCGCAGCTTCTGGTTGCCATCTGATGACGTCTGATGTATTGACCCATGGAACGAAACTACGGTTGGTATTGCCAGAGGACATGTGTAGGTTGCTTACATGAAAATATTATAACTCCAGCTGAAACAATCTTTACACAATGACAAAAAAAACAAAAAGTGCTTCATTCGTCCCGGACCTCCCCTACCTTATTAGACATACAGTTAAACATTAGACATACGTAATGGTAGCAGCTGCAGTGCGGTACGGTACGGCTACTACACTATTTGTGTATGTTAAGGAGTCTCGTGGCCTGCGGAAAGAAACTGTTCCTCAAGCGATTTACGTCAATCAAACGCGAACCAGAATTCAGTCGGATAATCTTCACATATGAGGACCACTTTCATGAGTTTTGTAGCGTAAATGCGAGCCCTAGAAGTAAAAAGCTCGAGCTAAGCTAATCCAGAACTACACACCGTCGCGTAGGCTTCCACGTCACGTCAGCACTCAACCTGGACTGTTGTTGATGTGTGCACTGATTACCCCGGGCTGAACGGGGCTGAACCAGGTGAGGGAAAGAGAATTTCCGTGTTCGTCCTTTGAAGTGGTGACGTTATTGACGTATATATCCACATCGACTCAAAAGTGTAGTCTCATTTAGCCGTTTGCTAGCTAGCCGCCCTTTTAACGGCACGTAAAAGCTTCAAAACTCATAAAAGTGGTCCTCGTGTGTGAAGATGATATTACTAAACACTGGTTCGCGTTTGATTAAGCCAGCGTTGCCCAGAGAGATTATTAGAAGCATCGCGCCAAAAACCCATTCAAAACTCCCATAGGCGAAAACAGTGAAGAACCAGGACTGTTAGCATCGATGATTTCCGGACTCGTTCCTGCGGCTCTCTATAGACGTGCACAGAGATCATTAAAGACAAGGAAGACAGACCTGCTCAAATGCCATGACAACCACAGAGTGAAGCTCCACAGCTGAACCTTCTTCTGTCTCCATCTTCCTCCTAGTCTCTCAAGCCCGTCTCTCTCTTCCACGTTCGCATTTGGCCGGCGGACGCTGTCATCTTCCAAAGACACAAATGCTTCAGACCGAAGGAAGTTTGATGGTATTCGACCAATCACGACACATGGAGAGAAAACCGATGCAGGTGATTGGAGAAATTAGTGGATGTGCTCGCCTTCAGCAGATGTCCCGCCTTATTTCTGTTTTGACCAGCTTTGGCCTCTGTGAGGTACAGACAGTCTCTTTTAGAAAGAAAGTCGCACACTCAAATTCTCCTCTGCTGTGTTTAATTGACGCCATGTTTCGGCGAATATGCCTTTGTCAGGGTATATCTTTGAGAGCTGTATTTAACGTTTTTTAGCTTACAATTGGAGCCAATAGTCGGGTTTCCATCCACCTGTTTTTAAAAAACTGAGTGGGTCCAAATATCGCAAAAAAGTTTTCTCACTTGAAGGAGGTGGAAAGTGGTGGAGGTGGTCTGGTCTATCGATAAAAGGAAAATGCGATAAGTGCAGTGGAAACACATTAAGCGATATTCCGTTGTCTCTCCATTCAAAAACATTCACAGTTTCCCTTGATCACTGCAATGCAAACCATGCCATGTAGCCTACACACGGTAAATAATGGTAAATATGCAGCACAATACAGAAGAAGTGGTAAACAGAAGAAGACTGGAATATTAACTTTAAGGTGACTCACTTCTAGAATTGAATGAAATTGTATTCACTTAATATCTGCTCTGTGGATTATAGCTAACCTGCTGGTCTAGCAGCTGATCAGCAGCTCAGACAGCCTCAAACACCAGGTGTTTGAGAGCTCTATAATTCGCAAATAGCAGCGGATGGATTTCTTTTGCCGACTTTCTGAAAATTCGATTAAATTGGCGATACCTTTGGATGGAAACCCAACTATTGACTTCCAGGTGACGAGTAAAAACAGTATGTAGGAAGTCAGATGGACTGCTGATTTTTATTTTCAGAGGATTGTTGACGGTAAGAAATGTATTAAAAAACACCATCCTTATCCTTTAAAAGCCTAACATCAGTTTTCATGTTTCCTACCTGTTTACACAGACGCCACCACCATCGCACCTGCTGGCACACAAAGAGTTAAAGAGCTTTGATGCCGGCATGAATCCAGCCATAAAGACTGACTGAGTGATAACACACACACACACAGACACACACACACACACGCACACAGACACACACACACACACACACGCGCGCATGTGCATGTGCACGCGCACACACGCACACACACACACACACACACACACGCACGCACGCACGCACACACAGATTAGTATGGGATACAGTGTTTCAAAGCTAGAGGAAGTGGTTTGAAGCATTTCCCTCGACTGTGATCTAAGGAGGTAATTACCACTTAGTTAAGATATTAAGTGCTCATCCTCTGTCTGAACACACACACACACACACACACACACACACACACACACACTCACTCTCAGACACACACACATACACACACACACACACACACACACACAGACTCACACACACACACACACACACACACACACACACACACACACACAGAGACTCACACTCAGACACACACACACACACACTGACAGACCCTGTGTATTATATTTGCTTTGTAGTAATCATGACATTAGTATCATCCTTATTACTGTAATGTTGCCTCACAGGTTTAAAGAAACACACGCCAACATTTTGGGAGATTCGCCTATTTGTCATATTCCTGACAGTAAGACGAGAATATAGATGCCTTTCTCTCCTCTGTCCGTGCAGGACGTGCGATGCACCCCTCCTGCTAGTTAGCTTAGCACAATGAATGGTAGTGGATTGGTACAGCAGCATGCCACGATTCAATCACCAAAAATACACATTGCAGCAGTGCCACAACGCTCATTACGTTTTTTGTTTTTGTTTTCAAGTTTTCTTTATTGAATATTCTCTTGGCAGTTTATGTAACTGAAATACGAGAATATTTACAATGGATGAAATCAATGGAGTACAACATAAAAATATAAAACCACAATTTAGAATAAAATAATAATAAATTGGTGAATCTTCTGTATTCTATCAACAGTCTATGGCAGTGATGGGTAAGGCTGTTCATTGTATATTATTTGGCATTCAGGAGAGATGTGAGGAAGGGGGATGGGTGATTTTTCATATCTTTTTGTTCTTGTTTTGGGCATGTCGAGTTGGGTGCTGTTTCTGGTTTGGTGATTTGATGTTTGGGCTCTGGTAGGTGGCAGCCAGGCTCTGAAGGGGGAATCCAGAAGAAGACCCAGTAAGCTAAAGTCCCTGCATAGTGAGAGAGATGTGTCTGTCTTGGAGGGTAGGTAGTGACAGGGTTTGGAGTGCACATGTTGTGACATGTCACCACCACGCTATGCAATAATCCAAAATTACAAGACTCATTTTCAAAACAAATACATAGCCGGAACTACTTTCCAAACATGGCCACCTGGCACAGTGAAAGCACCATGGCAACCAACGTTACTTCCGTCAATCCTCCACTGCTGCAGTGACTGATGTGCAGGCGCTGTGTGCGTCCTGGTCCAGGCAGCTGGTCATCTCTCGCCTGGACTACTGCAATGTTCTTCTGGCTGGGCTACCTGCTGCAGCCATCCGACCGCTTCAGCTCATTCAGAACGCTGCAGCCCGTCTGGTATTCAACCAACCCAAATTCTCTCATGTCACTCCCCTCTTCCGGGACCTTCACTGGCTTCCCATCTCGGCACGCATTCAATTCAAAACACTGGTTCTGGCCTACAGGGCAGTACACCAGACAGTCCCTCTGTACTTACAATCTATGGTCAGGCTCCAAATCTCTCAGCGCTCCCTTCGCTCCTCCACCAGCGCGGGACGCCTCGCCCCTCCTCCGCTACGGGGGCTCACAAGTCGCTCATCCCGCTCATCTTCTCGTCCCTGGCACCTCAATGGTGGAACGAGCTTCCACCTTCGGTCAGGACAGCTGAATCACTGCCGATCTTTCGGAAAAGACTAAAGACTCACCTTTTCAGGCTCCATCTGGGCCCTTCTTGAACTAACTTCTTTCTCTCTTAAAAAAAACAAAAAAACAAAAACTGAACTAAACTTGTACTGCACTGTTCCTTCAGAAGTTGTAGTTGTCATAGACTGTGTTGCATAGTTGATTGCTCTATTGCTGACAAAAATGTGTTATAAGTCGCTTTGGATAAAAGCGTCTGCCAAATGACGTAATGTAATGTAATGTAATGGTGGCTCACCTGGTAGCTGCACGTACAAAGGAGGCTCGGTCCTTCGCGCGGCCGACGCGGGTTCGAATCCACATTGCCATATGTCATCCCCTCTCTCTCTGCCCACCTCTCCTGTCTGCCTACTGTCCATATGTCATCCCCTCTCTGCCCACCTCTCCTGTCTGCCTACTGTCCTAATCTGAATAAAGGCAAAAATGGCCCAAAAAAAAACGATAAAAAAAAATCCTCAGTCCCCGTTTGTTTTGTTGATGGAAGTAACGTTAGTTGCCATGGCGCTTTTGAGGCGCTGTGTGCAATCACTGCGCCAGGCGGCCATGTTTGGAAAGTAGTTACGGCTATACATTTGCTTTGAAAATGAGTATATTGTAATTTGGGATTATTATTTGATAACTTTGTGAGTACACGAGTCACAACATGTACCTATGAGCGTTTTGCCGCTGTTGGAATGTGTCTTTTCGGTGACTGAACGGGGGTGTGCTGCTGTACCATTCCACTACCATTCATTGTGCTAAGCTAACTAGCAGGAGGGGTGCATCGCACATGTTTTTTTTGTTGGGGGTTTTTTCTGCAAGTGAAATGTTTTATGGTCACTCACAATTCAGTAGGTCACTGGTTGACTTGATTCCAGCCTTAAAACTCGTTATCTGAGGATTTTTTTTAAATGTCTATGGAGAAAATGAATTCTGAGTTCTCTTCCGGGTTTGGAGACGTGGAGACGTGAGCTGTTCAGCTATTGTCCTTTTGTTTTACTGCAGGTTCCAGCTTCTTCTTCGTGTTTATGATGTGTGTTGGCATGATGCCAATGAGTGCGTACTTTCACGTGACCCAGTAAGCAATGTGTCCAGTGTCGCACTACTGCATGTTATACAGCTCATATCTATACTACTGCATGTTATACAGCTCATATTCTATACTACTGCATGTTATACAGCTCATATTCTATACTACTGCATGTTATACAGCTCATATTCTATACTACTGCATGTTATACAGCTCATATTCTACACTACTGCATGTTATACAGCTCATATTCTATACTACTGCATGTTATACAGCTCATATTCTACACTACTGCATGTTATACAGCTCATATTCTATACTACTGCATGTTATACAGCTCATATTCTATCTATACTACTGCATGTTATACAGCTCATATTCTATACTACTGCATGTTATACAGCTCATATTCTATCTATACTACTGCATGTTATACAGCTCATATTCTATACTACTGCATGTTATACAGCTCATATTCTATACTACTGCATGTTATACAGCTCATATTCTATACTACTGCATGTTATACAGCTCATATTCTATACTACTGCATGTTATACAGCTCATATTCTATACTACTGCATGTTATACAGCTCATATTCTATACTACTGCATGTTGTACAGCTCATATTCTACACTACTGCATGTTATACAGCTCATATTCTATACTACTGCATGTTATACAGCTCATATTCTATACTACTGCATGTTATACAGCTCATATTCTATACTACTGCATGTTATACAGCTCATATTCTACACTACTGCATGTTATACAGCTCATATTCTACACTACTGCATGTTATACAGCTCATATTCTATACTACTGCATGTTATACAGCTCATATTCTATACTACTGCATGTTATACAGTTCATATTCTATACTACTGCATGTTATACAGCTCATATTCTATACTACTGCATGTTATACAGCTCATATTCTATACTACTGCATGTTATACAGCTCATATTCTATACTACTGCATGTTATACAGTTCATATTCTATACTACTGCATGTTATACAGCTCATATTCTATACTACTGCATGTTATACAGCTCATATTCTACACTACTGCATGTTATACAGCTCATATTCTACACTACTGCATGTTATACAGCTCATATTCTATACTACTGCATGTTATACAGCTCATATTCTACACTACTGCATGTTATACAGCTCATATTCTACACTACTGCATGTTATACAGCTCATATTCTATACTACTGCATGTTATACAGCTCATATTCTATACTACAGCTCATATTCTATACTACTGCATGTTATACAGCTCATATTCTATACTACTGCATGTTATACAGCTCATATTCTATACTACAGCTCATATTCTACACTACTGCATGTTATACAGCTCATATTCTATACTACTGCATGTTATACAGCTCATATTCTATACTACTGCATGTTATACAGCTCATATTCTATACTACTGCATGTTATACAGCTCATATTCTATACTACTGCATGTTATACAGCTCATATTCTATACTACTGCATGTTATACAGCTCATATTCTACACTACTGCATGTTATACAGCTCATATTCTACACTACTGCATGTTATACAGCTCATATTCTATACTACTGCATGTTATACAGCTCATATTCTATCTATACTACTGCATGTTATACAGCTCATATTCTATACTACTGCATGTTGTACAGCTCATATTCTATCTATACTACTGCATGTTATACAGCTCATATTCTATACTACTGCATGTTATACAGCTCATATTCTATCTATACTACTGCATGTTATACAGCTCATATTCTATACTACTGCATGTTGTACAGCTCATATTCTATCTATACTACTGCATGTTATACAGCTCATATTCTATACTACTGCATGTTGTACAGCTCATATTCTATCTATACTACTGCATGTTATACAGCTCATATTCTATACTACTGCATGTTATACAGCTCATATTCTATACTACTGCATGTTATACAGCTCATATTCTATACTACTGCATGTTATACAGTTCATATTCTATACTACTGCATGTTATACAGCTCATATTCTATCTATACTACTGCATGTTATACAGCTCATATTCTATACTACTGCATGTTATACAGCTCATATTCTACACTACTGCATGTTATACAGCTCATATTCTATACTACTGCATGTTATACAGCTCATATTCCACACTACTGTATGTTATACAGCTCATATTCCACACTACTGCATGTTATACAGCTCATATTCTATACTACTGCATGTTATACAGCTCATATTCTATACTACTGCATGTTATACAGCTCATATTCTACACTACTGCATGTTATACAGCTCATATTCTATACTACTGCATGTTATACAGCTCATATTCTATACTACTGCATGTTATACAGCTCATATTCTATACTACAGCATGTTATACAGCTCATATTCTATACTACTGCATGTTATACAGCTCATATTCTATACTACTGCATGTTATACAGCTCATATTCTATAGTACTGCATGTTATACAGCTCATATTCTATACTACTGCATGTTATACAGCTCATATTCTATACTACTGCATGTTATACAGCTCATATTCTATACTACTGCATGTTGTACAGCTCATATTCTACACTACTGCATGTTATACAGTTCATATTCTATACTACTGCATGTTATACAGCTCATATTCTATACTACTGCATGTTATACAGCTCATATTCTATACTACTGCATGTTATACAGCTCATATTCTATACTACTGCATGTTATACAGCTCATATTCTATACTACTGCATGTTATACAGCTCATATTCTATACTACTGCATGTTATACAGCTCATATTCTATACTACTCCATGTTATACAGCTCATATTCTATACTACTGCATGTTATACAGCTCATATTCTATACTACTGCATGTTATACAGTTCATATTCTATACTACTGCATGTTATACAGCTCATATTCTATACTACTGCATGTTATACAGCTCATATTCTATACTACAGCTCATATTCTATACTACTGCATGTTATACAGCTCATATTCTATACTACTGCATGTTATACAGCTCATATTCTATACTACAGCTCATATTCTACACTACTGCATGTTATACAGCTCATATTCTATACTACTGCATGTTATACAGCTCATATTCTATACTACTGCATGTTATACAGCTCATATTCTATACTACTGCATGTTATACAGCTCATATTCTATACTACTGCATGTTATACAGCTCATATTCTATACTACTGCATGTTATACAGCTCATATTCTACACTACTGCATGTTATACAGCTCATATTCTACACTACTGCATGTTATACAGCTCATATTCTATACTACTGCATGTTATACAGCTCATATTCTATCTATACTACTGCATGTTATACAGCTCATATTCTATACTACTGCATGTTGTACAGCTCATATTCTATCTATACTACTGCATGTTATACAGCTCATATTCTATACTACTGCATGTTATACAGCTCATATTCTATCTATACTACTGCATGTTATACAGCTCATATTCTATACTACTGCATGTTGTACAGCTCATATTCTATCTATACTACTGCATGTTATACAGCTCATATTCTATACTACTGCATGTTGTACAGCTCATATTCTATCTATACTACTGCATGTTATACAGCTCATATTCTATACTACTGCATGTTATACAGCTCATATTCTATACTACTGCATGTTATACAGCTCATATTCTATACTACTGCATGTTATACAGTTCATATTCTATACTACTGCATGTTATACAGCTCATATTCTATCTATACTACTGCATGTTATACAGCTCATATTCTATACTACTGCATGTTATACAGCTCATATTCTACACTACTGCATGTTATACAGCTCATATTCTATACTACTGCATGTTATACAGCTCATATTCCACACTACTGTATGTTATACAGCTCATATTCCACACTACTGCATGTTATACAGCTCATATTCTATACTACTGCATGTTATACAGCTCATATTCTATACTACTGCATGTTATACAGCTCATATTCTACACTACTGCATGTTATACAGCTCATATTCTATACTACTGCATGTTATACAGCTCATATTCTATACTACTGCATGTTATACAGCTCATATTCTATACTACTGCATGTTATACAGCTCATATTCTATAGTACTGCATGTTATACAGCTCATATTCTATACTACTGCATGTTATACAGCTCATATTCTATACTACTGCATGTTATACAGCTCATATTCTATACTACTGCATGTTGTACAGCTCATATTCTACACTACTGCATGTTATACAGTTCATATTCTATACTACTGCATGTTATACAGCTCATATTCTATACTACTGCATGTTATACAGCTCATATTCTATACTACTGCATGTTATACAGCTCATATTCTATACTACTGCATGTTATACAGCTCATATTCTATACTACTGCATGTTATACAGCTCATATTCTACACTACTGCATGTTATACAGCTCATATTCTATACTACTGCATGTTATACAGCTCATATTCTATACTACTGCATGTTATACAGCTCATATTCTATACTACTGCATGTTATACAGTTCATATTCTATACTACTGCATGTTATACAGTTCATATTCTATACTACTGCATGTTATACAGCTCATATTCTACACTACTGCATGTTATACAGTTCATATTCTATACTACTGCATGTTATACAGCTCATATTCTATACTACTGCATGTTATACAGCTCATATTCTATACTACTGCATGTTATACAGCTCATATTCTATACTACTGCATGTTATACAGCTCATATTCTACACTACTGCATGTTATACAGTTCATATTCTATACTACTGCATGTTATACAGCTCATATTCTATACTAGTGAGGTCTCCAGACCATAGTTCAAGCAGAAGGCCACTCACGCGTAATCCGATCTCAACGTGGTCAAAAAATCCTAGTATGACGTCTGCTATGACGTCAAACATGACGTCAGTTAATCCTCATATATATAGCAAGGGTCCTACGTCACCTCTCTCTCTCTGGCCGACCATAGCAGCAGCAGCCCACGGCAGTCCATCTCCCTTGAAGCCGGCCCCGAAGCGTTGTTTTGCACCAGATCCGCAGACCGAATCAGCACCCACAAGCCTTCTCTACCCGTGGATATTCCCATTCCTGGCATGTCGAGTTCAGTCATCGGTCCCCTGTCCCGGACCGGCCACGGAGCGTACTTGCCTTCCGAGGTGCCTGACGAAGACGTTGGCGAAGCGACCGGACCACAGGCTGCCAACATAGCCCCCCGCGCGCCACTGCGACGGCCCCGGTAGGAGAGCAGAAGACGAAGCGCCGCGCCGCGGACGCCCAAGAACGCGTGCGAGCGTGCCGGAGGGAGAGGCCGATCGGCGCGGACGTGCGAGAGGCCGCGGGCGAAGACCAGTAGAGGCAGCCGCCCCCAGAGCCGGGAGCCGCTGGGGAAATGGAGGCCGCGGGGCCGCCGCGAGACGCCACGTACTTCCTGGTCGCACTGACCCCCAGGCCGCCGGGCAGATTCACGGTGATTGACGGGAACCGGCTTGGAGAAGCGCTGAAGCCGGAGCGCCGTGGCATCTCGGGCACTCTGGGCAGACCGAAAGGTCCATGGGGCGAACGGTTCATTCTGGCGGCAACAGCTGAAATGTAGTGCAATTTGCTTCCCTTCCAAATCCAGCGACGTAAAATAATCCATTCACGAAAAGAATAAGCACTCCCAGGAATTCATGGACGATAAAAGTTTAACGTTACATGCAGTCAAGCAGAAAGTCGCACTCGGCAGTAAAACTCGCATCCATGTTCCATCCTGTTCTTTCTGTCACGAAGACTATAATCCACCAGATCACATGACGTTTTTCATCAAGTCTTTAATCCACCGTCACACTTCAGGACATCCTCTTAATCCAAAACAGAGTGTGAAAAGTAGCTGTCTCCCTCCTTGTTGTGGTGTTTGCGAAACGGAGGTTCACGGTAACCAGAGACCTTTTATCGTAAAGATGCGACAGCACACAGCCAATCCGCCATTTTGGAGACTAAGCTTCTGCCCCAGCAAGGAGCCGTATTTCAGGCCAAAATGGCCGCAGCGCCGTTTTCAAAAAGGCACTATATACTCTTGCCTTCTCATTCTCAATCAACCCCATGTGACTGATGGTGACTGATAAATTAAATTAGGAAGCTCCTGTGATGATGACAATGATAATTTCTTAACTTTAGCCGATCTGAGGGGGTTTATCTGAACAACAATCTTAAAAAAAAAAAAAAACAACTCCACTATCACCCCCCTTCCTGGAGCCCGACGACACCTTCATAATACCAGACTCGCTCTGTTAGTCGTCTTGGACATGGACGAGGGGACGTTAGGTTTCATAGTGACACTGCGAAATACGAATCCGGTACATAAACGGACTCGATCCTGATCCCCTCCCTCTGATGGACCTGTGCAGGCGCTCCGTGCGGGCGGCTCTAGGAAGGGACCGCCCGAGCGGAATCCACGGACTGCCCCTGCCCGCCTCTCTCAAGAGCTACCTGCTCTACCAAGGACGGGGTTGACGACCACAGCACACCGAGCATACCCCGGAGGACCAGTCACCCGTGGACGCGAAAGGACCCATGAGGAAAGTATCAGTACTTCAGCATTTAAACGGGCAATCTACCAGTCCAGTAAAATCAATTCAATTTATTAAAAAAAAAAAAAAAAAAAAAAACTAGTCCCGCAAAGGCCAATTTAAGGCATGAATACTGCAAACAAGCTGTACTCTGTACACATCCAAAAACAATACAAAAAACAAGACAATAAATACAATAAATGACACTGATAAAGCAAGATCCCTGATTACAGTGTATCCAACACCACAAAGGAATATAGGTGTCACATCAATACAAATTAATTTCAGTCAATACAATCCAAGTGCATATTAGACTTGTTCAAGGGTTCAAATCAAAAGGTCAAGGTACAGACCTAGTCTAGATAAACTGACCACTTCTCGTACTGTGGCTGTTCACCAGTCGAATGGCCTCTGGAACCAAACCAAACTTCCTTCTGCTTGTTTCGCAGGCAGGCTGTCTAAAGCGCTTTCCTGATGGCATTAAGTCAAAACAGACATGAAGGACATGCGTGGAGTCATTGATTACCTCGTGCGCTTGGCCTGCGATCTGACTATTCTACCCAGCGGGCATCTCAGCCTGCCTATCTCCGACGCCTAAGCGGAAATCGCTTCTGGCAAATGGCCAGCGGGAGTCACAATAATAATAATAATTATAATAATAATAATTACAACAATAATAATAATAACCACGCAAGGGGCCATTCTAACACCCCTGGCCCACGGAGCTTGTCTGAGCATCAGCTAGAATGAGTGTTACTGCATAACTTCGGACCGAAGCCAGACGGCCCAGGGAATGCTGACGTCTTTCCGTGTTAAGCTACCCGGTCTTAATACACCACCTCCTGTTCTTAACGAATTTCAAAGTAAAATGCCTCTGGCATTTCTTCAGAAGCAGAATTAGAATGACTTAATGATCCCCGAGGGGAAATCGGGACAGGTTACAGTAGCTCGCTCACAGTACACACATAGCTTAAAATAAAATAAACAGTAGTAAATGCAACGCAAATGCAAAATACAAAACACGTCAGGTAAGTATACATTCCGTGTCAATTATCATTATTGCACCCGGGACTATATTAAGTCGGCTTGCCCTATACGCCACACGTGGCTCAGCCAGGCACAGTTAACCTATCGGCTGGCTCAGTCTCAGGGAGACTGAGCGTCTCCGAGGTGCTCTTTAAGGAAGGCATTAAATAGACTAATGGCCACAGGCAGGAATGATTTCCTGTGCCTCTCCGTACTGCATCTAGGTGGAATCAGTCTCTCACTGAACGTACTCCTGCGTTCGACTAGCACGCCGTGGAGTGGGCGCGAGTCATTGTTCACGATGGAGCGTAGCCTGGACAACGTTCTCTTCTCTGACACCGCAGCCAGAGAGCCCCGCTGCCCCAGCACACAATAGCATACAGGAAGGCACTAGCCCCCTTCTGCCCTTTCTCGTTCATGGCTCACTACGTCAAGCTCAGGCCTCGGACCGGCCCCTCGGCTCCCCTGCTCCTCATCGCACCCTGTCACCACACGACAAGATCCCGGTTCACCCTGCACCTCAAGCAGACGCTCCAGCAATGCAACCCCCGACGAAGGACTACTCCAGCCACTCCTTCAGGATCGGAGCGACCACCTCGGCCGCCGAGCAAGGAGTGCCCTCCGCCTCCCTCCAGCAAACGGGCCGCTGGCCCTCATCGGCACATCGTCATCGCCCGGAACAATTCCCCCTTCTGCCCCTTCTCGTCCATGGCTCACTACGTCAGGCTCAGGCCTCGGACCGGCCCCTCGGCCCCCCTGTTCCTCATCGCACCTTGTCACCACATGACAAGATCCTGGTTCACCCTGCACCTCAGGCAAACGCTCCAGCAACGCAACCTCCCGACAAAGAAATACTCCAGCCACTCCTTCAGGATCAGAGCGGCCACCTCGGCCGCCGAGCAAGGAGTGTCCTCCGCCTCCCTCCAGCAAATGGGCCGCCGGTCGTCATCGGCATTCTCCAGCTACATCCGCCCGGAGCAGGCGGCCATACTGGCGGCCCAAAGAACCCTCCTCCCTTAAATCGGTGAGCATGGCAACAAACAATGTCCCGGACTTCCGTGCCGATGAAGAAAATGTCTCGTTGGTGGTGGCTCCCCGAAAGCACGGCGCCAGCAAGGCGCAGTAAACTCCCCGGCTCATTTTTGGGGGGGAAAGAGAAAGAGAGAGCAAAAAAGTCAGGGTAGTCGCGCCAAGGCAGCCAAGTAGGCCAAGCCGGGAAGCGCCAAGCTAAACTCTAATGTACCAAGATCGAAGGCCCGACCGAGTTAGGAGCGCCGGCCGCAAATAGCCGTTAGCCGCTAAAAGGTCGAAGGCCGGAAAAGTACAATCGCGAAGCGCCAAGGCGGCCAGGTAGGCTAAGCTGGGAAGCGCTATCGCGAGGTGCCCGACCGAGTTGGGAGCGCCAGCCGCAAATAGCTGTAAGTCGCTAAAAAGGTCGAAGGCAGGAAAAGTACAATCGTGAAGCGCCAAGGCGGCCAGGTAGGCTAAGCTGGGAAGCGCTATCACGTGCCCGACCGAGTTGGGAGCGCCAGCCGCAAATAGCTGTAAGTCGCTAAAAAGGTCGAAGGCAGGAAAAGTACAATCGTGAAGCGCCAAGGCGGCCAGGTAGGCTAAGCTGGGAAGCGCTATCACGAGGTGCCCGACCGAGTTGGGAGCGCCAGCCGCAAATAGCTGTAAGTCGCTAAAAAGGTCGAAGGCAGGAAAAGCAAGATCGAAGGCCCGACCGAGTTGGGAGCGCCAGCCGCAAATAGCTGTAAGCCGCTAAAAAGGTCGAAGGCCGGAATAGTGCAATCAACTACTGGCGCCTGCAGATCTCAATTAACCTCCGGTAATCAGATCTTCCTTTTGGGGGATCTCCTAGCCCATGCAGGCGCCCTCCTCTGCCTCAAGAGCAGCGCCACTGGCCAATGGAGTCAAGCGCCAAAGCATTTGCCATGCACGCCGATTGCTAAATAAAGTTTGTCTAATCCTACCAACTGGCCTCTCCTGATTGAAGTGAGGTCTCCAGACCATAGTTCAAGCAGAAGGCCACTCACGCGTAATCCGATCTCAACGTGGTCAAAAAATCCTAGTATGACGTCTGCTATGACGTCAAACATGACGTCAGTTAATCCTCATATATATAGCAAGGGTCCTACGTCACCTCTCTCTCTCTGGCCGACCATAGCAGCAGCAGCCCACGGCAGTCCATCTCCCTTGAAGCCGGCCCCGAAGCGTTGTTTTGCCCCACCCACCTCCCCAGTCCACCACCAACGAGTCTTGACTCCTGATCCCCCACGGGGGGGGGATCTCCTAGCCCATGCAGGCGCCCTCCTCTGCCTCAAGAGCAGCGCCACTGGCCAATGGAGTCAAGCGCCAAAGCATTTGCCATGCACGCCGATTGCTAAATAAAGTTTGTCTAATCCTACCAACTGGCCTCTCCTGATTGAACTGCATGTTATACAGCTCATATTCTACACTACTGCATGTTATACAGCTCATATTCTATACTACTGCATGTTATACAGCTCATATTCTATACTACTGCATGTTATACAGCTCATATTCTATACTACTGCATGTTATACAGTTCATATTCTATACTACTGCATGTTATACAGCTCATATTCTACACTACTGCATGTTATACAGCTCATATTCTACACTACTGCATGTTATACAGCTCATATTCTACACTACTGCATGTTATACAGCTCATATTCTATACTACAGCATGTTATACAGCTCATATTCTACACTACTGCATGTTATACAGCTCATATTCTATACTACTGCATGTTATACAGCTCATATTCTACACTACTGCATGTTATACAGCTCATATTCTATACTACTGCATGTTATACAGCTCATATTCTATACTACTGCATGTTATACAGTTCATATTCTATACTACTGCATGTTATACAGCTCATATTCTATACTACTGCATGTTATACAGCTCATATTCTATACTACTGCATGTTATACAGCTCATATTCTATACTACTGCATGTTATACAGTTCATATTCTATACTACTGCATGTTATACAGCTCATATTCTATACTACTGCATGTTATACAGCTCATATTCTATACTACTGCATGTTATACAGCTCATATTCTATACTACTGCATGTTATACAGCTCATATTCTACACTACTGCATGTTATACAGTTCATATTCTATACTACTGCATGTTATACAGCTCATATTCTACACTACTGCATGTTATACAGCTCATATTCTATACTACTGCATGTTATACAGCTCATATTCTATACTACTGCATGTTATACAGCTCATATTCTATACTACTGCATGTTATACAGCTCATATTCTATACTACTGCATGTTATACAGCTCATATTCTATACTACTGCATGTTATACAGCTCATATTCTATACTACTGCATGTTATACAGTTCATATTCTATACTACTGCATGTTATACAGCTCATCTGCATGTTATACAGCTCATATTCTATACTACTCCATGTTATACAGCTCATCTGCATGTTATACAGCTCATATTCTATACTACTCCATGTTATACAGCTCATCTGCATGTTATACAGCTCATATTCTACACTACTGCATGTTATACAGCTCATATTCTACACTACTGCATGTTATACAGCTCATATTCTATACTACTGCATGTTATACAGCTCATATTCTATACTACTGCATGTTATACAGCTCATAGTCTATACTACTGCATGTTATACAGCTCATATTCTATACTACTGCATGTTATACAGCTCATATTCTATACTACTGCATGTTGTACAGCTCATATTCTATACTACTGCATGTTATACAGCTCATATTCTATACTACTGCATGTTATACAGCTCATATTCTATACTACTGCATGTTATACAGCTCATAGTCTATACTACTGCATGTTATACAGCTCATATTCTATACTACTGCATGTTATACAGCTCATATTCTATACTACTGCATGTTATACAGCTCATATTCTACACTACTGCATGTTATACAGTTCATATTCTATACTACTGCATGTTATACAGCTCATATTCTACACTACTGCATGTTATACAGCTCATATTCTACACTACTGCATGTTATACAGCTCATATTCTATACTACTGCATGTTATACAGCTCATATTCTATACTACTGCATGTTATACAGCTCATATTCTATACTACTGCATGTTATACAGCTCATATTCTATACTACTGCATGTTGTACAGCTCATATTCTATACTACTGCATGTTATACAGCTCATATTCTATACTACTGCATGTTATACAGCTCATATTCTACACTACTGCATGTTATACAGCTCATATTCTATACTACTGCATGTTATACAGTTCATATTCTACACTACTGCATGTTATACAGCTCATATTCTATACTACTGCATGTTATACAGCTCATATTCTATACTACTGCATGTTATACAGCTCATATTCTATACTACTGCATGTTATACAGTTCATATTCTATACTACTGCATGTTATACAGCTCATATTCTACACTACTGCATGTTATACAGCTCATATTCTATACTACTGCATGTTATACAGTTCATATTCTATACTACTGCATGTTATACAGCTCATATTCTATAGTACTGCATGTTATACAGCTCATATTCTATACTACTGCATGTTATACAGTTCATATTCTATACTACTGCATGTTATACAGTTCATATTCTACACTACTGCATGTTATACAGTTCATATTCTATACTACTGCATGTTATACAGCTCATATTCTATACTACTGCATGTTATACAGCTCATATTCTATACTACTGCATGTTATACAGCTCATATTCTATACTACTGCATGTTATACAGTTCATATTCTATACTACTGCATGTTATACAGTTCATATTCTACACTACTGCATGTTATACAGCTCATATTCTATACTACTGCATGTTATACAGCTCATATTCTATACTACTGCATGTTATACAGTTCATATTCTATACTACTGCATGTTATACAGTTCATATTCTATACTACTGCATGTTATACAGCTCATATTCTATACTACTGCATGTTATACAGCTCATATTCTATACTACTGCATGTTATACAGCTCATATTCTACACTACTGCATGTTATACAGCTCATATTCTATACTACTGCATGTTATACAGCTCATATTCTATACTACTGCATGTTATACAGCTCATATTCTATACTACTGCATGTTATACAGCTCATATTCTATACTACTGCATGTTATACAGCTCATATTCTACACTACTGCATGTTATACAGCTCATATTCTATACTACTGCATGTTATACAGCTCATATTCTATACTACTGCATGTTATACAGCTCATATTCTATACTACTGCATGTTATACAGCTCATATTCTATACTACTGCATGTTATACAGCTCATATTCTACACTACTGCATGTTATACAGCTCATATTCTATACTACTGCATGTTATACAGCTCATATTCTACACTACTGCATGTTATACAGCTCATATTCTATACTACTGCATGTTATACAGCTCATATTCTACACTACTGCATGTTATACAGCTCATATTCTATACTACTGCATGTTATACAGCTCATATTCTATACTACTGCATGTTATACAGTTCATATTCTATACTACTGCATGTTATACAGTTCATATTCTACACTACTGCATGTTATACAGTTCATATTCTATACTACTGCATGTTATACAGCTCATATTCTACACTACTGCATGTTATACAGCTCATATTCTATACTACTGCATGTTATACAGCTCATATTCTACACTACTGCATGTTATACAGCTCATATTCTACACTACTGCATGTTATACAGCTCATATTCTATACTACTGCATGTTATACAGCTCATATTCTACACTACTGCATGTTATACAGCTCATATTCTATACTACTGCATGTTATACAGTTCATATTCTACACTACTGCATGTTATACAGCTCATATTCTATACTACTGCATGTTATACAGCTCATATTCTATACTACTGCATGTTATACAGCTCATATTCTATACTACTGCATGTTATACAGCTCATATTCTATACTACTGCATGTTATACAGTTCATATTCTATACTACTGCATGTTATACAGCTCATATTCTATACTACTGCATGTTATACAGCTCATATTCTATACTACTGCATGTTATACAGCTCATATTCTATACTACTGCATGTTATACAGCTCATATTCTACACTACTGCATGTTATACAGCTCATATTCTATACTACTGCATGTTATACAGCTCATATTCTACACTACTGCATGTTATACAGCTCATATTCTATACTACTGCATGTTATACAGCTCATATTCTATACTACTGCATGTTATACAGCTCATATTCTATACTACTGCATGTTATACAGCTCATATTCTATACTACTGCATGTTATACAGCTCATATTCTATACTACTGCATGTTATACAGCTCATATTCTATACTACTGCATGTTATACAGCTCATATTCTATACTACTGCATGTTATACAGCTCATATTCTACACTACTGCATGTTATACAGCTCATATTCTATACTACTGCATGTTATACAGCTCATATTCTACACTACTGCATGTTATACAGCTCATATTCTACACTACTGCATGTTATACAGTTCATATTCTATACTACTGCATGTTATACAGCTCATATTCTATACTACTGCATGTTATACAGCTCATATTCTATACTACTGCATGTTATACAGCTCATATTCTACACTACTGCATGTTATACAGCTCATATTCTATACTACTGCATGTTATACAGTTCATATTCTATACTACTGCATGTTATACAGTTCATATTCTACACTACTGCATGTTATACAGTTCATATTCTATACTACTGCATGTTATACAGCTCATATTCTATACTACTGCATGTTATACAGCTCATATTCTATACTACTGCATGTTATACAGCTCATATTCTATACTACTGCATGTTATACAGCTCATATTCTATACTACTGCATGTTATACAGCTCATATTCTATACTACTGCATGTTATACAGCTCATATTCTATACTACTGCATGTTATACAGCTCATATTCTATACTACTGCATGTTATACAGTTCATATTCTACACTACTGCATGTTATACAGCTCATATTCTATACTACTGCATGTTATACAGCTCATATTCTATACTACTGCATGTTATACAGCTCATATTCTATACTACTGCATGTTATACAGCTCATATTCTATACTACTGCATGTTATACAGCTCATATTCTATACTACTGCATGTTATACAGCTCATATTCTATACTACTGCATGTTATACAGCTCATATTCTATACTACTGCATGTTATACAGCTCATATTCTATACTACTGCATGTTATACAGCTCATATTCTATACTACTGCATGTTATACAGCTCATATTCTACACTACTGCATGTTATACAGCTCATATTCTATACTACTGCATGTTATACAGCTCATATTCTATACTACTGCATGTTATACAGCTCATATTCTATACTACTGCATGTTGTACAGCTCATATTCTATACTACTGCATGTTATACAGTTCATATTCTATACTACTGCATGTTATACAGCTCATATTCTATACTACTGCATGTTATACAGCTCATATTCTATACTACTGCATGTTATACAGCTCATATTCTATACTACTGCATGTTATACAGCTCATATTCTATACTACTGCATGTTATACAGTTCATATTCTACTACTACTGCATGTTATACAGCTCATATTCTATACTACTGCATGTTATACAGCTCATATTCTATACTACTGCATGTTATACAGCTCATATTCTATACTACTGCATGTTATACAGCTCATATTCTATACTACTGCATGTTATACAGCTCATATTCTATACTACTGCATGTTATACAGCTCATATTCTATACTACTGCATGTTATACAGCTCATATTCTACACTACTGCATGTTATACAGCTCATATTCTATACTACTGCATGTTATACAGCTCATATTCTATACTACTGCATGTTATACAGCTCATATTCTATACTACTGCATGTTATACAGCTCATATTCTATACTACTGCATGTTATACAGTTCATATTCTATACTACTGCATGTTATACAGCTCATATTCTATACTACTGCATGTTATACAGCTCATATTCTATACTACTGCATGTTATACAGCTCATATTCTATACTACTGCATGTTATACAGTTCATATTCTATACTACTGCATGTTATACAGCTCATATTCTATACTACTGCATGTTATACAGCTCATATTCTATACTACTGCATGTTATACAGCTCATATTCTATACTACTGCATGTTATACAGTTCATATTCTATACTACTGCATGTTATACAGCTCATATTCTATACTACTGCATGTTATACAGCTCATATTCTATACTACTGCATGTTATACAGCTCATATTCTATACTACTGCATGTTATACAGCTCATATTCTATACTACTGCATGTTATACAGCTCATATTCTATACTACTGCATGTTATACAGCTCATATTCTATACTACTGCATGTTATACAGTTCATATTCTATACTACTGCATGTTATACAGTTCATATTCTACACTACTGCATGTTATACAGTTCATATTCTATACTACTGCATGTTATACAGCTCATATTCTATACTACAGCATGTTATACAGCTCATATTCTATACTACTGCATGTTATACAGCTCATATTCTATACTACTGCATGTTATACAGTTCATATTCTACACTACTGCATGTTATACAGCTCATATTCTACACTACTGCATGTTATACAGCTCATATTCTACACTACTGCATGTTATACAGCTCATATTCTATACTACTGCATGTTATACAGCTCATATTCTATACTACTGCATGTTATACAGCTCATATTCTATACTACTGCATGTTATACAGTTCATATTCTATACTACTGCATGTTATACAGCTCATATTCTACACTACTGCATGTTATACAGCTCATATTCTATACTACTGCATGTTATACAGCTCATATTCTATACTACTGCATGTTATACAGCTCATATTCTATACTACTGCATGTTATACAGCTCATATTCTATACTACTGCATGTTATACAGCTCATATTCTACACTACTGCATGTTATACAGCTCATATTCTACACTACTGCATGTTATACAGCTCATATTCTATACTACTGCATGTTATACAGCTCATATTCTACACTACTGCATGTTATACAGCTCATATTCTACACTACTGCATGTTATACAGCTCATATTCTATACTACTGCATGTTATACAGTTCATATTCTACACTACTGCATGTTATACAGCTCATATTCTATCTATACTACTGCATGTTATACAGCTCATATTCTACACTACTGCATGTTATACAGCTCATATTCTATACTACTGCATGTTATACAGCTCATATTCTATACTACTGCATGTTATACAGCTCATATTCTATACTATTGCATGTTATACAGTTCATATTCTATACTACTGCATGTTATACAGCTCATATTCTACACTACTGCATGTTATACAGCTCATATTCTATACTACTGCATGTTATACAGCTCATATTCTATACTACTGCATGTTATACAGCTCATATTCTATACTACTGCATGTTATACAGCTCATATTCTACACTACTGCATGTTATACAGCTCATATTCTACACTACTGCATGTTATACAGCTCATATTCTATACTACTGCATGTTATACAGCTCATATTCTACACTACTGCATGTTATACAGCTCATATTCTACACTACTGCATGTTATACAGCTCATATTCTATACTACTGCATGTTATACAGTTCATATTCTACACTACTGCATGTTATACAGCTCATATTCTATCTATACTACTGCATGTTATACAGCTCATATTCTACACTACTGCATGTTATACAGCTCATATTCTATACTACTGCATGTTATACAGCTCATATTCTATACTACTGCATGTTATACAGCTCATATTCTATACTACTGCATGTTATACAGCTCATATTCTATACTACTGCATGTTATACAGCTCATATTCTATACTACTGCATGTTATACAGCTCATATTCTACACTACTGCATGTTATACAGCTCATATTCTATACTACTGCATGTTATACAGCTCATATTCTACACTACTGCATGTTATACAGCTCATATTCTACACTACTGCATGTTATACAGCTCATATTCTATACTACTGCATGTTATACAGTTCATATTCTACACTACTGCATGTTATACAGCTCATATTCTATCTATACTACTGCATGTTATACAGTTCATATTCTATACTACTGCATGTTATACAGCTCATATTCTACACTACTGCATGTTATACAGCTCATATTCTATACTACTGCATGTTATACAGCTCATATTCTACACTACTGCATGTTATACAGTTCATATTCTATACTACTGCATGTTATACAGTTCATATTCTATACTACTGCATGTTATACAGCTCATATTCTATACTACTGCATGTTATACAGTTCATATTCTATACTACTGCATGTTATACAGTCATATTCTATACTACTGCATGTTATACAGCTCATATTCTACACTACTGCATGTTATACAGCTCATATTCTATACTACTGCATGTTATACAGCTCATATTCTATACTACTGCATGTTATACAGTTCATATTCTATACTACTGCATGTTATACAGCTCATATTCTACTACTACTGCATGTTATACAGTTCATATTCTACACTACTGCATGTTATACAGCTCATATTCTATACTACTGCATGTTATACAGCTCATATTCTATACTACTGCATGTTATACAGCTCATATTCTATACTACTGCATGTTATACAGCTCATATTCTATACTACTGCATGTTATACAGCTCATATTCTATACTACTGCATGTTATACAGCTCATATTCTACACTACTGCATGTTATACAGCTCATATTCTACACTACTGCATGTTATACAGTTCATATTCTATACTACTGCATGTTATACAGTTCATATTCTATACTACTGCATGTTATACAGCTCATATTCTACACTACTGCATGTTATACAGTTCATATTCTATACTACTGCATGTTATACAGTTCATATTCTATACTACTGCATGTTATACAGTTCATATTCTACACTACTGCATGTTATACAGCTCATATTCTATACTACTGCATGTTATACAGCTCATATTCTATACTACTGCATGTTATACAGCTCATATTCTATACTACTGCATGTTATACAGCTCATATTCTATACTACTGCATGTTATACAGCTCATATTCTACACTACTGCATGTTATACAGCTCATATTCTATACTACTGCATGTTATACAGCTCATATTCTATCTATACTACTGCATGTTATACAGCTCATATTCTATACTACTGCATGTTATACAGCTCATATTCTATACTACTGCATGTTATACAGCTCATATTCTATACTACTGCATGTTATACAGCTCATATTCTATCTATACTACTGCATGTTATACAGCTCATATTCTACACTACTGCATGTTATACAGCTCATATTCTACACTACTGCATGTTATACAGTTCATATTCTATACTACTGCATGTTATACAGCTCATATTCTATACTACTGCATGTTATACAGTTCATATTCTATACTACTGCATGTTATACAGCTCATATTCTATACTACTGCATGTTATACAGTTCATATTCTATACTACTGCATGTTATACAGCTCATATTCTATACTACTGCATGTTATACAGCTCATATTCTATACTACTGCATGTTATACAGTTCATATTCTACTACTGCATGTTATACAGCTCATATTCTATACTACTGCATGTTATACAGCTCATATTCTATACTACTGCATGTTATACAGCTCATATTCTACACTACTGCATGTTATACAGCTCATATTCTACACTACTGCATGTTATACAGTTCATATTCTATACTACTGCATGTTATACAGCTCATATTCTATACTACTGCATGTTATACAGTTCATATTCTATACTACTGCATGTTATACAGCTCATATTCTACACTACTGCATGTTATACAGCTCATATTCTATACTACTGCATGTTATACAGCTCATATTCTATACTACTGCATGTTATACAGTTCATATTCTATACTACTGCATGTTATACAGCTCATATTCTATACTACTGCATGTTATACAGTTCATATTCTATACTACTGCATGTTATACAGCTCATATTCTATACTACTGCATGTTATACAGTTCATATTCTATACTACTGCATGTTATACAGCTCATATTCTATACTACTGCATGTTATACAGCTCATATTCTATACTACTGCATGTTATACAGCTCATATTCTATACTACTGCATGTTATACAGCTCATATTCTATACTACTGCATGTTATACAGCTCATATTCTACACTACTGCATGTTATACAGCTCATATTCTATACTACTGCATGTTATACAGCTCATATTCTATACTACTGCATGTTATACAGCTCATATTCTATACTACTGCATGTTATACAGCTCATATTCTATACTACTGCATGTTATACAGTTCATATTCTATACTACTGCATGTTATACAGCTCATATTCTATACTACTGCATGTTATACAGCTCATATTCTATACTACTGCATGTTATACAGCTCATATTCTATACTACTGCATGTTATACAGTTCATATTCTATACTACTGCATGTTATACAGTTCATATTCTATACTACTGCATGTTATACAGCTCATATTCTATACTACTGCATGTTATACAGCTCATATTCTACACTACTGCATGTTATACAGCTCATATTCTACACTACTGCATGTTATACAGCTCATATTCTATACTACTGCATGTTGTACAGCTCATATTCTATACTACTGCATGTTATACAGCTCATATTCTATACTACTGCATGTTGTACAGCTCATATTCTACACTACTGCATGTTATACAGCTCATATTCTATACTACTGCATGTTATACAGCTCATATTCTATACTACTGCATGTTATACAGCTCATATTCTATACTACTGCATGTTATACAGCTCATATTCTACACTACTGCATGTTATACAGCTCATATTCTACACTACTGCATGTTATACAGCTCATATTCTATCTATACTACTGCATGTTATACAGTTCATATTCTATACTACTGCATGTTATACAGCTCATATTCTACACTACTGCATGTTATACAGCTCATATTCTACACTACTGCATGTTATACAGCTCATATTCTACACTACTGCATGTTATACAGCTCATATCTATCTATACTACTGCATGTTATACAGCTCATATTCTATACTACTGCATGTTATACAGCTCATATTCTATACTACTGCATGTTATACAGCTCATATTCTACACTACTGCATGTTATACAGCTCATATTCTACACTACTGCATGTTATACAGCTCATATTCTATCTATACTACTGCATGTTATACAGCTCATATTCTACACTACTGCATGTTATACAGCTCATATTCTATCTATACTACTGCATGTTATACAGCTCATATTCTACACTACTGCATGTTATACAGCTCATATTCTACACTACTGCATGTTATACAGTTCATATTCTACACTACTGCATGTTATACAGCTCATATTCTATACTACTGCATGTTATACAGCTCATATTCTACACTACTGCATGTTATACAGCTCATATTCTATACTACTGCATGTTATACAGCTCATATTCTATACTACTGCATGTTATACAGCTCATATTCTATACTACTGCATGTTATACAGCTCATATTCTATACTACTGCATGTTATACAGCTCATATTCTACACTACTGCATGTTATACAGCTCATATTCTATACTACTGCATGTTATACAGCTCATATTCTATACTACTGCATGTTATACAGCTCATATTCTATACTACTGCATGTTATACAGCTCATATTCTACTACTACTGCATGTTATACAGTTCATATTCTACACTACTGCATGTTATACAGCTCATATTCTATACTACTGCATGTTATACAGCTCATATTCTATACTACTGCATGTTATACAGCTCATATTCTATACTACTGCATGTTATACAGTTCATATTCTATACTACTGCATGTTATACAGCTCATATTCTATACTACTGCATGTTATACAGCTCATATTCTACACTACTGCATGTTATACAGCTCATATTCTACACTACTGCATGTTATACAGCTCATATTCTATACTACTGCATGTTATACAGCTCATATTCTATACTACTGCATGTTATACAGCTCATATTCTATACTACTGCATGTTATACAGCTCATATTCTACACTACTGCATGTTATACAGCTCATATTCTATACTACTGCATGTTATACAGCTCATATTCTATACTACTGCATGTTATACAGCTCATATTCTATACTACTGCATGTTATACAGCTCATATTCTATACTACTGCATGTTATACAGCTCATATTCTATACTACTGCATGTTATACAGTTCATATTCTACACTACTGCATGTTATACAGCTCATATTCTATACTACTGCATGTTATACAGCTCATATTCTACACTACTGCATGTTATACAGCTCATATTCTATACTACTGCATGTTATACAGCTCATATTCTATACTACTGCATGTTATACAGCTCATATTCTACACTACTGCATGTTATACAGC
>NC_139631.1:42500122-42521911 GCF_964638095.1 Poromitra crassiceps | reverse complement strand
TACTGCATGTTATACAGCTCATATTCTATACTACTGCATGTTATACAGCTCATATTCTATACTACTGCATGTTATACAGCTCATATTCTATACTACTGCATGTTATACAGCTCATATTCTATACTACTGCATGTTATACAGCTCATATTCTATACTACTGCATGTTATACAGCTCATATTCTATACTACTGCATGTTATACAGCTCATATTCTATACTACTGCATGTTATACAGCTCATATTCTATACTACTGCATGTTATACAGCTCATATTCTATACTACTGCATGTTATACAGCTCATATTCTATACTACTGCATGTTATACAGCTCATATTCTATACTACTGCATGTTATACAGCTCATATTCTATACTACTGCATGTTATACAGCTCATATTCTATACTACTGCATGTTATACAGCTCATATTCTATACTACTGCATGTTATACAGCTCATATTCTATACTACTGCATGTTATACAGCTCATATTCTATACTACTGCATGTTATACAGCTCATATTCTATACTACTGCATGTTATACAGCTCATATTCTATACTACTGCATGTTATACAGCTCATATTCTATACTACTGCATGTTATACAGCTCATATTCTATACTACTGCATGTTATACAGCTCATATTCTATACTACTGCATGTTATACAGTTCATATTCTATACTACTGCATGTTATACAGCTCATATTCTATACTACTGCATGTTATACAGCTCATATTCTATACTACTGCATGTTATACAGCTCATATTCTATACTACTGCATGTTATACAGCTCATATTCTATACTACTGCATGTTATACAGCTCATATTCTATACTACTGCATGTTATACAGCTCATATTCTATACTACTGCATGTTATACAGCTCATATTCTATACTACTGCATGTTATACAGCTCATATTCTATACTACTGCATGTTATACAGCTCATATTCTATACTACTGCATGTTATACAGCTCATATTCTATACTACTGCATGTTATACAGCTCATATTCTATACTACTGCATGTTATACAGCTCATATTCTATACTACTGCATGTTATACAGCTCATATTCTATACTACTGCATGTTATACAGCTCATATTCTACACTACTGCATGTTATACAGCTCATATTCTATACTACTGCATGTTATACAGCTCATATTCTATACTACTGCATACAGCTCATATTCTACACTACTGCATGTTATACAGCTCATATTCTATACTACTGCATGTTATACAGCTCATATTCTATACTACTGCATGTTATACAGTTCATATTCTTACTACTACTGCATGTTATACAGCTCATATTCTATACTACTGCATGTTATACAGCTCATATTCTATACTACTGCATGTTATACAGCTCATATTCTACACTACTGCATGTTATACAGCTCATATTCTATCACTACTGCATGTTATACAGCTCATATTCTATACTACTGCATGTTATACAGCTCATATTCTATACTACTGCATGTTATACAGCTCATATTCTACACTACTGCATGTTATACAGCTCATATTCTATACTACTGCATGTTATACAGTTCATATTCTATACTACTGCATGTTATACAGCTCATATTCTACACTACTGCATGTTATACAGCTCATATTCTATACTACTGCATGTTATACAGCTCATATTCTATACTACTGCATGTTATACAGCTCATATTCTACACTACTGCATGTTATACAGCTCATATTCTATACTACTGCATGTTATACAGCTCATATTCTATACTACTGCATGTTATACAGCTCATATTCTATACTACTGCATGTTATACAGCTCATATTCTATACTACTGCATGTTATACAGTTCATATTCTATACTACTGCATGTTATACAGCTCATATTCTATACTACTGCATGTTATACAGCTCATATTCTATACTACTGCATGGTTATACAGCTCATATTCTATACTACTGCATGTTGTACAGCTCATATTCTATACTACTGCATGTTATACAGCTCATATTCTATACTACTGCATGTTGTACAGCTCATATTCTACACTACTGCATGTTATACAGCTCATATTCTATACTACTGCATGTTGTACAGCTCATATTCTATACTACTGCATGTTATACAGCTCATATTCTATACTACTGCATGTTATACAGCTCATATTCTACACTACTGCATGTTATACAGCTCATATTCTACACTACTGCATGTTATACAGCTCATATTCTATACTACTGCATGTTATACAGCTCATATTCTACACTACTGCATGTTATACAGCTCATATTCTACACTACTGCATGTTATACAGCTCATATTCTACACTACTGCATGTTATACAGCTCATATTCTATACTACTGCATGTTATACAGCTCATATTCTATACTACTGCATGTTATACAGCTCATATTCTACACTACTGCATGTTATACAGCTCATATTCTATACTACTGCATGTTATACAGCTCATATTCTATACTACTGCATGTTATACAGTCATATTCTATACTACTGCATGTTATACAGCTCATATTCTATACTACTGCATGTTATACAGCTCATATTCTATACTACTGCATGTTATACAGCTCATATTCTATACTACTGCATGTTATACAGCTCATATTCTATACTACTGCATGTTATACAGCTCATATTCTATACTACTGCATGTTATACAGCTCATATTCTATACTACTGCATGTTATACAGCTCATATTCTATACTACTGCATGTTATACAGCTCATATTCTATACTACTGCATGTTATACAGCTCATATTCTATACTACTGCATGTTATACAGCTCATATTCTATACTACTGCATGTTATACAGCTCATATTCTATACTACTGCATGTTATACAGCTCATATTCTATACTACTGCATGTTATACAGCTCATATTCTATACTACTGCATGTTATACAGCTCATATTCTATACTACTGCATGTTATACAGCTCATATTCTACACTACTGCATGTTATACAGCTCATATTCTATACTACTGCATGTTATACAGCTCATATTCTATACTACTGCATGTTATACAGCTCATATTCTATACTACTGCATGTTATACAGCTCATATTCTATACTACTGCATGTTATACAGCTCATATTCTAACTACTGCATGTTATACAGCTCATATTCTATACTACTGCATGTTATACAGCTCATATTCTATACTACTGCATGTTATACAGCTCATATTCTATACTACTGCATGTTATACAGCTCATATTCTACACTACTGCATGTTATACAGCTCATATTCTACACTACTGCATGTTATACAGCTCATATTCTACACTACTGCATGTTATACAGCTCATATTCTACACTACTGCATGTTATACAGCTCATATTCTATACTACTGCATGTTATACAGCTCATATTCTATACTACTGCATGTTATACAGCTCATATTCTATACTACTGCATGTTATACAGTCATATTCTATACTACTGCATGTTATACAGCTCATATTCTATACTACTGCATGTTATACAGCTCATATTCTATACTACTGCATGTTATACAGCTCATATTCTACTACTAACTGCATGTTATACAGCTCATATTCTATACTACTGCATGTTATACAGCTCATATTCTATACTACTGCATGTTATACAGTTCATATTCTATACTACTGCATGTTATACAGCTCATATTCTACACTACTGCATGTTATACAGCTCATATTCTACACTACTGCATGTTATACAGCTCATATTCTATACTACTGCATGTTATACAGCTCATATTCTACACTACTGCATGTTATACAGCTCATATTCTATACTACTGCATGTTATACAGCTCATATTCTATACTACTGCATGTTATACAGTTCATATTCTACACTACTGCATGTTATACAGCTCATATTCTACACTACTGCATGTTATACAGCTCATATTCTATACTACTGCATGTTATACAGCTCATATTCTATACTACTGCATGTTATACAGCTCATATTCTACACTACTGCATGTTATACAGCTCATATTCTACACTACTGCATGTTATACAGCTCATATTCTATACTACTGCATGTTATACAGCTCATATTCTACACTACTGCATGTTATACAGCTCATATTCTATACTACTGCATGTTATACAGCTCATATTCTATACTACTGCATGTTATACAGCTCATATTCTATACTACTGCATGTTATACAGTTCATATTCTATACTACTGCATGTTATACAGTTCATATTCTACACTACTGCATGTTATACAGCTCATATTCTATACTACTGCATGTTATATTCTACACTACTGCATGTTATACAGTTCATATTCTATACTACTGCATGTTATACAGCTCATATTCTACACTACTGCATGTTATACAGTTTCCATATTCTACACTACTGCATGTTATACAGTTCATATTCTATACTTACTGCATGTTATAACAGCTCATATTCTACACTACTGCATGGTATACAGTTCATATTCTACACTACTGCATGTTATACAGTTCATATTCTACACTACTGCATGTTATACAGCTCATATTCTATACTACTGCATGTTATACAGCTCATATTCTACACTACTGCATGTTATACAGCTTCATATTCTACACTACTGCATGTTATACAGTTCATATTCTACACTACTGCATGTTATACAGTTCATATTCTACACTACTGCATGTTATACAGCTCATATTCTACACTACTGCATGTTATACAGCTTCATATTCTATACTACTGCATGTTATACAGTCTCATATTCTATACTACTGCATGTTATACAGCTCATATTCTATACTACTGCATGTTATACAGTTCATATTCTACACTACTGCATGTTATACAGCTCATATTCTATACTACTGCATGTTATACAGCTTCATATTCTACACTACTGCATGTTATACAGCTCATATTCTATACTACTGCATGTTATACAGCTCATATTCTATACTACTGCATGTTATACAGCTCATATTCTATACTACTGCATGTTATACAGCTTCATATTCTATACTACTGCATGTTATACAGCTCATATTCTACACTACTGCATGTTATACAGCTCATATTCTATACTACTGCATGTTATACAGCTCATATTCTATACTACTGCATGTTATACAGCTCATATTCTATACTACTGCATGTTATACAGTTCATATTCTATACTACTGCATGTTATACAGCTCATATTCTATACTACTGCATGTTATACAGCTCATATTCTATACTACTGCATGTTATACAGTTCATATTCTACACTACTGCATGTTATACAGCTCATATTCTATACTACTGCATGTTATACAGCTCATATTCTATACTACTGCATGTTATACAGCTCATATTCTATACTACTGCATGTTATACAGTTCATATTCTACACTACTGCATGTTATACAGCTCATATTCTATACTACTGCATGTTATACAGCTCATATTCTATACTACTGCATGTTATACAGCTCATATTCTATACTACTGCATGTTATACAGCTCATATTCTACTACTACTGCATGTTATACAGCTCATATTCTATACTACTGCATGTTATACAGCTCATATTCTATACTACTGCATGTTATACAGCTCATATTCTATACTACTGCATGTTATACAGCTCATATTCTATACTACTGCATGTTATACAGCTCATATTCTACACTACTGCATGTTATACAGTTCATATTCTACACTACTGCATGTTATACAGCTCATATTCTATACTACTGCATGTTATACAGCTCATATTCTATACTACTGCATGTTATACAGCTCATATTCTATACTACTGCATGTTATACAGCTCATATTCTACACTACTGCATGTTATACAGCTCATATTCTACACTACTGCATGTTATACAGCTCATATTCTATACTACTGCATGTTATACAGCTCATATTCTATACTACTGCATGTTGTACAGCTCATATTCTATACTACTGCATGTTATACAGCTCATATTCTATACTACTGCATGTTATACAGTTCATATTCTACACTACTGCATGTTATACAGCTCATATTCTATACTACTGCATGTTATACAGCTCATATTCTATACTACTGCATGTTATACAGCTCATATTCTATACTACTGCATGTTATACAGCTCATATTCTACACTACTGCATGTTATACAGCTCATATTCTATACTACTGCATGTTATACAGCTCATATTCTATACTACTGCATGTTATACAGCTCATATTCCACACTACTGCATGTTATACAGCTCATATTCTATACTACTGCATGTTATACAGCTCATATTCTATACTACTGCATGTTATACAGCTCATATTCTATACTACTGCATGTTATACAGCTCATATTCTACACTACTGCATGTTATACAGCTCATATCCTACACTACTGCATGTTATACAGCTCATATTCTATACTACTGCATGTTATACAGCTCATATTCTATACTACTGCATGTTATACAGTTCATATTCTATACTACTGCATGTTATACAGCTCATATTCTACACTACTGCATGTTATACAGCTCATATTCTACACTACTGCATGTTATACAGCTCATATTCTATACTACTGCATGTTGTACAGCTCATATTCTATACTACTGCATGTTGTACAGCTCATATTCTACACTACTGCATGTTATACAGCTCATATTCTACACTACTGCATGTTATACAGCTCATATTCTACACTACTGCATGTTGTACAGCTCATATCTATACTACTGCATGTTATACAGCTCATATTCTACACTACTGCATGTTATACAGTTCATATTCTATACTACTGCATGTTATACAGCTCATAATCTATACTACTGCATGTTATACAGCTCATATTCTACACTACTGCATGTTATACAGCTCATATTCTACACTACTGCATGTTATACAGCTCATATTCTACACTACTGCATGTTGTACAGCTCATATTCTACACTACTGCATGTTATACAGCTCATATTCTATACTACTGCATGTTATACAGCTCATATTCTACACTACTGCATGTTATACAGCTCATATTCTATACTACTGCATGTTATACAGCTCATATTCTATACTACTGCATGTTATACAGCTCATATTCTATACTACTGCATGTTATACAGCTCATATTCTATACTACTGCATGTTATACAGCTCATATTCTATACTACTGCATGTTATACAGCTCATATTCTATACTACTGCATGTTATACAGCTCATATTCTATACTACTGCATGTTATACAGCTCATATTCTATACTACTGCATGTTATACAGCTCATATTCTACACTACTGCATGTTATACAGCTCATATTCTACACTACTGCATGTTATACAGCTCATATTCTATACTACTGCATGTTATACAGCTCATATTCTATACTACTGCATGTTATACAGCTCATATTCTATACTACTGCATGTTATACAGCTCATATTCTATACTACTGCATGTTGTACAGCTCATATTCTACACTACTGCATGTTATACAGCTCATATTCTATACTACTGCATGTTATACAGCTCATATTCTATACTACTGCATGTTGTACAGCTCATATTCTACACTACTGCATGTTATACAGCTCATATTCTATACTACTGCATGTTATACAGCTCATATTCTATACTACTGCATGTTATACAGCTCATATTCTACACTACTGCATGTTATACAGCTCATATTCTATACTACTGCATGTTATACAGCTCATATTCTACACTACTGCATGTTATACAGCTCATATTCTATACTACTGCATGTTATACAGCTCATATTCTACACTACTGCATGTTATACAGCTCATATTCTATACTACTGCATGTTATACAGCTCATATTCTATACTACTGCATGTTATACAGCTCATATTCTATACTACTGCATGTTATACAGCTCATATTCTATACTACTGCATGTTATACAGCTCATATTCTATACTACTGCATGTTATACAGCTCATATTCTAAACTACTGCATGTTATACAGCTCATATTCTATACTACTGCATGTTATACAGCTCATATTCTATACTACTGCATGTTATACAGCTCATATTCTATACTACTGCATGTTATACAGCTCATATTCTACACTACTGCATGTTATACAGCTCATATTCTATACTACTGCATGTTATACAGCTCATATTCTATACTACTGCATGTTATACAGCTCATATTCTATACTACTGCATGTTATACAGCTCATATTCTATACTACTGCATGTTATACAGCTCATATTCTATACTACTGCATGTTATACAGCTCATATTCTATACTACTGCATGTTATACAGCTCATATTCTATACTACTGCATGTTATACAGCTCATATTCTACACTACTGCATGTTATACAGCTCATATTCTATACTACTGCATGTTATACAGCTCATATTCTAAACTACTGCATGTTATACAGCTCATATTCTATACTACTGCATGTTATACAGCTCATATTCTATACTACTGCATGTTATACAGCTCATATTCTAAACTACTGCATGTTATACAGCTCATATTCTATACTACTGCATGTTATACAGCTCATATTCTATACTACTGCATGTTATACAGCTCATATTCTATACTACTGCATGTTATACAGCTCATATTCTATACTACTGCATGTTATACAGCTCATATTCTACACTACTGCATGTTATACAGCTCATATTCTATACTACTGCATGTTATACAGCTCATATTCTATACTACTGCATGTTATACAGCTCATATTCTATACTACTGCATGTTATACAGCTCATATTCTATACTACTGCATGTTATACAGCTCATATTCTATACTACTGCATGTTATACAGCTCATATTCTATACTACTGCATGTTATACAGCTCATATTCTACACTACTGCATGTTATACAGCTCATATTCTATACTACTGCATGTTATACAGCTCATATTCTACACTACTGCATGTTATACAGCTCATATTCTATACTACTGCATGTTATACAGTTCATATTCTACACTACTGCATGTTATACAGCTCATATTCTATACTACTGCATGTTATACAGCTCATATTCTATACTACTGCATGTTATACAGCTCATATTCTATACTACTGCATGTTATACAGCTCATATTCTACACTACTGCATGTTATACAGCTCATATTCTATACTACTGCATGTTATACAGCTCATATTCTATACTACTGCATGTTATACAGCTCATATTCTATACTACTGCATGTTATACAGCTCATATTCTACACTACTGCATGTTATACAGCTCATATTCTATACTACTGCATGTTATACAGCTCATATTCTATACTACTGCATGTTATACAGCTCATATTCTATACTACTGCATGTTATACAGTTCATATTCTACACTACTGCATGTTATACAGCTCATATTCTATACTACTGCATGTTATACAGCTCATATTCTATACTACTGCATGTTATACAGCTCATATTCTACACTACTGCATGTTATACAGCTCATATTCTATACTACTGCATGTTATACAGTTCATATTCTACACTACTGCATGTTATACAGCTCATATTCTATACTACTGCATGTTATACAGCTCATATTCTATACTACTGCATGTTATACAGCTCATATTCTATACTACTGCATGTTATACAGCTCATATTCTACACTACTGCATGTTATACAGCTCATATTCTATACTACTGCATGTTATACAGTTCATATTCTACACTACTGCATGTTATACAGCTCATATTCTATACTACTGCATGTTATACAGCTCATATTCTACACTACTGCATGTTATACAGCTCATATTCTATACTACTGCATGTTATACAGCTCATATTCTATACTACTGCATGTTATACAGCTCATATTCTACACTACTGCATGTTATACAGCTCATATTCTACACTACTGCATGTTGTACAGCTCATATTCTATACTACTGCATGTTATACAGCTCATATTCTATACTACTGCATGTTATACAGCTCATATTCTATACTACTGCATGTTATACAGCTCATATTCTATACTACTGCATGTTATACAGCTCATATTCTATACTACTGCATGTTATACAGCTCATATTCTATACTACTGCATGTTATACAGCTCATATTCTACACTACTGCATGTTATACAGCTCATATTCTATACTACTGCATGTTATTTAAGCAATATCACACGAGAGGGAGTGCGGTTGTTGGCTAATATTGGCACTGCTGTGATTCGGTCGCAATCACAGCAGTGCCAATATTAGACAACAACAGCACGACCTCGAGTGTGATATTGCTTTTATACAACAGTTCTATTAAACAAAGTTGATTAAAAAAATGACAAAAAGCAGAGAAAATATATGATTTCTCTATTTATTCCTCCGCCAACAAAAATAGTTCCCTCAGCTTTCTGCTTTGCTGAAAATGTAGCCTAATCAGCCTAATTAACTGCAGGCTGTCTACCTTACTACTGTCTACTCTACAGCTGTGAAGCGTTTTGTTGATTAGAGCAGCTGTGAAGCGGAGTGATCTACACACAGTGAAGCGCCAGTGCATTATCATGAAATATTGGCACTGGTAGGATCCCTCTTGTCCAATCAAATTGCCCGGCCGGAACTAACTGTTGTATAAACAGCTCATATTCTATTCTGACTTGCTTTGATCAGATGTTTGCTTACATCATCAGTGTTACTAGACGTTGTAATGGGAACTTTTTTTAATGAATGAAAGAAAACCTGAAACGCTTCCGCTCGGAGCTCAGGCTCCTGTTTACATTTCCACCTGACGACTACCAAGCTAACAATCTGTCCTTCACACTCTGTCTTTATCTCTCTCTCCCGCTCTCTCTCTCTCTCTCTCTCTCTCTCTCTCCCGCTCTCTGCCTCTGTCACTCTCTCTCTCTCTCTCTCTGTCTCTCTCACCGTCACTGCGGCCAGGCAGGAAATTAAAGAGCAGATAAGCAGCACATGAACCTGTTGGCTTTAACACCCAGGGCACCACCCCCTCCTCCCCCACACACACACACACACACACACACACAAACACACACAGCGCGTGTGTCCACACACACCCACACACAGCGCACACACACCGCAGACACATATGCACACCTGCACACACATGCAAACAGCCTTACGCACATGACTGATTTCCAACCTGGGGCTTTCATCAACTGACGACCATGTTTAGTTTAACATTCAAACATCTGGTCACAGACACACCACACACACACACACACACCACACACACACACACACACACACACACACACACACACTCACACTCACACACACACACACACACACACACACACACACACACACACACACACACACACACACACACACACACACACCTCCAGAGGCTGTCTGTTTACAGCAGGTTTTAATAGAGACTTCAGTGAGGTGGATACAGACAGACTGGCTTTCACTTTGCTTCTAATCAACAGACAGACAGACAGACAGACAGACAGACAGACAGACAGACAGACAGAGAGACAGACAGACAGACAGACAGACAGACAGACAGACAGACAGACAGACAGACAGACAGACAGACACACAGACAGACACACAGACAGACAGACAGACATTATAGTCTCTGCTAGCATTGTGTGGAACCCCCTCTAGGACCCCTGGTAGTCCCAGGACCCCACATTGAGAACCACTGCTTTAAATAAAATAACTGGAGGAACGTGAGCTATGGCAACTGTCTTAAAGGAAGACAATGTGTCAGTAATATATGCAGATGGAAGGCTTTACCTTTGTTACAATGTGTCAGTAATTATGCAGATGGCAGCCTTTACCTTTGTTACAATGTGTCAGTAATTATGCAGATGGCAGCCTTTACCTTTGTTACAATGTGTCAGTAATTATGCAGATGGCAGCCTTTACCTTTGTTACAATGTGTCAGTAATTATGCAGATAGAAGCCTTTACCTTTGTTACAATGTGTCAGTAATTATGCAGATGGCAGCCTTTACCTTTGTTACAATGTGTCAGTAATTATGCAGATAGAAGCCTTTACCTTTGTTACAATGTGTCAGTAATTATGCAGATGGCAGCCTTTACCTTTGTGGGGTAGGGAAGTGAACAGATGTTGCTCGAGGGCAGCTGTTATTGTTCATTTTTATATTTTCTGTATGCGCACATCCACAGAGAATTGCATGGAGAGTCTTAACGAGCCTTGATGACTCATATCAGCTGGCGAGGGCGGAGTTTCTGCAGGCGGACAAACGGATATTTCTCCGTGTGGAAAACATACAGAGAAGGTAAGCACTGTCCATCTGCTTATATTACCGAGTTTATAATGATACAAAGTGGGTTGAAAATCGGCAAACCCTCCGTTTAAGGTTGTAACACACCTGGCAACTTGTTGACCAATGTGCCAGGTATAAAAGTACAAAGGAAAATTACACGTTTCCCTAAAAAGTTGACCAAAAAGTTGTCCAAGCAGAAGTCTGGTGATGAAGACAGTTTTGGAGACGACATCCAAATACATCAATCTTGTGTTTCTGTTTCTGTATGTGTGTGTGTGTGTGTGTGTGTGTGTGTGTGTGTGTGTGTGTGTGTCTGTGTGTGTCACTCTTCTGTCTCCTCCTCGCTGTAGTCGCTCAGAGGAAAGTCGCGGCTCTCCTTCTGTGTGTTGTAGCTCTTCCTGTTCATCACACACTCCTGCTCCATTATAGCCTGCAATGCACACACACACACACACACACACACACACACACACACACACACACACACACACACACACACACACACACACACACACACACACACACACACACAGAAAGAGATTAGTAAACAAAGGATTCAAATAGTAGCCTTCAACTCTTTCAATGTTCAATATGTACAATGTTACGTCATGCCAATAAAGCCATTTGAATTTGATCAGGAGAAAAGAAGAAAAGAAAGACAGACATTATGTTTCCATACGTTGCCAAATCAGTGTGATGAAGTGAACTTGTTAGCATTGAGGCTAGCGCTTTCCAATGGAAACATTAATTCGCATCCAGTCAGAATGAGACCGGTGTCGTATTTAGCGCTCAACCCTCATTCCATGTCAAGAAAGCATTATGTGGTATGCAAATGCAATACTACTTCACATTTACACCGTGGTCAGTTGTTTAAAACTGAGTGCAATACAAAGTCAAAGTTGAAAGTACCCATGCTAACTTACAGTGTACAGGACAAACTAGCTGAACGTCACACCATGCCAATGTACAGTGTACAGGACAAACGTGTACAGGACAAACTAGCTTGATGTCACACCATGCTAACATACAGTGTACAGGACAAACTAGCTTGATGTCACGCCATGCTAACATACAGTGTACAGGACAAACTAGCTTGACATCACACCATGCTAACATACAGTGTACAGGACAAACTAGCTTGACGTCACACCATGGTAACATACAGTGTACAGGACAAACTAGCTTGACATCACACCATGCTAACATACAGTGTACAGGACAAACTAGCTTGACATTACGCCATGCTAACGTAACAGCATATGGGACAAACTAGCTTGACATCTCGCCATGCTAACATACAGTGTACAGGACAAACTAGCTTGACGTCATGCCATGCTAGTGTAACCGAGTTGAATCAGCGCGGATTCCTCGTGAGTCCCGAGTGGTAGCGAGTGGATTGGTTAAACTCACTCCCCAGGTATAAAGGCATGTTAACCAGCTCCGCCAAGGGAGCTAGCTCTCTTGGTGTTGCGGTTAACACGCTGGACTCCCAAGCCGAAGGTCGGCAGTTCGAATCCACCCCTGGACAAGCCCTTAACATGGGTTGCTGCAAGTACCACCTACACAACGCCGTTACATTGGTGCCGTGACCCGGATGTCCAGTGGGTGTGGAGTGAGTTTAAGGGGGTGAGTGTAACCGAGTTGAATCCCGAGTGGTAGCGAGTGGATTGGTTAAACTCACTCCCCAGGTATAAAGGCATGTTAACCAGCTCCGCCAAGGGAGCTAGCTCTCTTGGTGTTGCGGTTAACACGCTGGACTCCCAAGCCGAAGGTCGGCAGTTCGAATCCACCCCTGGACAAGCCCTTAACATGGGTTGCTGCAAGTACCACCTACACAACGCCGTTACACTAATACAGTGTACAGGACAAACTAGCTTGACGTCATGCCATGCTAATACAGTGTACAGGACAAACTAGCTTGACGTTACGCCATGCTAACGTAACAGCATACGGGACGAACTAGCTTGACATCACGCCATGCTAACGTACAGTGTACAGGACAAACTAGCTTGACATCACGCCATGCTAATGTACATATAGGACAAACTAGCTTGACATCACACCATGCTAATGTACATATAGGACAAACTAGCTTGACGTCACACCATGCTAACATACAGTGTACAGGACAAACTAGCTTGACATAACACCATGCTAACATACAGTGTACAGGACAAACTAGCTTGACGTCACACCATGCTAATGTACATATAGGACAAACTAGCTTGACATCACACCATGCTAACATACAGTGTACAGGACAAACTAGCTTGACATCACGCCATGCTAACATACAGTGTACAGGACAAACTAGCTTGACATAACACCATGCTAACGTACAGTATACAGGACAAACTAGCTTGACGTCACACCATGCTAATGTACAGCATACAGGACAAACTAGCTTGACGTCACACCATGCTAATGTACAGCATATAGGACAAACTAGCTTGACATCACACCATGCTAACGTACAGCATATAGGACAAACTAGCTTGACATCACACCATGCTAATGTACAGCATACAGGACAAACTAGCTTGACATCACACCATGCTAATGTACAGCATATAGGACAAACTAGCTTGACGTCACACCATGCTAATGTACAGCATATAGGACAAACTAGCTTGACATCACACCATGCTAACGTACAGCATATAGGACAAACTAGCTTGACATCACACCATGCTAATGTACAGCATATAGGACAAACTAGCTTGACGTCACACCATGCTAATGTACAGCATACAGGACAAACTAGCTTGACATCACACCATGCTAATGTACAGCATATAGGACAAACTAGCTTGACATCACACCATGCTAATGTACAGCATATAGGACAAACTAGCTTGACGTCACACCATGCTAATGTACAGCATACAGGACAAACTAGCTTGACATCACACCATGCTAACGTACAGTATACAGGACAAACTAGCTTGACATCACGCCATGCTAATGTACAGCATACAGGACAAACTAGCTTGACGATGCTGAGGCACATCGCCTAGCAACCAGCTGTCTCACATTGCCTAGCAACCAGCTGTCTCACATCCCCAAGCGACCGGAGACTGATGACTACAAACAGTCCGTGTAAACGGCTGTTGATGGATAAACCAGCTGTTCAACACAGAATTTAAATAGAAGGGCACTCGGAGAGCACAGACCTCTGCCAGGTCCCGCAAATATTAGCTATTTTTCCCTGTCCGTGCTATTACTGCGTGCGTCAGATCCGGACCCCCTCCAAAGTTGAATGGCTTCTGGCCCCTGCTACACCCGTCCGCCAAGTTTCATGAAAAATGAGCCCAGTAGTTTTTCCGTAATCCTGCTGACAGACGGCACCAAAAACATCACCTCTTTGCCAGAGGTAACATGTAGTCTCCTAGAGTGGACACCCTGCCTCTCTCTCTCTCTCTCTCTCTCTCTCTCTCTCTCTCTCTCTCTCTCTCTCTCTCTCTCTCTCAGTAATCCTGGTGTAATTGACAGTCTATTATGTTTTACTGTTTCCCCTGTAACTTTGAAGGCAGCGACTCTGATCTGTAATCACTCTAATCACTGTGGTAATGACTTCACACACACACACACACACACACACACACACACACACACACACACACACACACACACACACACACACACACACACACACACACACACACACGATCTAAAACTTGAAACATCAGAGAGAGAGACACTTCCTCCTGATGTGTCGGAACCTGCCAGCACACGTGTGAGTGTCTGTGTGCGCACGTGTGTTTCTAAGCCTCTCTGACTGCATGTTGTTCTTAACGATTCAGATAGATAGATAGATAGATAGATAGATAGATAGATAGATAGATAGATAGACAGACAGACAGACAGACAGATAGATAGATAGATAGATAGATAGATACATAGATAGATAGATAGACAGACAGACAGACAGACAGACAGACAGACAGACAGACAGATAGACAGACAGACAGACAGACAGACAGACAGACAGACAGACAGACAGACAGACAGACAGATAGATAGATAGATGGATAGATAGATAGATAGATGGATGGATGGTTGGATGGACGGACAGACAGGGTGGGTGGGTGGATGGCTGAATGATCGGACCTTCTTCTCCTCCCTGATGGCGGGGTTGCGTAACAGGAAGCAGAGCGGAGCGTACAGGATGTTGATCACTCCAATAAACACCATGAGAGCTGGAAAACCAACCGCCTGAACCACAGCGCCACCTGTGGACGGACCTGAGAAAGACAGACAGACAGAGAAGTCCCCTTTAAATTGGCCCCTAAAACCCACTAACATCCACTAACATGTGACTTTTATCCTCAGTTAAAAGGTGGAAAGGTGGGCTACAATCTGCATTCACTCCCAGGTCACATGACTCTGCAGTAGCCATGACACCCGGGTGGACACGATCTTTCTTACCCGGGCCCCGTTCCAATACCCATACTTCCATAATATTTAGTAGACAAAAAAATAATTAGTATGTCCCAATACATAGTATGTCAGATGCAGTATGCCAAGAGTACCAGGATGTTGTACTACATCAGCTCCTATTTCGGAGTATGCATCGATGCATGCTGCACCAGCCAAACTTCCCCACAATCCTTTGCGCAGCGGAAGTTCTTCTTCTTCTAATGTTTTATGGCGGTTGGCAAACAACTTTTTGTGCATTACCGCCACCTACTGGAGTTACGTCGCACTGACTGAGCTGCGTGTATAATCCACGCCCACCTCCATGACGCCGTGAACACGTCAATAACTACTGTATGATAAAAACACTGACAGAAATATGCACGTTATTATACTGTTAAGAATGAGACTGCATGTAAGTATCATCACATCAGTTTATTAGAAACAACAACATACATTACAATATAACAGCAATTTGTTTATTTGATTGTCTGTTCCAATTTTGTAAATGCTTAGTCTGAATTTTTTGTATAATGTACTGTTTGTTATTGCCAAACTTTGTTTATTGAATAAAAAAAAAAAAAAAAAAAAAAAAAACTCAAATGTGGCGCTGCGGACGTCGGCGGAAGTGAGCAAGAGGTCGGAGTTCAGGAAGCTCACGTGACGACAGATGTAGTGTGTCCCAATAGTATGCATTTTGCATGCATGCTACACACTACAATCCATACTTTGTGAGGGCAGCGGCAGTACATACTACAAGAAAGAAGTACAAGTATGGGTATTGGAACGCTCTTCCGTCATCGTGAGATCTGAAGTGTTTCCCACATCTTACAGCCAAAAACGCCCTCTAGAGGCCAACTGACGAAGCACTAAGGCTGTAGGCAATTCACCGCAGGTACATAACATCTGTGTGAGTGTCACTACTTGGTTAGTCTTGAGGCACTTTCAGACAAGAACTCCGGATCAGGTGAGGGTTGCTCCCCACTGAGCCTGCCCCGGATGATACGTGAAGTGTACCCTTTCACACATGAGGCATGTTGCATTCTCACATGAGTAGCACCTCCGCAGAGTTTGTAAAGTAGAGAGGGGGCGGGGGTGGGGGAATTTGGGCATGACCACACAATGGGGAGTTGTGAAAACTAACCACACGGCTGTACTTCACTGTCTGAGCGTAGCCTTAAGTGAATCACATTGACATTCAACAAACTATCACGACATGCAGTCTGAAAACAAGTTGCTAAAAATACATAATGGCCGATAACTGCCTAACATTTACGGCATATAATCGTTTGCGCATAACATTAGTAATTAATTAAACAACCCTACAGCTCACGCCCAGATGCATCGATTTCCTCGAGTCTCAAGCACTACAAAGAAAACAGGTCTTTGCTATGTTCAGTCCTAAAATGCATCAAACCTACCAGAATTATACAGAATACAGGAAGCTAGACGTTTTTACCTTCAAAATAAAATAAATGTTGTATTACTTAGTAACAACACATCAGAACAGTCGACACTAAAATTGACATTTCGAAGGGAGCAGATATTCTTCCAGTTTATCTCTGTCCTGTATCTTTCGAAACGCACACAAAAAAACATTACACGTGCATTTACTTTATTTAATTGCCATTATTGCGAAGGTTAATGTTTACCCGGAAGTTTTCGTTTTATACTGCCTGACTTGACGCTTCTTGGAATTGAATCTTCACAAACGCTGTGTGAACGTTAAATCAAAGGCATGTGACGTCATGTTGTGAACTTTAATGCTAATTGTAGCACAAGTAGAAATAATGTTACTAACCAGAAATCCCAATTTGAAGAGCAACAGTACGCCAAGCGGCTGCGCGGTCATTTATGTCAGGGCAGGCCAGGGTTGTGCAGATTTTTCCAAGGGTTGAATACTTTCAACGTCTCCGCCGGACGCCGGACGCCTAGCCTGGTTAAAACCATCTAGCCTGGTTAAAACCATCTAGCCTGGTTAAACCATCTAGCCTGGTTAAAACCATCTAGCCTGGTTTAAACCATCTAGCCTGGTTAAAACCATCTGGCCTGGTTAAAACCATCTAGCCTGGTTAAAACCATCTGGCCTGGTTAAAACCATCTGGCCTGGTTAAAACCATCTAGCCTGGTTAAAACCATCTAGCCTGGTTAAACCATTTAGCCTGGTTAAAACCATCTAGCCTGGTTGAAACCATCTAGCCTGGTTAAACCATCTAGCCTGGTTAAAACCATCTGGATCCTAGCCTGGTTAAACCATCTAGCCTGGTTAAAACCATCTGGATCCTAGCCTGGTTAAAACCATCTAGCCTGGTTAAAACCATCTTTATTTATTTTATTTATTTATTTGTTTATTTGGACGGGACAGTGCATATTCATGAACATTACACAAGGCAACGTAAATAAGCCGGAGTTAGCAAGAATGCTAAATTACATCCGTAGTCCCCACAGAGAGACAGAAAAACGACAGAGGCAGCACCAGGACAGAACTAAACAGAACAATACAAAAAACAACATGAGCAATAACAAAACCAAAACGGATCAGAACTAAAGTAAACCAAAATGAACTAAACTAGGTTAATAAAACAAGACAAAACAAAAACAAGAAACATAACAGAGCAAGCAAAACAAGAGCACTACAGTACAATTTACACATGGTCGCAGATTTGGCTATTTAAAATCCATTTTTTTACGTTGTGTTTGAAAGATGGGAATGACAGACAGTTTCTTATAGTTTGAGGTAGCGAATTCCAGATTTGGCAGCCCTGGACTGAGAGGGTGTTTTTGCCGAAGGCAGTTGTCCGGTGTGGTGCTACACAGTCCCCTCTGGCGAAAGCCCGAGTGTTGAGTCCTGTGTCAGGCTTCCGTTTTATGAATTCCCTCAGGGGGGGCGGGCAAAGTCCATGTAAGGTCTTATAGACAATACCAACCTGTTTAAAAACTTTAAAGTTAACAAAACTTAGAAAATGATACTTACTGCGGATGTTACAGTGGTGATATGAGTAGGGTTTTCTGTCAAAAACCTTCATCTAAAAACCTAGCCTGGTTAAAACCATCTAGCCTGGTTAAAACCATCTAGCCTGGTTAAACCATTTAGCCTGGTTAAAACCATCTAGCCTGGTTGAAACCATCTAGCCTGGTTAAACCATCTAGCCTGGTTAAAACCATCTGGATCCTAGCCTGGTTAAACCATCTAGCCTGGTTAAAACCATCTAGCCTGGTTGAAACCATCTAGCCTGGTTAAAACCATTTAGCCTGGTTAAAACCATCTAGCCTGGTTAAAACCATCTGGATCCTAGCCTGGTTAAACCATCTAGCCTGGTTAAAACCATCTAGCCTGGTTGAAACCATCTAGCCTGGTTGAAACCATCTAGCCTGGTTAAACCATCTAGCCTGGTTAAAACCATCTAGCCTGGTTAAACCATCTAGCCTGGTTAAAACCATCTAGCCTGGTTCAAACCATCTAGCCTGGTTAAAACCATCTAGCCTGGTTTAAACCATCTAGCCTGGTTAAAACCATCTAGCCTGGTTAAAACCATCTAGCCTGGTTAAACCATCTAGCCTGGTTAAAACCATCTAGCCTGGTTAAAACCATCTAGCCTGGTTAAAACCATCTAGCCTGGTTAAAACCATCTAGCCTGGTTAAAACCATCTAGCCTGGTTAAACCATCTAGCCTGGTTAAACCATCTAGCCTGGTTAAACCATCTAGCCTGGTTAAAACCATCTAGCCTGGTTAAAACCATCTAACCTGGTTAAAACCATCTGGATCCTAGCCTGGTTAAACCATCTAGCCTGGTTAAAACCATCTGGATCCTAGCCTGGTTAAACCATCTAGCCTGGTTAAAACCATCTGGATCCTAGCCTGGTTAAAACCATCTGGATCCGTGAACTCACATTCTGTTAGGTTCTGTGGTTCCGTCTGGTCTCTGAGTTGTGCACAGTCATTTCAGTGGGTGGAGCCACAGTCCTTCAGCCAATCAGATCCAGTCAAATCCAAATCCACTCGGAAGAATGTCCAAAACATCTTTTCCGCCGAGAAACTCCGCTGTGGCGAAACTCCTGTTCTTGTTTAATTGTTGTTAATTTAGTCTATTTCTGCAATAACTGCACTTACGGCTGTTTAACTCGACGAACGTTGACGTTACTGCTCCAGCCGGAGAGCCATGGAGACAGCCATTACTGTTTTGCCAGCGGCGTTCCTGATTGGCTGGTTACGATGTCAACTGCGAGTCGTAGCTGAGAGGCAGGTCCCTGATTGGCCCGTCCGCCTTGTGGAATCTGAAGTAGGCGGGGGGAGAGGCCAGAAGGTCTCGCAGAGCGAAACACAAATGTGAGTTCACGTGACCAGATGCTTTACCAGGCTAGGCGACGCCCACCACCAGAGCACTACCACACTACCCCCATTAACAAATGAATGGAGGCGGGGCAATCCAGCGAATCTGAGCCAATGTGAATTTGGCCTAAGAGTTACTTCAGTGACTGAAGCTGAATCTTTATTCGACTGTGTGTGTGTGTGTGTGTGTGTGTGTGTGTGTGTGTGCGTGCGTGCGTGCGTGCGTGTGTGCGTGCGTGCGTGCGTGCGTGTGTACGTGTGTGCGTGCCTGTGTGTGTGTATGTGTGGGTGTGTGTGTGTGTGTGTGTTACCGATAGCGTAGCCCAAACACAGCGCCACGTCAGCGATGGCGTACACGCTGCCGTAGACGGACGCATGACGGATGTCCACCAGGTAGCCCATGATGGCCATCATCGAAGAGTCTACCATGCCTGCACACACACACACACACACACACACACACACACACACACACACACACACACACACACACACACACACACACACACACACACAGGGTTAGCCGCTAATTCTGATCATTGAAAACGTATCACTGCTAAAGAATGTGAACATTCTTAAATCATTCTGTCACAATCACAACATAAAGAAGACGTAATAAAGGTTTATTCCAGCATGTTTAGTCTTCAGCACTTTGCCAACAAGAAGTTTTGATTTTCAAATCTAAACCTGTTAAAGGTTCATATTCTACTGTCCAGTGTTTTATTTGATGTCAGTCTTGTGACGCCCGCGAGAGCGAGCCTGCGATAGACATGATAGACAGATGGTTCATCCAATCACCTGCCAGGGTTTT
>NC_139631.1:42487622-42495122 GCF_964638095.1 Poromitra crassiceps | reverse complement strand
CAACAGTGTATGCTAAAGTGTTAGCATGAAGCTGCTGTCACCCAACATAGTGTACGCTAAAGTGTTAGCATGGAGGTGCTACAGTATCAATCAACAGTGTACGCTTAAGTGTTAGCATGGAGCTGCTGTCACTCAACATAGTGTACGCTAAAGTGTTAGCATGGAGGTGCTACAGTATCACTCAACAGTGTACGCTAAAGTGTTAGCATGAAGCTGCTGCCACTCAACATAGTGTACGCTAAAGTGTTAGCATGGAGGTGCTGTCACTCAACATAGTGTACGCTAAAGTGTTAGCATGGAGGTGCTGTCACTCAACATAGTGTCTGCTAAAGTGTTAGCATGAAGCTGCTGCCACTCAACATAGTGTACGCTAAAGTGTTAGCAGGGAGCTGCTGTCACCCGACATAGTGTACGCTAAAGTGTTAGCATGGAGGTGCTACAGTATCACTCAACAGTGTACGCTAAAGTGTTAGCATGAAGCTGCTGCCACTCAACAGTGTACGGTAAAGTGTTAGCATGAAGCTGCTGCCACTCAACATAGTGTACGCTAAAGTGTTAGCATGGAGGTGCTACAGTATCACTCAACAGTGTATGCTAAAGTGTTAGCATGAAGCTGCTGTCACTCAACATAGTGTACGCTAAAGTGTTAGCATGGAGGTGCTACAGTATCACTCAACATAGTGTACGCTAAAGTGTTAGCATGAAGCTGCTGCCACTCAACATAGTGTACACTAAAGTGTTAGCATGGAGGTGCTGTCACTCAACATAGTGTACGCTAAAGTGTTAGCATGAAGCTGCTGCCACTCAACATAGTGTACGCTAAAGTGTTAGCATGGAGGTGCTGTCACTCAACATAGTGTACGCTAAAGTGTTAGCATGGAGGTGCTGTCACTCAACATAGTGTATGCTAAAGTGTTAGCATGGAGGTGCTGTCACTCAACATAGTGTATGCTAAAGTGTTAGCATGAAGCTGCTGTCACTCAACATAGTGTATGCTAAAGTGTTAGCATGGAGGTTCTGTCACTCAACATAGTGTACGCTAAAGTGTTAGCATGAAGCTGCTGTCACTCAACATAGTGTACACTAAAGTGTTAGCATGGAGGTCCCGTCACCCAACATAGTGTACGCTAAAGTGTTAGCATGGAGGTGCTGCCACTCAACATAGTGTACGCTAAAGTGTTAGCATGAAGCTGCTGCCACTCAACATAGTGTATGCTAAAGTGTTAGCATGAAGCTGCTGTCACTCAACATAGTGTACGCTAAAGTGTTAGCATGGCGGTGCTGTCACTCAACATAGTGTACGCTAAAGTGTTAGCATGGCGGTGCTGTCACTCAACATAGTGTACGCTAAAGTGTTAGCATGGAGGTGCCGTCACTTACATGTGTCTGTAGTTTACCTGCCACGGAGGAAAACGATGAGCCGATTCCCTGAAGAGAACGAGCGAAAAACAGCAGAGCGTAGGTCCCTGAGAAGGCAAACACTGACACACAACAGACACTGTTACACAGCTACAGACAGGTAGGTAGGTGTGTGTGTGTGTGTGTGTGTGTGTGTGTGTGTGTGTGTGTGTGTGTGTGTGTGTGTGTGTGTGTGTGTGTGTGTGTGTGTGTCTCAGAGAGAGTGGTTCAGACTTACTGATGGTGGATACAAACATGATGATGAAGCCAGCGAACATGGGGATATGATATCCAATCCTAGAGAGATAGAGTTTTCATGAAGTCAAACTTGTAGTGATCATGGGTTTGTGTCAGAGATGCAATGAGGTTATTGTACCGTAGTACTGAGAACACAGAAAACAGTGAAACAGACTCTGGATCAGTTTGTACAGTAGTACTGAACACAGAAAACAGTGAAACAGACTCTGGATCAGTTTGTACAGTAGTACTGCGAACACAGAAAACAGTGAAACAGACTCTGGATCAGTTTGTACAGTAGTACTGCGAACACAGAAAACAGTGAAACAGACTCTGGATCAGTTTGTACAGTAGTACTGCGAACACAGAAAACAGTGAAACAGACTCTGGATCAGTTCACTACCTGTTGGTAAGCGGGCCGATGAAGGGGTTAACCAGCAGCTGGACCAGAGCTTTAGAGGCAAACAACAAACCAACACGGACGTTCTCCTCCTCCAGAAACTCTCTGTCCTGAAGACAAGAGGACGACACTTCCTGGACAGAGGAGGAGAGGAGATCTTCAACATAACCAGGGTTTTTCCTGCATAGAGGGATTTACCCCATAGGCCTGATCTATTTGAGTTCAGAACAACTGTGACTGCATACTAACTCAGAATCAAGCATTTTTACTGTATCAATTTAGAGCAGGGGTGTCAGACTCATATTAGGTAGAGGGCCGGATTTGTTCAACTGAGACCTCATGGGGGCCGGATTTTTTTTTTTTTACTAAAATCAATTCGACTCATTTACCCATTTACTTCACAAAAAAAATACTGCTCTTTCCATTTCTCTTGAAACTGCCTGCATTCCGTGTCAACCTTTCTCTTTTTCGACAGCATCTTGTTGATTCCTTTGTTTTTTGGTAGGTAGCCGAATGCGCGATTCAATTCCAGCGTGGCATCATGGCGGCTTTGTTTACACCTGATGACCTACTGACATACTTCCTTGTAGTGCAGGTTAATTAACTTATGAATGAACTCTTAGCTTAGTTATTAGCCACACGTAGTTCATGATAATGGGGTGCGAATTTAATAATAATAATAATAATAATAATAATATATATATATATATATATATATATATATATATATATATATATATATATATATATATATATATATATATATATATTTATTTATTTATTTTTATATTCCAAAACATCTGGCGGGCCGGATGAAACTGATCCGGCCCGCGGGCCGTATCTCTGACATCCCTGATTTAGAGAATATCAAAGTTAAAGTCCCACATTTGTACCTTCAAATGACTTATTTTCTTAAACCTGGGGAACACATTGCTCCATAAGTTCTGACAATGACTGATATATTTGAGATCAGGAAGTTCAGGAACCCTGACACTAACCCAGAAGTCAAATGTACTGTAGGCTAACTGTACGCACGTCAGTTACTGTGTGTAGCGCACCCACAAATGTCCATTCTGAGCCAAGAAAAACCACGATAACTATGTAGAGTTAGTTTTCCCTTCAATTTCCCCTTTAGTATCTTCAAAGTTTTCCCCTGTAGTTCATCCTGTCGTGTTTGGTATCTTTGGAAACTTTGGGATCTTGACTAGAATTTTAAAATCAAGCCATTTAATGTCCTATTATGTTATTGGCTGGGGGCTACATACATACAGTACATACCTACCCACCGCCCAAAGGGTGCAGCCCAGAAACGTCCCGACTGACCACAGCAAAAATAATGACATGAGGGCAGTGTCTCTGCAGATAAACACACCGCCACACACTGCTAGTGAGTCTGAAGTGATGATGATGATGATGATGATGATGATGAGCAGTGTTGGGGATAACTCATTACAAAAGTAACATATTACATGTAATATATTACTTTTCGCAGTAACTCAGTAATATAACGTATTACTTATAGGATTTACTTTGTCAAGTAACTCAAGTTACAAATTTAGTTACATTTTATTAAATCAAAGCACATGTTTAAAAAAGATACAATCATTTCCTAATCAAACTGTTTTTATGCAAATAACCACTATATAGATGACAATAACAAAGGAAAATAATAACATTTAGAATTTTGGATTGTTTACACTGACTTCAAGGCGGTTGAAATTATTTTTCGGGATGGTTCCGGGGCGGCGATGTCATTCTGCTGCTGCTGTTGTGTTGCTAAAAGTAATGTAAAAGTAGTGTAATAAGTAACGAGTTACTCTACACAGAAAGTAATATTGTAAAGTAACGTATTACTTTCAAATGAAAGTAACTAGTAACATGTAGTATATTACATTTTGAAAGTAACTTGCCCAACACTGATGATGAGAGGGATTACTTTTGTATGAGTCTATAGATGTTTTTTTTTTTTTTTTTTTTTTTTTTTAAGGAAAATTCAGGAAGATCCTGCATAGTGTGCATTTAACCTGCAAAGAGACAATTCAAAGAGAATTCACAGGTAGTCTTGCCAGACTTCTCTACCTGCCGGGAGAGAACATGGAAACAGGCTGCTGGTATATAAGCTCTGCCATTGGCTCCGACCCGCTCTGACTGACCGGCTGCGACCATATATGGATTTCCTTTCCGCTCTCTCCGTGACTAATCTGTCCATCTCAAATGGCTCTGTCGCTGTGAAACAACAACATAAACAATGCTAGCTTGTTGCTACACGCTGAAAACGATTGGATCTGGATTGTGCCTGCTTGGTGCTTTCGATGGATGGTAAAGGATAAAGACAGCCTTTTCCCCCCCGCTATACCAGAGTGGAGGTATTAGCAGCCAGACTCTCCCCCGTTATAGGGAGAGATTCTGGCAAGTGAGACTTTAGGCCCAATCCCAATTCTACCCCTTAGCCCTTCCCCTTAGTTTTGCGCGTTCATGTGAGGGGAAGGGGTATCCCAATTCTCCTGTGGATCGAGGGCGAGGGCCAAGGGCTAGGGCTGAATAGCCCTCAAAACCAAGATTTTCCCGGACCTTACTTGCTACCAAGGGGTAGATGGATTTTTCCCAGAATTCAAGTATTTTCGTAATTATTATGATTAATAACATTTCGACAGTCACATTTGTGTTATATTCCGTGTTGTATTGCTATATATAATGCAACCGGGTGCACTTAAAAGTTTTTTTTAATCGCTAATTTGTCATCTGCCGTCGTGCATTATTAGCGTTTATTAGTGTGACGGTCCGCATGTGATAGTCCTTCATTTACCATCGATATATTACGTTTTGTGTTGCTAATGCAACCGGGTGCACTTAAAAGTTTTTTTGAATCGCTAATTTGTCATCTGCCGTCGTGCATTGTTATCGTTTATTTGCATGACGGCCCGCATGTGATAGTCCTTCAGTTACCATCAATAAACTCATCCACTGTCACGACGTTTGCAGACAGCATTTTGGATGTTTGTGTTGTCACTTCTGCTGACGTAGCAGTCAGCTAGCGACAACGTTTGATGACGTAGCGGTAATCGAGTGCTGTCCCATTTCATAGGGGTTTATCTGCACCCCTAGCCCTTGGCACTCTGTTTTGAGGGGCAAGGGCTAGGGGTGAGGGGTAAGGGGTAGGGGTACAAATGAGAATTGGGATTGGGATCACCGGTGAAAATGTCAATGGGGAAATTTCCGACATTCACATTATGACAACCAGCATGTTCTCACACAAAGTCCAGCGAACTCTAGTCTTCCACCTACTGTCGCATTAGCAGACTCATTGATCTGTACAGCTGTTGTCTCCGGCGGCTCGGTGCTGGCAGCCGGTTCAGACCCAGTGCCCAGGACCGGTGCACTGTGGCTGGGCCGAGGGGATAGGGACGGCTGGGTGGTCGAGCTGGAGGCCTGGAGGTTGGAGCTCGGGGAGGGGAGCCGAGCGACCGTCGTGCCGAGGAGCGCTGCACCGAGGCTGGGCAGAGGGGCGAGGGAGGGCTGGGCGGTCTGCAGTTCTGGACTGGGATGCTCCATGGCATACAGGAAGGTAGGGATGATTGGCACTTTGGGAGAAAAAATATTGATTGATTGTAATCATCTTCATTTAGATTCTTAATTTTTCAGTTACTTTTTTGGTCTAAATTACGGTAATATTTTACTTCAAGAGCTGATTAGTGAGTCGTAATCAATTGATTTATTGATGGAGGAGAAGAGAAGCCTTTAGAGCCTTTAGATCAGTTGTGCCCCTAAAATGCTGCTGACAGGTTTGACCAGAGACATTACACTAACACTATAGAGTACCGCAGGGATGACGTATTTTTGTAGGCTTAAGAAATCGCCGGCATGTTGGATCGTCAGGGGAAAAGTCAGTGGGATTTTAGAATGGGGATTTTGCTTAAACGCAATGAAATAAGGTCTGTGGTTAACAAAAGTGTATGTGAGTGGTAATTTGTGTTCAGCGGGATAATCTTCACAAATGAGGACCTTTTGACTTTAAAAAAAAAAATCATTTACGTTTCAAAAGTCATAAAAGTGATTCACGTTTGTGAAGATTATCCTGCTGGACACAAATTACCACTCTCATAAACTTTTGTTAACCACAGACCTGATTTCATGCAATCCCCATTCTAAAACCCCACAGGCTTTTACCCCGACTACCACCTACTTCCGGACTCATTCCTGCGCTACTACTATAGAGATTTTTTTTTTTTTTTTTTTTTGCAGGCCAGGCCAGGCCAGGCCAGGCCAGGCCAGGCCAGGCCAGGCCACCGGGCATTTGCCCGACGTGCCCGATTATGCAGTCCATGCCTGCTTCCTGCATCTGTGTCATGTGGGCTTCGCCACAGCCTTAGGAGACCTGCGGCAGGTCCCGAGTCTATTGGAGTCAATTGGAGAAGTGAACATGATCTCAGATTATGACTGATTCTTTCACCCCATAATCATCAAGGTAAATATTGGGCCCATTTTCCACAATAGTTAGTCTATAGTTGAGTATCTTATCTCTGGTTTGACCTCCTGTTTGTAGTTCATCAGCAGCCAGCGAGTGTCTACCACGTAGCCCCACCCCTCTGTTTGGTGCGTTTACGTGTCGGGGTAGGGTGTCCCGATTCTTGTTGGGATAGAGGGGTAGGGGAAGTGGTCGGGCTATAGTCCTCCAAATGGAGCTTTTTCAGAGGCACACTCCAAAACCAGTGTTTTTGAAAAAACTCCCAGAATGCCTTGCGAATCATTGGAAAGATGATGGCTATAACGCTAAAAGAAAACCACAAGTGTAATTCGCAATTTGTTTTTTGTCTTACGTAGCCAATTAAGTGGAAATGATGCAGGTTGGCTGATTGTTGACTCCTCCAGTAAGGTTAATTATTGTTCCAATAAAATAAATTGAGTTCTAAAAGGAGCTGGCTGAACAGGTTGTACCTGACTTTTTCAGAAGTAATATAGTAAAGTAACAAGTAACGTAACTACTTACTTTTGAAACCAAGTAATGAGTAAAGTAATTGTATTACTTTTTACAGCAATAATGAGTAATAAGCAACTAATTACACTTCCTGAATAACTTGCCCAACACTGTTGAGGACGTATCAGGGTACCGGAAGGGTTGTCCCATTTCATACGATTCTTTTCAACTATTACACCTGTAACTCTGTTCAACCACTACACCGTGTAACTCTGTTCAACCAGTACCCCCTGTAACTCTGTTCAACCATTACCCCCTGTAACTATGTTCAACCACTACCCCCTGTAACTATGTTCAACCATTACCCCTGTAACTCTGTTCAACCATTACCCTCTGTAACTATGTTCAACCACTACCCCTGTAACTCTGTTCAACCATTACCCCTGTAACTCTGTTCAACCATTACCCCCTGTAACTATGTTCAACCACTACCCCCTGTAACTATGTTCAACCATTACCCCTGTAACTCTGTTCAACCATTACCCTCTGT
>NC_139631.1:42475122-42485122 GCF_964638095.1 Poromitra crassiceps | reverse complement strand
TCGGTTTCCAGACGTTTGGTGAGCGGCGCCAACAGCGCCACCTAACCACCAAACGTCTGGGAATTTACTGTTCCAAATCTGGTTCATTGAGCCCGGCGAGAACGGCCGGCAGCAGACACGCCTACATTTATTATTAGAATTTTATTTGGTAGCGGCAATGCAATGTTTCATAGTTCCAATATAGAGCAAGACACTGATGTGCTGCAAAGATAGTTTATACCTGTTGTTTATTTTACAATAATTTTTCCTACCCGGATGTGGTCCGCTTGCTACTGTGAACTTGTGTGAAGTCATTAGCAGCCAGCAGGCTCTGTAACGTTAGCCTCGGGAGTCGGGCTTATCGCTGGGGGAAAGACCTCTAGCCGCCGGGGCCGGATGAAACACGTCCTATTGACAGGTTATGTTTGTTTCTAAGTGATTAATATGTTTCTCCGCAAACGCGGCGATGTTTTGCGAGACACCGGTTCTGCATGAGCGTCACTGCCCCCAGAAAGCAGGGCCGCCCACAACACTCATGATTGGTTCTCCGATGCAAGGCTTCCAACAGCACCACCTAACGTTATGAAAATATTTAAATAGTAATATTCTCAGTCTTACAGTAGTGAAATGGATTAAGACTGAGGGCTGAGTCTACCTCGGCCCCTAGTGGCCACAACGTAAAAAAAAGTATTTCAGCTCAGCACCAGCGCTTCAAGTGCTCAACATGTTGGTTGGTTGACACGCCTCCTAACTTTGCTGTTCCACTGTTACACCTTCACTGGTCAAATATCCACAGTACCCAGAGTGTTAAAGTAGGGAAACATCTTGTCAGTGAAGGTGTGTGTGACGGTGTGTATGTGTGTGTTAGTATCAGGATCAGAGAATGACAGCTTTCCTCTGTACCAGTCCAGACTCACCCTGACCCTCTGGAGCTTCTTCACTGGGAGACATGATGGGGAGACTTATGTATTCACTAACAGAGAACCATATTCTCCATAATCCACAGACCATCTCTTCCTCTAGACAGACTGTGAACACACACAAGATCTACTAAATACTGTCTCCAACCTCAACATCCCAGCTGTGAGTTCCTGAGTTAAAGCCCTCAGAGCCCGGACATATAGTAGCAGTACTCATCAAACCTCTCTGGATTGTCAAGAAACTGCTGTCTCTCTCCACGCCTCACACTGGTCAGATCTTCAGACAGGATGAGGTATAGATGGGCAGTGTTTGGGTCCAGAACCACAGGAGTGTGAAGCTCAGGTTGCCCTGGGGTTTGGCCTCATCTATCAGAGTTCCTGAGACCAGCTGTGGATCCTCCCAGCAGTGGGCGCTGGACTCTTTCCACTGTAGCCTTGTAGTTCTGCAGGAGTGAGACGTCTTCAGTTCTCAGCTCCTTCTCTATGGCTCCTCTGACTGTGTCCGAAAGAGCTGCTTTCTCTCTGCTCAAACCCTCAGTCTTCTCCTTCATCGTCTGACTCTTCTGCTCCTCTTCCTCCCTCAGTGCAGCGATCCTGGCCTCCTCTTCCTCTTGGAGAAACTGGTGAAGCTTCTTAAACTCCTTAATCTGCCTCTCTGTGCATCGGGCCTGGACCTTAATGTGTTCTGCTGTTTGATCAGTTTCCTTTAACTTTATTAAAGAGCTCCAGTTTCTCCTTTACGGGCTTCAGTGATTTCTGGAGTTCCACCTTGCGATCCACTGCAGCTACATCGATGGGTCTGAATCTGTGGTTGGTGTGTGTTTCTGAATGCAGACAGAGATGACACACTATAGCTGCTGATGGTCCAAACAGAAGAGCTTGAGTTTCTCAGAGTGCAGACTGCAGAGAAGCTCAGATCCTGCTGAAGCTAGAACTCTTTCCACTAAGCATCACACATGTTCTTTAACACCAAGTTACAAGGTGGTTCACTCTGAGGAGATACACTATATGCTTACAAAGTGGACACTCCTGTATTAGGTAGTCTCTGATGTCCACCAGCTCTGCAGACAAGCTTTACAGAAGCTGTGGCCACATGACGTGATGACAGGATCTTTAAAGATGTCACAGCAGACAGGACAGGAGATCCTCCTCAGAGTGCAGACTGCAGAGAAGCTCAGATCCTGCTGAAGCTCTTTCTCCACTAAGGCCATGTTCAGACTAGGAGGCCAAATCTGATTTGCGAACTTTAGTGACCTATTAATGATTCTATCCAGATTGGTTTTATGAGTCTGGACGCTCCAAGTCTGATTTGTGTCACTTGTCCCAAACCACATATGGAGGTCTGGACACACAGATCCGACTTGAACACTTGCCCAAATCAGATTTGTGGCAGTGCGAACACACTCCCAAATCAGATTTTGGAAACCAATCAAGATAATGATGATGATTAATGACTTTAGCAGCAAATATGATTTGGGAGTGTGTCCGCACTGCCACAAATCTGATTTTCAAGTCGGATCTGTGTGTCCAGACCTAAACAGCCTATCTGCATGGGTTGCTATGGTAACGACGTGGGCGTCAGTAAATACGTACGTTGGTGACGTGGTTTTTCTGCGCAGAAGCATTTGATGACGAGTTGCGAGTGACGTTCAAATCAGATTTGGTGGATCTGCGCGTCCGCACTGAAGACACATCAGTCAAAAGCACATTTGAAGCAGATTGGAAACTACCTCCATATGTGGTTTGGGACAAGTGACACAAATCAGACTTGGAGCGTCCAGACTCATAAAACCAATCTGCATAAAGTCAATAATAGGTCACTAAAGTTCACAAATCAGATTTGGCCTCCTAGTGACCTGGCCTAAGAAAGCCTCACACAGGTTCGTTAACACCAAGTTACGAGGTGGTTCATTCTGTGGAATTTCCTTACCAAGTGGACACTTACAGGTGTGTCCACATGACAGGATGAGGATCTTTAAAGATGTCACAGCAGCATCCCACCATCACTCTTATACAACCAGCAGGGGGGGGGATTTATGACATCACTGATGATGTCACAATGGGTAAGTAGAGAAAAGCCGTGTTCAGAATAGTTCACTCATTCAGGCCCTGGAAGTACAGAATGTAGGGAAACAGTGGATGGATGTAATGCAACATAAAGTATGCCGACTGCCAGAAAACACCAAAGAAGTTCACTCATTCACTCACTCACTATTCCCCATAATAGTGTTTATCATATAGTGAACTATATGGGGAGCAATCAAATGAGTTTCGGACACTACACAGATTTTTTTCTGAAGATCATTGCGTCACAAAATGCACCGGGTAGCCTATTCATGTGACGTTAGCAATCCGTGCTCAGTATCACATAACAAACCGAGCTCTGCAGCAGTATTGATGCTGCATGTTTTGACTGCTAAATCCAAAATAAACGTTCGGAATTCTAATTACGTGCATGTGTGGTTTTGTCAACTAAGGTGCTGTCTCCTAATAGCAAGTCATGCTGTTCAAGTAGCTCACGAGCTTGTTAGCTCGCGAGCTAGCGACTTTCTCCTTCTCCTTCGGTAAAGACAACCACATTGCATTGTGGTATACCGGCGAAAATGTAGGGTACATTCGCTGTTCACTAGAAATCGCTGTGCATTGTGGGTATTTTATAGTGGACTATATAGGTCAAATTAATATTGATATGCTGAAGAGTTGCTGTGTTGTTGGTTTCACTAACAAACATACAAACAAACAAACAAGCACAATTTCGCAATAGCTGCGACCAGATGTGATGTCAGAGGGTGACATCATCCACTCCAATGCGAAATCCCCCCCCACTTGTACTTTACTTTGCTAACCTTTCTGCAGTGTATATAACTGATTTGTAGGAAGAATTGCTCTAAATACTGCCTCCCCAAATGTTGTCAACTTGTTATATTGAAGAATAGCGCCGCTAAATCAAGCTATGCTAATTCAGATAGCTGGTGACTCACCTGGTACCAACCATATCATCATTCTGATCAGCCAGATCATCAAACAGACTCCAACATAACCTGCGACCTCAGATTGCAGAAGAACATTATGGTTCAAGAAATGCAAGACATTCTTTGTTGGTGTATTATAGACTGTGTTGCACAGTTGATTTCACTCTGACAAAATGTACTGTTGTAAGTTGCTTTGGATAAAAGCGTCTGCTAATTGATGCAATGTAATGTAATATAAGAACAATTTGCTTTATGCCTGGCAAGGGACTGACAGATGCCAGAAGCTGCCAGCTGCCAAACATATCACCCAGAAAGTGGCGAAAAAGGTAGGTGACTGTGAAGAAGAACCGTTTCTTCTGTTTGGCGACTATAGGCGTTCGATTCTGTCTTTCATGACGCCCTGTGGATGCCTCTCAGAGTTTGGCGTCCAACAGTACCTGATTTGGATAGTTATGAAGCTATATGACAATGCTACTGAACGTACGAAAATGGAGCATAACTGAACTGAATATTTTTAAATCGGTTTCAACTTTTCCAAGTAGAATCTGTTTAATCTCACAGCCAATCAGATGTCAGCAGGTTGATGTTACTTCCTACTAAAATATATAAAAAACCGATGCTAGCCAGCAAACAACTTAGCAAATAAACAAACAGCAATAACTATAGCAACGTAAACAAATATCTTTGTATATTACCTTTGTAGGCCAGTGAGATAAGAACAATAACAATTGCACACACACACACACAGGCCAATCTTTCATTTGTTCAAAATGTTTATAAAAAATAGATGTTGTGATGCTGTGTTGTCATGGTAACGCGGCTCAGCCTGAGCTTCATACCTGTATCACAGCTCATCTTTAATAACAACAACAGATCTGCTGAAGGGATGTGCAGTGACAGCCCAGTCTCACAGCACATTGTTTAATAGCAACGTTGGTCCCATGCAGTGGGCTAGCTCCTATCGTTTGTCAAGCCAATGCGGAAGTAACTTAAACCTGAATCTGGTGAAATGGCCTGCAGGCAAATGCAGGGGGCAACTCCACTGACCGCAAAACGAAGTCCGGTTACATGGAAGTGAATGGTAAAATGGCCTTACTTGAGTTTAGCATAATGTTCATTTAGTATTCACCTTATTCCTGGACTTACGTTTCCCATGATTTTCAGCGGTTTGCCGGTTGTCGACTTCCTGTTTACATTTTTTTCACTAGCAAGGACGTGCGCGCCGCTGTCAAAGAGTGGGAACGTTTGGCTTATTTGATCCGAAATGGCTAAAAATAGTAACGTTGTGTGGTTGCATAGCGGCAATATTTTACAAAAACTAGTTGAATGTCAATTCACTCGTACTGTACGGCCTTATTTGAGCAAAGAAAAATAGTTAAAAATAGTATGTGGTTGCATAGCGGCCGCTTTTGTTTTGAAGGCTAAACGTCCAAACCGGAACTCTTATTATTTGGTCATTGAACGGAGCTTTAGCGGTCTCGCTCTTTCAAGATTCAAGATATTGTCACTCTGTTGTACAATTATGCACGTGTGAAATTATTGTGCTGGGGGGCTCCATTACCAGACATAGGTAGGTACAAAGTCACAACAATTATTATGATTATTTTCAGTCTCTTTTGCTATGAACGGTCCTGGGCGGAAACAGGCAACCGGCAGCTGGAAACAGGGAGGGAGGGTGTCATGGAAGCAAGCGACCACAGTCTCACCAGGAAACTTGTGAATATTATGGCCCCTTTTCAAGTAGATGATAGAAAATACTAAGTTTTTGGGCGTGATAGGTCACGTGTCCAGTAATGGTGCCGCTTGCTGATAACGGATCAATAGCAAGCTCTTCTCGTCCAAATTCACGTGACTTCAGGCTCCAAATAACCAAGATGGCGACGGTGAAAATGCCAACCTCGGTGCTTCAAAATGGGAGCCCAAAAACCAATGGGTGACGTCACAGTTAGCTACGTCCATATATGTATACGGTCTATGGTTTGTCCACAGTGCAAAAAAAAACATTGTAGTTTCACAGTAACAGCTGTAAAAGATGGGAATGTTTTTTTTTTGGCCTATTCTTTTCTCCTAAATAACGACAGTCTGCTATTGAAATAGCACGGTGGAAAGTAAGGAGGGTGTTGAGGCCGAGCGTGGCGGAGGAGGGCGTAAACATTTGCCTTACGGATTTGTTTCCAAAGTCGACATTTCAACTGGAATCCTGCATTCGTGTTTGGCCGGAGGTGACAGGTGGCAAACGTGTCATCTCCGACCTACGTGCGTTCAGGCTTCAGGGCTTCAAGTTGCAACACCATGGATAATAACAACATGAACGTTTAGTTGTATGGGTTTAACCAACTATTGTATTGGTACGCTCATTTGTCTGAAAGCTTTCTATTGTTGAAAAGAAAAGAAAACGTGTTTTAAATTCATACAATGGTGGGCGGCCATCTTGAAATGATGTCAAATGACGCGCTGGGACCAAACTAGGGGTTGAGAAATCACCCCCGAGTTTGCGAGTAGGAACTCCCGAGTTAACGTGGTATTTTATTAGATTTTTGCTAGTAGCAAGTGTCCATTTGCGACCCATGAGTTATAAACAAACGCACAAAAACGCACAAAATTTAAAGTTTGTGCCAAGTGGCGCGTGGGTCGGAGTCCGTTTCAGACTGAAAACATAACTTGTCTGAGATGACAGGTTGAGAGGCGGGTCATAGTAGCATGTCGATGATTTGATTTGACAATTCTGGGGACTGGCTTTGGCATTGGCCAATCCTGGCGTGTTCCACCCCCAAATCGAGTGGGATTCAGCGTGTTGTCGTGCTACGCGAGGGGGATCCGCCGAGTAACCAGGCAGCCAGCTACTTCTGTGTGGAACGAGCGGACAATCCGATGCATGGGTGCTGCCCGCCCGCCTGGAATCTCCGAGGGGAGACCCCTGACAACCACGCTCTCAGGCGCGCGCCATTTTTGCGATAAATACAATATTCCTGGAATGCGAGTTTTAACGAGCCAGTTACATTTCTTTGCAATCTCAGACATTATCATTTGATTTATTTAGTATATTCCATACAATTGGCCAGGTTAGTAGTTAGTTTATGGGCTAGCAATTCTGCCAGATGACAGGCACTAGGCACCATTTTCTCCTTCATTTGGAAGAGAAAATTATCCTGAAATGAAGATTTGATTGACAGCTGCCATGTCGTGATATGATTGGTTGAAATGGGGTAGACATTTGATAGTACTAGGTGACGTCAGCAAACTGTAGATTACTGTTATCAGTGAAATCTTGAAAAATGAACTTTTGATGTGAAAAAGTGTGAAAAACGAAATAAATTAGATTGATGTGATTTTTTTTGGCATACATTATTAAATAGGTGCACCGCATACCCAGGTATTTGAACTAAAATAAAATAAAAGTCATTTTTGGGTTCAGCTTGACTTTAACCCTAACCCAAATTAACGTTGCGTTTTGTTCCAAATGTACACTGAGGTACATTAGATCCATGATCTACAGAAATGTCAAATGTCCTTTTATTCTGGTGGGTATAAAACAAACAAACATGAAAAGGCATTTTGCATAGAAGGAGCCAAAACTCAGCGCTGTGGAGTGGGCGGAGTCAAAGGTCTGGACTCAGCTCTGTGGAGTGGGCGGAGTCAAAGGTCTGGACTCAGCTCTGTGGAGTGGGCGGAGTCAAAGGTCTGGACTCAGCTCTGTGGAGTGGGCGGAGTCAAAGGTCTGGAGTGGACCCAGGTTGCTCAGTCTGCTCTGAATGGTGATTGGTGATCATTTTGGAGGCTCTATCCTACCTAACACATTGTCCTCCCCCCACTCTCTATTTATCTCTCTATCTTGGTCCACCTCTCTCTCTCTCTCCCCTCTCCCTCTCCCTCTCCCTCCCTCCCCCCTCCCCCTCTCCCTCCCTCTGTCTCTCACTCTCTCTCTGTCTCTCCCTCTCTCTCTATCCCTTTCTCACTTCCTCTCTCTTGTCCTATCTCCATCCTTCCCCTCTCTCTCCCTCTCTCTCTGTCTCCCCCTCTCTCTCTCTTGCTCTCCCCTCACCCTCTCTCTGTCCCTCTCTCTCCTCCTCTCTCTCTCTCCCTCTCTTGCCCCCTCTCTCTCCCTCTCTCACTTCCTCTCTCTCTCCTCCCCCCCCTCTCTCTCCTCCCCCCTCTCTCTCTCTTGCTCTCCCCTCACCCTCTCTCTCCCTCCCCCTCTCTCTCCTCCGCTCTCTCTCTCTTACTTCCTCTCTCCCCTCACCCTCTCTCCCCCCTCTCTCTCTCCCCCTCTCTCTCCCTCTCTCTCCCCTCCCCCCTCTCTCTCCTCCGCTCTCTCTCTCTCTCATGGAAAATTGAATTGAAAAGTGCATCTGGTCATAAAGCGACTCTGACTTGATTCAGACTGAACAGGATGCTTCTAAGCAGAAATGAAAAATGAAGACATGAAGCTAAAGAGTCCGTCTCCAAAATGCACTGAGGTCAAATTCAAATCAATCTGATTTCAGTTCAGTTTGAGTTTCCTGATCACCAATCAATACATCACAGCTGCACCCAAACCCACTGCAGATAGCCAGAACACAAACGGAATGAAAACTGAATCAAATTTCAAAATAAAACACAAATAAAAACCTAAGGAAACTGCATCACTATTAACAATATTCAAGTTTGGACAACAAACCGAGGGTGAGACTGAGGGTGAATTCAACCTGAGAGACAGACGGAGAGACAGACAGACAGACAGACAGAGAGACTGACAGAGAGACTGACAGACAACAGACAAACAAACAGACAGACATGCACACAGACAGAGAGACTGACAGACAACAGACAGACAGGCACACAGACAGAGAATGACAGACAGACAGACAGACAGGCACACAGACAGACAGACAGACAGACAGACAGAGAGACTGACAGACAACAGACAGGCACACAGACAGACAGACAGACAGACAGACAGGCACACAGACAGAGACTGACAGACAGACAGACAGACAGACAGACAGACAGGCACACAGACAGACAGACAGACAGACAGACAGACAGACAGACAGACAGACAGACAGGCAGACAGACAGACAGACAGACAGACAGACAGACAGGCAGACAGACAGACAGACAGACAGACAGACAGGATACAGACAGACAGACAGACAGACAGACAGACAACAGACAGACAGACAGACAGACAGACAGACAGACAGACAGACAGACAGGATACAGACAGACAGACAGACAGACAGACAGACAGACAGACAGACAGACAGACAGACAGACAGACAGACAGACAGACAGACAGGTTCCTACCTGGAGGAGAAGTGGTGGTCTTGTTCTTCTCTTCTCGCTGACCGACTATATATGTGACCTGTGAAGGGGAGGAGTGAAGGAGGGAGAGAGGAGAGGATGAGAGTTGAGGAGAGAGAGGAGAGGGGAAGAGGAGAGAGAGGAGAGGGGAAGATAGGAGAGGGAAGAGGAGAGGGGAAGAGGAGAGAGAGGAGAGGGGAAGATAGGAGAGGGAAGAGGAGAGGTGGAAAGGGGGAGGGAGAGAGGAGAGGGGAAGAGGAGAGGGTGAAGAGAGGAGAGGGAAGAGGAGAGGTGGAGAGGATGAAGAGAGGAGAGGAGAGGTGGAGAGGATGAAGAGAGGAGAGGGAAGAGGAGAGGTGGAGAGGATGAAGAGAAGAGAGAGGGAAGAGGAGAGGTGGAGAGGATGAAGAGAGGAGAGGGAAGAGGGAGAGGTGGAGAGGATGAAGAGAAGAGAGAGGGAAGAGGAGAGGTGGAGAGGATGAAGAGAAGAGAGAGGGAAGAGGAGAGGTGGAAAGGGGGAGGGAGGGAGGAGAGGGAAGAGGAGGCAGGGAGCACCAGTGGAAGAAGTAGTCAGACCTGTTACAAGTAAAAGTCCTGCATTTAAAATGTTACTGAAGTCAAAGTACAAAAGCACTGTATTGGCATCAAAATGTACTCATAGCAAGAATAGTAAAAGTAGGACTCATTATGCAGAATGGCCCATTTCAGAATAAAACAGTATATTGAATTATAATTATTCTTAGTTGTTATTATTATCACTTTAATGATGCAGTTTGGAAAAGGTGGGTCTGCTTTCCACTACTTTACACCCTGCTGCGTAGCTTACAATACTATTTAATACTTGAT
>NC_139631.1:42451188-42474922 GCF_964638095.1 Poromitra crassiceps | reverse complement strand
CATCTACACAACACACACACACACTCACTCACACAACACACAACACACACACCCACACACACACACACCACGACACACGCACACACACACACCACACACATAACTACCACACGCACTACACGCACGCACGGACTCACACACGCCCAGCACACACGCAGCTCTGCTCTGCTCTATTCAACAGGTCTGTTTACACAACTATTGCTCCTCCCTCTCTCTTCACTCTCCCTCTCTCTCAACTACAACATCAAAGAATCAATAGTGGGAGATATGATTGATATGATTGATTGATGCTTGTTGCTTGGTTGATTAAAGTGTGTATTGTGCTCTACAGTATGACTCTCTGTATACTAATCACATGTTGAACTCTGAGTGTTGTTTGTGCCTAAAGCACCAAACAGCAGTTAAGAGTATTCTGCCCTCTTGGAGAACCTGGATGGAGTCCTGCATGGGGCTCCTGTAGCGACTCCATAGTTCTCTTTAAGTGTTTTTTATTTGCAAGGTAGAGTACAGTACACATTGGTTTTAATCAAACAATCACAATCTCAAATTGAAACAAATATAGCCTCAAGCTGGCGATCGGGTCCAAGCTTCTGGTGACTTGGGGGGTATATGTCAGATAATATGACACTGAATAGTGCACATTTATTCAGAGTTGGTATGTGCACAAGTAAACAAAGTTTGGTTGAGATCCGGTGACCTGACAGTTTCCAAGCAGTAGTAGTAGTAGTAGTAGTAGTAGCAGTAGTAGTAATAGTAGTAGTAGTAGTGTTGGTAGTAGTGGGAGTGGTAGAAGTTGTAGCAGCAGTAGTTGTAGTTGCCTGGTTAATGAGTTGTGGGCAATTTAGTGTCGGGTGTGTTTCATTAAAAGTTTAGACATTTATAATTTCAAAATGGTTTCACCTATCCAAAATCCTTTAATAAATTTAGGTCGGGGTAGTCCATAGATAACCCAGAAAAAGTTTAGTGTGATTTGGCCAAACAGTCTAGGAGGAGCTCGCAAAAGTAGGTTTTTGATAAAATTCAAAATGGCGGAAAATCTAGGCACACGCAAATGGGCGTGGCCTATATGGATAGATGCATATTGATCCAAGGAATCCAGGATAAGTGAAATTTTGAGTATAGGACACACGGTTCAGAAGATATGGACCATAAGGCGAAATGGTCTGTTATAGCGCCACCATCTGGTGGATTGGTGTGTTTTTTTTTCCGAGTAGGGGGTGACCTCTTGAACCTATGTGGAAAGTTTAGGTGATGTGGAGGGTATGGTTTCTGAGATCCACACACTTTTAGGGCAGAAAAAGAAGAAAAACAAATAGACAATATAGCCGCAAGCGGCGATGCGGGGTCCAAGCTTCTGGTGACTTGGGGGGTATATGTCAGATAGTGCACATTTATTCAGACTTGGTATGTGCACAAGTAAACAAAGTTTGGTTGAGATCCGGTGACCTGACGGTTTCTAAGCAGTACTAGTAGTAGTAGTAGTAGCAGTAGTAGTAATAGTAGTAGTAGTAGTAGTGTTGGTAGTAGTGGGAGTGGTAGCAGTAGTAGCAGCAGAAGTACTAAGAATAGTAGTAGTAGTAGTAGCAGCAGCAGCAGTAGTAGTGGTGGTTGGCTGTTATAGCGCCACCATCTGGTGGATTGGTGTAATTTTTTCCTCTGAGTAGTGGGTGATGTCTTGAAACTATGTGGAAAGGTGGGTGATGTGGGGCGTATGGTTTCTGAGATCCACACACTTTTAGGGCAGGAAAAGAACAAAAGCAAATACACACAAGTTTAGACATTTATCATTTCAAAACGGTTTCACGTATCCAAAATCCTTTAATAACTTTAGGCCGGGGTAGTCCATAGATAACCCAGAAAAAGTTTAGTGTGATTTGGCCAAACAGTCTAGGAGGAGCTCGCAAAAGTAGGTTTTTGATCAAATTCAAAATGGCGGTAAATCTACCAGACAGAAATGAGCGTGGCCTAGTAGGTTAGATGCATGATGCTCCAGGGAAACCAGTAGATGTGGAATTTTGATTCTACAGCTCGTGGTTCAGAAGTTATGGACCGACAAACGTGAAATTGGCTGTTATAGCGCCACCATCTGGTGGATTGGTGTAATTCTTTCAAGGGAGCTGGAAGTGGGGTGCTGAGGGTTCTGCAGCACCACCTACCTAAAAGTACTTCCAGCGCCACTGGTGCTGCAGCACTCCCTACCTAAAAGTACTTCCAGCGCCACTGGCTTGCTGCCTTTTGGGGGGCATGCAGCCTGGTTAGTGCCACAGAAAGCCTCTAGCTATTTCTAGTCCAGCAGAGGAAACGTTCTGACCAACAGGCCGGCACTGGCAGGAGACAGATTACTTGAAGAAGCCTCCTGTGGCTCTGCCTTCGGGAACGGCAGCATTGGTTGAGGCTCAGCCTTTGGATTGTGCGGAGCCTTCTGGTGCCCCGCTCTCTGAGCTTGCGACACCCCCTTTGGCTCCTTCTTCCAAGTTTGGAGTGTCCGCTGAGACTCCACCTTCGGAGCCCGCAGAATTTGAAGTGTTGCGTCAGAGACACCGTCTTTGGTGGTCCCCACCGGACCGTGACATCTTTTGATGGTCTCATTGGACGCCAGGTGGCCCCCGTAGAGGGGAGGGTACTGTTAGGATGATGTCATCATTCCTACTATGATGTCATAGATCACTGATGATGTCACAGACGGTGATGATGTCATGATTCATAAGTGTCTTAAATCATGCCTCTCGGATGGTCTCACTGATGATGTCATAACACAAGGTGATGTCATATTCAGGACCTATAAAGGTTTGCTCTGCAAGTCCTCTGCAGTTGTTCATAGACTAACCTCACGGCAACCTTCTGCACAGTTTCCATCTTCGAACTTTGCAGACGCAGCTATCAAGTGCTACAGCGTTCCTAGTTATCGAGACTTCAGTTTACCAAGTGTGTCTTGGACATTAAGTATCCGCACGTAAATCCACCAGTCTCACAGCATGCCTAACAGTTGCGGTGACCAATCAAATGAGTTCGGGGCGTGGTTTCATCTAAACTTGCTGCCCCCAAGGCCATAATAACGGTCCCTAATCCCAGACACACCCACTTTCCATTGGTCAAATCAAACTCCTCCACATGCTATGTTCCACCTCTCTACCCTGTTTCAGTTGGAACACGTCACAATAAAAATTCACAGACCCTGAGAATCCAATTTCAATTTCAAAAATTCAATTTTTGTTACACCCCGGACCTTATTTCCAGCTTAAAATATGATGTTTTACTCACCCAGAGAACTTTGGTTTCATTCTGATCACCATAGAAGATATTCAGGTCCAAGTAGAGTCCGAACTGGCCAAAACGGGCGAAAATGGGGCGTACGTAGTACACACTGCAAATAACGTATTTCTGCAACATAGCGGTTCATATCCTCATAATATCTTGTCCATAGGAACGTGAATCCGTCTAGTCTCCTCCGGGCTGCCTCGGGCAGCTTCGGGAAGCCTCGGTTTCCTCATCCGGGGTCTGTGAACCCAACAGAGGCATTCCTCCTCTGTTCTTGGTCGTGCAGCGCTTGTTTGTCCCTGGCCTGTTGTTCCTCTCTCTCCTCGTCCGCTCTTCAATTTCGATTAGCTCTTCATCCGTTGTTGTAAACAAGTCGATAGTCACGGGAAAATGGCCCTAGTGCATGGTGATTCCTGGTAGACAATAGCCAGGTAGACAAAGGAGTCAGCAGGAAACTCAGGAAACTTCAGCAGGACTTGGGGCGAGAGTTGGATTCACAGACCCCGGGTGAGGAAACCAAGGGTGCCCGAAGCTGCCCGACGCAGTCCGGAGGAGACTAGACCCATTCATGTTCATTTATGGATGAGATATTATGAGGATATAAACCGCTACATTGCAGAAAATACGTTATTTACAGTGTGTACTACGTATGCCCCGTTCGCCCGTTTTGGCCAGTTCCAGGACTCTACTCGGACCTGAATATCTTCTATGGCGATCAGAATGAAACCAAAGTTATCTGGGTGATTAAAACATCATATTTTAAGCTGGAAATAAGGTCCGGGGTGTAAAAAAAACTGAATTTTCCTTTAAGCAGCACCTGAGAATGTTGATTTTATGTTGAATAAGCATAATCATTTTGTTATCGAGATTGCTGACTTTTTTTTTACAAAAAAATAATAATGACATGACAGAGATGGCCTTGCCTTTTGAGGGCATATATCACAAATGGCACCACTTTAGAATGTGTGTTCTTATTTGAACAGCAATTTGAGTCCTTTGCCAGGGCCCGTTCTCAGTTCTTACTGCGCCAACTTTGACGACGTGGTATTTTAAGAGCACAGCACAGCCCACTGCTATGAAGAAATATAGATAAGTAGAGATAAAGTCCATGACAAATGTTTCGCCCGTTTGATAGACTTGATAAAAACATCTTGTCATGATGACAGCGTTGTTCCATGAGATGACAAGAGGAAGGATGGAAGGTGCGCTTACTGATAAGAGAAAATACAATTGCTTCATATTGACGTTCTGATAGTGTGTGTGTGTGTGTGTGCATGTGTGTGTGTGTGCGCGCACGCGCACGCAAGTGTACGTACGCGCAAAGCATTCATTGTGCAAGTGTGTGTTGGGAAATTTGACTTGTATTGAGATTGTTACCGTTTTTCTTTTGTTTTGCAACAGTTCCATAGTGCTACATTGCATTGTCCAGCAATGTTGGGGTAACTCATTACAAAAGTAACATATTACATGTAATATATTACTTTTAGCAGTAACTCAGTAATATAACTTATTACCAATGGAATTTCAGTAATATTATACCAGTTACTTTGTCAAGTAACAAGTTACAAGACAGCTTGCTGCAAGGGAGCTGGAACTGGGGTGCTGAGGGTGCTGCAGCACCCCCTACCTAAAAGTACTTCCAGCGCCACTGAATTTTTTTACTCTGAGTAGTGGGTGATGTCGTGAACCTGTGTGGAACGTTTGGGTGATGGGGGGTGTATGGTTTCTGACATCCACACACTTTTAGGGCAGGAAAAGAACAAAAGCCAATACACAAAAGTTTAGACATTTATCATTTCAAAATGGTTTCACCTATCCAAAATCCTTTGATAACTTTAGGTCGGGGTAGTCCATAGAGGACCCAGAAAAAGTTTCGTGTGATTTGGCCAAACGGTCTAGGAGGAGTTCGTAAAAGTAGGTTTTTGATAAAATTCAAAATGGCGGAAGATCTAGGCACACGCAAATGGGCGGGGCCTATATGGATAGATGCGTATTGATCCAAGGAATCCCTGAGAAGTGAAAGTTTGAGTATAGGACACACGGTTCAGAAGATATGGACCATAACGCGAAATGGTCTGTTATAGCGCCACCATCTGGTGGATTAGTGTATTCTTTTTTCTCTGAGTAGGGGGTGACCTATTGAAACTATCTGGAAAGTTTAGGTGATGTGGAGGGTATGGTTTCTGAGATCCACACACTTTTAGGGCAGAAAAAGAAGAAAAACAAATAGACAATATAGCCGCAAGCGGCGATGCGGGGTCCAAGCTTCCGGTGACTTGGGGGGTATATGTCAGATAGTGCACATTTATTCAGACTAATATGCACAAGTAAACAAAGTTTGGTTGAGATCCGGTGACCTGACGGTTTCCAAGCAGTAGTAGTAGCAGTAGTAGTAATAGTGTTGGTAGTAGAGGGAGTGGTAGCAGTAGTAGCAGCAGAAGTACTAAGAATAGTAAATGGTAAATGGACTGCATTTATATAGCGCTTTTATCCAAAGCGCTTTACAATATGCCTACATTCACCCATTCACACACCGAAGGCAGCCAGCTGCCACGCAGGGTGCTGGCACAGCCATCGGGAGCAATTTGGGGTTCAGTGTCTTGCCCAAGGACACTTCGACGTGCGGACTGGAGGAGCCGGGGAACGAACCACCAACCTTCTAATTAGTGGACAACCCACTCTACCTCCTGAGCCACAGCTGCCACTAGTAGCCAATAGTAGTAGTAGTAGTAGCAGCAGCAGCAGTAGTAGTAGTGGTGGTTGGCTGTTATAGCGCCACCATCTGGTAGATTGGTGTCATTTTTTCCTCTGAGTAGTGGGTGATGTCTTGAAACTTGAAGTAGTACTTGGATAGAAAGCAGTTTTTGTGTACAATATCCCTTTAAGTATCTGGACAGAAAGTGGTATTTGGGTAGAACATACTGTCAATACGACAAGTACTTCTCTGGCTCTGCAGATACATATAATATGGTCTACAAAGTTAAATACAACAGTCTGGATAGCTCACTTGGTAAAGCACATGACTTATGCTAACTAAAGACCATTGCCGCTCAAAGTTCAAACCCCATGTGGGATGAAAAACTTTCAACTTCAGACAGTTAAGTCAGTGACAGTAATTAAAACCCCACATGCTGCCTCCTTATTTTGCTGTGTTTCATGAACTTTTTCAATATCTTGGAAATGTTAGCTGGAGATTGCGTGGCTGTGTTCAAGAACGTGTTTTGAAACAGGAGAGGTTAGTTCTTGTCTCATGATGGAGCTTTTGTGTTCTGAAATCAGAATTTTCAGTTGTCATTGTGTCTTTCCCACACACACATCAAACCATAGGGCGTAGTGGCGTCCACTACAGAAGGTTGATGGGGTTTATCCCTGAAATTGCTTTTGGTGACTATAGCCAGCACCCTGCATGGCAGCTTGTCATGCAGTCCATTTACCATTAAGGACATTTTTGTATTACACACATAATGCACCACTTTACATTAAAAGTATGCCCTGAATGGAGGTGTTTGAACTAATTGGTGTGGGTTGTGCTGTTACAATGAGCACATGAGTGACAAGGATAATTCAGATTGAATTCTCTTTTTGGACCTTTCACATGTGAAGACACAATAATGTATTGGAATGTTTTTCCTCTCTCATCTGAAAGAAGGCTCCCAGCAAACACAATTACATCATGATGATGTTCTGATATCATCTTTCAGTGACGTCCAGGACTAGGCCAAATCACAGCCGATTTGAGGATCATTTAGACATCTACACAGGAATGTCAAGATGACGTCGAAATATGACATTACCATGAATAGGCATATTCAGTTATTCTGCTATGTACACAGTGTGTATTCAGCAGCGTTATACATAATTATATCCAGATTAACCTTTATTCTACATTTTCAAAAAATAAAACAGTTACCTGGCCGTGGTTTGAACCCAGGACCTCCAGCTTTGGGGTCTGCTACTTTACCCCTACACCATCCTTCCACAGCAATGACGAGGCACGGATGTAACCTTATTATGGCATAAACTTGTTTTTATTCAAACGTGGGTGTCAAGTCTTTGTGGATCGGGCATTACTGTGTGACATCTAAACCAACTGTGTATTATGTTACAGCAGATGCAGAACCCCAAAACACATTAACCCCACCCAAAATGCTACATTCCAACTTCCAGTAGTAGTAGTAGTAGTAGTAGTAGTAGTAGTAATAGTAGCAGAAGTAGTAATAGTAGTAGTAGTAGTGTTGGTAGTAGTGGGAGTGGTAGCAGTAGTAGCAGCAGTAGTTGTAATTGACCGGTTAATGAGTTGTGGGCAATTTAGTGTTGGCGTGTGTTTCATTAAAAGTTTCGAGATTTAGCATTTCAAAACGGTTTCACGTATCCAAAATCCTTTACTAACCTTAGGTCGGGGTAGTCCATAGATGGCCCAGAAAAAGTTTTGTGTGATTTGGCCAAACGGTCTAGGAGGAGCTCGCAAAAGTAGGTTTTTGATCAAATTCAAAATGGCGGAAAATCTACCACGCAGAAATGGGCGTGGCCTAGTGGGTTAGATACATGATGCTCCAGGGAAACCAGTAGATGTGGAATTTTGATTCTACAGCTCGCAGTTCAGAAGTTATGGACCGACAAACGTGAAATTGGCTGTTATAGCGCCACCATCTGGTGGATTGGTGTAATTTTTTTACTCTGAGTAGTGGGTGATGTCGTGAACCTGTGTGGAAAGTTTGGGTGATGGGGGGTGTATGGTTTCTGAGATCCACACACTTTTAGGGCAGGAAAAGAACAAAAGTAAATACACAAAAGTTTAAACATTTATCATTTCAAGACGGTTTCAGGTATCCAAAATCCTTTAATAACTTTGAGTCAGGTAAGTCCAGAGATGCCACAGAAAAAGTTTAGGCTCATTCAGGCAAATGGCCTGGGAGGAGATAGCAAAAGTAGGTTTTTGATAAAATTCAAAATGGCGGAAAATCTAGGCACACGCAAATGGGCGTGGCCTATATGGATAGATGCGTATTGATCCAGGGAATACAGCCGAAGTGGAATTTTGATTCTACGCCTCACGGTTCAGAAGATATGGACCATAACGCAAAATGGTCTGTTATAGCGCCACCATCTGGCCGATATGGGTAATTTTTTGTTTTTGAGTAGTGAGGCACATTTACAATCTATGTGCCCAGTCTGGCTACGCTGAGCATTACAGTTTCTGCTGTACATACAGTTTTACCGGAGAAGAAGAAAAAATAAATAAAATATAGCCGCAAGCGGCGATGCGGGGTCCAAGCTTCCGGTGACTTGGGGGGTATATGTCAGATAGTGCACATTTATTCAGACTTGGTATATGCACAAGTAAACAAAGTTTGGTTGAGATCCGGTGACCTGACGGTTTCCAAGCAGTACTAGTAGTAGTAGTAGTAGCAGTAGTAGTAATAGTGTTGGTAGTAGTGGGAGTGGTAGCAGTAGTAGCAGCAGAAGTACTAAGAATAGTAAATGGTAAATGGTAAATGGACTGCATTTATATAGCGCTTTTATCCAAAGCGCTTTACAATGTGCCTACATTCACCCATTCACACACTGAAGGCGGCCAGCTGCCACGCAGGGTGCTGGCACAGCCATCGGGAGCAATTTGGGGTTCAGTGTCTTGCCCAAGGACACTTCGACGTGCGGACTGGAAGAGCCGGGGAACGAACCACCAACCTTCTAATTAGTGGACAACCCACTCTACCTCCTGAGCCACAGCCGCCACTAGTAGCCAATAGTAGTAGTAGTAGCAGCAGCAGCAGTAGTAGTGGTGGTTGGCTGTTATAGCGCCACCATCTGGTAGATTGGTGTAATTTTTTCCTCTGAGTAGTGGGTGATGTCTTGAAACTTGAAGTAGTACTTGGATAGAAAGCAGTTTTTGTGTACAATTTCCCTTTAAGTATCTGGACAGAAAGTGGTATTTGGGTAGAACATACTGTAGCGTATCGCTGATACGCCAAAGAACGGAGAGTTGTAGTTGGTACAGGGTCTTTATTCACAGGCTTCGTTAGCTCCTAGCGGCTAGCTTCACATCGTCCGCTCTACACATAACAACCGGTCTCCTCGCCCGCATGGCACTGACTGGCTTCCGCCCCGGCCGCTGGTCACATATATCCCCTTCCCCCTAGGAACACACCCACACACATCAGTTCCTAGCTGCGATCCAGACACTTAGGTTGCACATCACATTACAGGTAATACTTGGATTACCTGAACACGTTACAATACTGTAAATACGACAAGTACTTCTCTGGCTCTGCAGATACATATAAGATGGTCTACAAAGTTAAACACAACAGTCTGGATAGCTCACTTGGTAAAACTCATGACTTATGCTAACTAAAGACCATTGCGGCTCAAAGTTCAAACCCCACGTGGGATGAACAACTTTCAACTTCAGACAGGTAAGTCAGTAACAGTAATTTAAATCCCACATGTTGCCTCCTTATTTTGCGGTGTTTCATGAACTTTTTCAATATCTTGGAAATGTTAGCTCGAGATGGCTGCGTTCAAGAACGTGTTTTGCAACAGGAGAGGTTAGTTCTTGTCTCATGATGGAGCTTTTGTGTTCTGAAATCAGAATTTTCAGTTGTCATTGTGTCTTTCCCACACACACATCAAACCATAGGGCGTAGTGGCGTCCACTAGAGAAGGTTGATGGGTTTTATCCCTGAAATTGCTTTTGGTGACTATAGCATGGCAGCTTGTTATGCAGTCCATTTACCATTATGGACATTTTTGTATTACACACATAATGCACCACTTTTCATTAAAAGTCTGCCCTGAATGGAGGTGTTTGAACTAATTGGTGTGGGTTGTGCTGTGACAATGAGCACATGAGTGACAAGGATAATTCAGATTGAATTCTCTTTTTGGACCTTTCCCATCTGAAGACACAGTAATGTATTGGAATGTTTTTCCTCTCATATATCTGAAAGAAGGCTCCCAGCAAACACAATTACATCATGATGATGTTCTGATATCATCTTTCAGTGACGTCCAGGACTAGGTCAAATCACAGCCGATTTGGGGATCATTTAGACATCTACACAGGAATGTCAAGATGACGTCAAAATATGACGTTACCATGAATAGGCATATTCAGTTATTCTGCTATGTACACAGTGTGTATTCAGCAGCTTTATACATAATTATATCCAGATTAACCTTTATTCTACATTTTCAAAAAATATAAAAGTTACCTGGCTGTGGTTTGAACCCAGGACCTCCAGCTTTGGTGTCTGCTACTTTACCCCTAGACCATCCTTCCACAGCAATGACAAGGCACGGATGTAACTGTATTATGGCATAAACTTGTTTTTATTAAAACGTGGGTGTCAAGTCTTTGTGGATCGGGCATTACTGTGTGACATCTAAACCAACTATGTATTATGCTACAGCAGATGCAGAACTCCAAAACACATTAACCCCACCCAAAATGCTACATTCCAACTTCCAGTAGTAGTAGTAGTAGTAGTAGTAGTAGTAGTAATAGTAGCAGAAGTAGTAATAGTAGTAGTAGTAGTGTTGGTAGTAGTGGGAGTGGTAGCAGTAGTAGCAGCAGTAGTTGTAATTGACCGGTTAATGAGTTGTGGGCAATTTAGTGTTGGCGTGTGTTTCATTAAAAGTTTCGAGATTTATCATTTCAAAACGGTTTCACGTATCCAAAATCCTTTAATAACTTTAGGTCGGGGTAGTCTATAGATGACCCAGAAAAAGTTTCGTGTGATTTGGCCAAACGGTCTAAGAGGAGCTCGCAAAAGTAGGTTTTTGATCAAATTCAAAATGGCGGAAAATCTAACAGACAGAAATGGGCGTGGCCTAGTAGGTTAGATGCACGATGCTCCAGGGAAACCGGTAGATGTGGAATTTTGATTCTACGGCTCGTGGTTCAGAAGTTATTGACCGACAAACGTGAAATTGGCTGTTATAGCGCCACCGTCTGGTGGATTGGTGTAATTTTTTTACTCTGAGTAGTGGGTGATGTCCTGAACCTGTGTGGAAAGTTTGGGTGATGGGGGGTGTATGGTTTCTGACATCCACACACTTTTAGGGCAGGAAAAGAACAAAAGCAAATACACAAAAGTTTAGACATTTATAATTTCAAAACGGTTTCACGTATCCAAAATCCTTTAATAACTTTGGGTCGGGGTAGTCCATAGATGACCCAGAATAATTCCTATGTGATTTGGCCAAACGGTCTAGGAGGAGTTCGCAAAAGTAGGTTTTTGATAAAATTCAAAATGGCGGAAAATCTAGGCACACGCAAATGGGCGGGGCCTAGATGGATAGATGCGTATTGATCCAAGGAATCCCTGAGAAGTGAAATTTTTAGTATAGGACACACGGTTCAGAAGATATGGACCATAACGCGAAATGGTCTGTTATAGCGCCACCATCTGGCCGATATGTGTCATTTTTTGTTTCTGAGTAGTGAGGCACATTTACAATCTATGTGCCCAGTCTGGCTACGCTGAGCCTTACAGTTTCTGCTGTACATACAGTTTTACCGGAGAAGAAGAAAAAAAAAAATAATCGGAACAGATACAATAGGGATCCACGCACTTCGTGCTTGGACCCCTAATAATCGGAACAGATACAATAGGGATCCACGCACTTCGTGCTTGGACCCCTAATAAGTAACTCAGAATGTACAGTCTCCCTCTATTTTCTTTTTCACAAATAACGAACACACAAAGAACAACAAATTAGACAATAAAATAAAATGAACGTAATATATATACACATACACACACCCACACACACACACACACACACACACACACACACACTCCAATTTCACAGCAATGGAAGTGCTTGTAAAACTTATACATGGCATAGGGTCCCACACAAGTCACTCATCATCCCTGACCTCGTCAAGGTAGGCCAGGAACGGGCCCCAAACAACCGAAAATCTCCAGAGTGAATTGATTCTCAGGAACCTAAGTCTCTCCATCCGTATGACAGAAGTCATACCCGCCAGCCATAGCTGAAAAGATGGTGGGGAAGGGGACTTCCATTCCTGTAGGATAAGTTTTTTGGCAACGATTGTCCCCTGTGTCAGAGCTTGCTGCACAGCTGTGGAAAAACTCAAAGATGAGTCAAAGCAGCCAAAGATGGCGAGCTCTGGCTCCGGTTGAAGGGTCACCCTGTAGGCCTTAGAGTACCAGTCGAATACTTTGGCCCAGAACTCAGTCAGTGAAGGGCAAAACCAAAAAGCATGAGACAGAGTGCCCTCCGATACACGACACCTGTCACACAGTGGTGAGACAGACGGGTAAATCCTGTGCAACTTATGGTTAGAATAGTGAAGACGGTGGGTGACTTTAAATTGAATCAGTTGGTGTCTACTATTAACTGAACAGAGTTGTATCACAGACAGACTCCTATTCCATAGAATATCAGACAAGTCAATGCCAAGTTCCCCCTGCCAAGCTTCTCTAATCCTCTCAGTAGAGGCTGTGGTACAATTGTCGAACAGACATACAAATCTAGAAATAAGATGCTTGGAGTGAGGAGGGCTCAGCAGTACATCGAAAAAGGCGTGTTCATTTGGAAGCACTTCAAAAGAGCGAATCCTGGACCGAACATAGTTTCTAAGTTGCAAAAATCTGAGCCAGTTTGTCCCGGGCAGTTCAAACTTCCTCTTTAGTAGCTCAAAGGATGAAAAATGGCCATCTATGTATAGATCTTTGATGGAGACTAGCCCCTTCTCACTCCAAGCATGGTAGTTTTTGTCTGACCGTGGAGGCAGAAAAGTGTGATTAAAACAAATTGGCGTATGTACAGAAACATCCGGTAAACTCAAAACACTCCTAATTTGGTTTAAAATTCTAACAGAGTTTTTCACAACAAAACATAGACTTCCCAAGGTCCCAGGGTTCTCCAACCTAGCAAATAGCATAGCTGGCAGTGAAGAGTTGCCGGTAGAGCTGGCCTCCATTTTCAGCCACAGGGGAACCCCGGGAGACAGATTACCAGGGGTCCCCTGAGGCCAAAACATTAGAGCCCTAGCATTAGCGGCCCAGTAGTAGTGCCTGAATACTGGTAAGGCCAGCCCTCCTTCAAGCTTAGGTTTTTGTAAATGAATTTTCGAGATTCTATGGTTTTTATAATTCCAGATATAAGACATAATTATAGAGTCCAGTTTTTTAAAGAAAACCAGTGGAAGAAAGATAGGAAGGTTTTGACATAAATACAGGAACCTGGGAAGTGAAACCATCTTAATGGAATTTATTCGACCAATCATGGACAAAGGCAGAATTTTCCAGTTTTCTATACACTGTTTAAGTCTTAAAACAAAATCATCAAAATTCAACTTAAATATTAGTTTCGGATCTCTGGGTAGGGTTATGCCAAGATAGATGAGGCGATCCTTGGCCAATTTGAATGGGAGATTTTCCAGAAAGCCGGGTGTAAAAACGTCCGAGAGTGGCATAAAGTCACTTTTTGTCCGGTTAATTGTATATCCAGACAGCTTACCGAAAGAAGTCAATAATTCTAGAAGAATGGGGATAGATTTTTCTGAATTATGTAAATATAATATTACGTCGTCGGCATACAAACTGATACGCGTTTCAATGCCATCGACCTCCAAACCTGTGAGGCTTGGGTGACTACGTATTTTTAGAGCAAGGGATTCGAGCGCGACGGCGAAGAGGGCCGGCGAGAGAGGACAACCCTGCTGGACCGAGCGAAATAGTGGAAATGTGTTTGACTTGTCACCGTTAGTTATAACGGAGCATGTTGGGCTAGCGTATATAAGCTTTACCCAGGATATGAATGATTCGCCAAACCCAAATCTGCGTAACGACTCAAACATATAAGGCCACTCAACCTGATCGAATGCTTTCTGTGCGTCAAGCGATAGAATGGCTGCGCCACTGGTCTTACTATGGTCTGCATATATAGTGTTGAGAAGACGTCGGACATTGAAAAAAGATAACCTGTTCGGAATGAACCCTGTCTGGTCAGAATGAATGATAGATGACAGATGTTTGTTTAAACGGGTGGCCAGTGTTTTAGTAATTATCTTTCTATCAAAATTCTGAAGCGCTATGGGTCTATAGCTGGCTGGGTCTACTTCCTCCTTCCCCTTTTTTAGAATAACGGAGATGTTAGCTTCGTACAATGTTTTAGGCAAGACATTATCCCTCTTAGAGCTAGCTATCATTCTAAGAAGGAGTGGAGCAAGAGCCTCAGAAAATTTCTTATAGAATTCAGCACCGAATCCGTCCGGTCCAGCCGCTTTGCCTGATGGGAAAGATTTAATAGCAGAGGTTATTTCTTCTAATGTGAGATCACGGTCTAAGTCCTCTCTGGCAGTTTCACTAAGTTTGGGCGTTTCAAGAGGGTCGAAGAAGTCATTCAGATCAGATTGAGTAGCGTCATAGTTAGAGGAGTAGAGTTCGCTGTAAAACTCTCTGAAACGATCGTTTATCGCTTTTGGGTTAGTCAGCAGGGCGCCTGTCTTTGATTTGATAGAAAGAATTGACCTGGAAGCTTGGGCCCCCTTAAGCTGTCTCGACAGAAGTCCCTCTGGCTTATCTCCCAGTTCGAATTGTTTTTGTCTCAGCTTTAAGAGAAGTGTATTTATTTGACCACCCAAGATGCAATTGTATTCATACTTCAGCATCTTATTATAATCTTCTGTGGATTTTGAGACCTGATATATGGCTTCAAGTGCGGGGAGAGCGTTTTCAATCTCCAATAGTCGGCGCCGTTTCCCCTTTCTATCAGCTGCTTCGTATGAGATTATATCCCCTCGGATAACGGCCTTCAAGGTTTCCCACAGTGTAGAGTCCGAAACTTCGCCGTTATCATTGAACTCAAAAAAATGCTCTAATTTAGTGGTGATGTATTCTATAAATGTTCCATCAGAAAGTAAAGAGGGGTTAAAACGCCAAGAGTAGGTTTGTTTAGGGAGAGAGAGATGTAAGGACAATGTCAAGGGGCTATGGTCGGAGATCAGTATATTATGGTATTTTATTTCGGTGACGTGAGATATCAGTTGAGAGTCTATTAAAAAATAATCTATTCTGCTATATGATTTGTGGGCATGGGAGTAAAATGAATAGGTTTTATCAATGGGGTGACAAACCCTCCAAACGTCAACTAGGTTCCTAGATTTAATCAGATTATTTAAAACGTGTACTGATGAGATATGTGGGGGCGGGCGAGGGGACAGTCTATCTAAATACGGGTCTAAGTAGCAATTCAGGTCACCTCCGACTATTATATTTGAATTGATGGTGTCAGGGAGTAGGTCAAAAACTTTTTTAAAGAAATTTGGCTCGTCTGAATTTGGACCGTAAATATTAAGTATTGTTAAAGGAAATTAATTAATGGTTCCAGAAACTAAAATGTATCTTCCAAAAGGGTCTGCAGTGGTAGAGGTGAGCTGAAATGGGATGTTTTTTTTAAACAGGATGGCTACGCCGCGAGCTTGAGAGGAAAATGATGACTGGAATACCTGTGATATCCAGTTACACCTCAGCTTACGTTGTTGTGTAGGGTTAATGTGAGTTTCTTGAAGAAGGATGATGTCTGCTGACAGTGATCTAAGATGTCTGAAAACTTTCTCCTTTTTTACCGGTTGACCCAGCCCTTGACATTCCATGAAACCATTTTTATCTCCCTCCCCCCCAGCTGAATGTTACCCTGAGACCCTAGCATTTATGACAGGAGAATTTATGCACGTACTGTAGATATAAAATGAAATGGAGCGACCACACACACACACACACCCACACAGACAGACACACACACGCACACGCACACATACACACACGCACACACACTCACACACACACGCACACAAAAAACATGAACAAAAACAAAAATGTAGAAGCATTCCTAGCGGAGTATCCCGCTCCCTCAATGCTTACTTTCTTTTCACAGTAGCACGCAGCTGCAGATCCTCTGCGTATCCAATCCTATCCGTACGCCACCCTCTGTCCCGCTACATAGCATTGCACATATTCACCAACAAGCCCAAAGGAAAAAGAAAAGAAAAGAAAATAAAATAAAAGGAGGGGGGGGGGGGGGCCGGGGGGAGGGTATGGGAGTAACGTTGGGTATCCACATAGTCACAATCATCATCATCAGTGAACCAATGCTTTTTTTTTTTTTTTTTTTTTTTTTTTTTTTTTAATAAAGAAAATAAACTGACTACGGCCAGTATATGGTACATCCTGAAATATAAAATAAAAGTTCAGCCGGAAGCTGTATGTTGTTGTAGTCCCTATGGCACATGGAAATAATAGTCAGGAACATAGGCTATTAAGCTCGCACCAGTAGACCGATGCGTATATATGTATATATATATATATATATATTTTTTTTTGTGTATACAGAAATTGACCCAACTACAGCTGGTGGGCTATAGCCTACATCATGAAGTATAAAGTAAAAGTTCAGCCGAAAGCCATTCATATTGTTGTAGTCCCTGCTGGCCCTTAAGAATCGTGATAAAAAAAAAAAAAAAAAAAAACGTAGGTTATCAAGCCAATGCTTTTTCCTTTTTTTTTTTTTTTTTTTTTTTTTATAAAGAAATTAACCCGACTACGGCCAGCAGCCTATGGGCTACCTCATCAAACGTAGAATAAAAGTTCAGCCGAAAGCCGTTCATATTATTATAATCCCTACTGGCCCATAATAATTGATATCCCCGATTGTAAGAAAAATAATCATCAATAGAAACGATAGTTATTGTTACCCCAAAAGAAAAACAGAGCGAGGGAGGGAGAGAGAAAGTGGGCCAAATGTTAAGTTCAGTGGTGACAACTCGTTTAAGCAGAGCCAGCAACATGTTGGAAAGAGAGAGAAACAAGGAAAGAAAAAGTTTAGGCTCAGCAATATTCCAAGAGTAAGTAAAATAAAATAAAAATAATAAACGTTAATGTTATGTTGCCTTCACCTTCTTCAGTGCTTCACCACCTCCGTGGTTCAATCAAGTTTATGAAGAAACTGCTCCGCCTCGGCCGGTGTTTCAAAAATGTAGGAACGCTCGCCGTGCGACACCCTCAGGCGAGCTGGAAAGATGACTCCGTACCGGATCGATTTTGCCCGCAGCCGCTGCTTGACGCTGTCAAACCGTTTCTGTAGTTTATGGACTTCTGCGGGGAGATCAGGAAAGAGCATGACTTGATGATTCTTGTAGAGTACTCTCCCTTTTGCCCTGGCAGCGATCACGACACGGGTCTTGTCTTGATAATTAAGGAATTTCATAATCAAAGCCCTCGGGGGTGCACTGGGGTCGGTTCTTGGTCCAGAAATCCGATGGGCTCTCTCGATTATCAGGGGAGAGCGAAGTGGCTCCAGGTCCAGAGCCTCGGGGAGCCATCGTTCCAGAAATGAGCAAGCGTCGCCTCCCTCCGCACCCTCAGGGAGATGAATGAGCCTCAGGTTGGATCTCCTGCTTCGGCCCTCCAGTTCCACCAGCTTGACGGTAAGCGATTTCACCTTTTCTTCGAGAGCAGTCGCTGTTGTCTCCAGGGCTGCTATGCTGTCTTCGGCTCCGGCGATTCGAGTTTCAGCCTTGGTGATTCGCCCAGCACATTCCTTGACTTCTTTTGTAACATTATTCACAGCGGACAGTACATTTTCAAATTTGGCGGAAAATTCTGACTTCATGTCTCTGATAGCCTTAAGAATATCTTCCGGGCTAACAGTGGGCCCAGTATCAGTCTGAGTTCCCCGGACGCCATTAGCCTCTGCAGCTAGCAGAGCGCTTTCCTCCACTTCCTCAGATTCTGGTAGAGGCTTTCTAGGCGGATTTTTCTTGGGAGGCATAGTATTTTTCAGAAAATGCCATAGGCTACTGAAGCTGTCTGTCCTAGTATTTTAAGCTTGTTGGTGAGCTTAATTTCAGGATTTAGTTACAAACTAGCAGCGGAGCTCAGAGCGGTGCGACTCGTCAGCTCTCCACCATACCGGACGGCATCCCGCGACTCCATAGTTCTACTGGGAGACTTTAATGCACACGTGTGCAATGATGGAGAAACCTGCAGGGGCATGCACACGTGCACTCATCATGCACGTACGCATGATGAAGAATGGCCTCTCTGATCTGAACTTGAGTGGTGTTCTGTTATTGGACTTCTGTGCTAGTCATGGATTGGCCATAACCCCATGCCCGAGCATAAGGATGCTCATAAGTGTACATGGTACACTTATGAGTAGCTTATGCCAAAGGTCAATGATCAGTTTCATTCTCGTATCATCTGACCTGGGGCCGCATGTATTGGACACTCGGGTGAAGAGAGGGGCAGAGCTGTCAGCTGATCACCACCTGGTGGTGAGCTGGGTCAGGTGGTGGGGGAAGCCTCAGGACAGACGTGGCAAGCCCAAACATGTAGTGTGGGCGAACTGGGAAACGTCTGGTAGAGGCCACGGGAGATCTTCAACTCCTACCTCAGGCACCTACCTTTTCTGGCATCCTGTGGAGGTTGGGGACATAGATCCAGAGTGGCCACCAGTGTTCAAAGCTTCTATTGCTGAAGCTGCGCGCTGGGAGCTGTGCTTTCAAAGTCGTTGGTGTCTCAAGGGGTTGGCAACCCTCGAACATACTGGTGGTGGACACCAGAGGTAAGGACCGACTGAAGAAAGTGGCCTTCCTCTGACACACTCTGAGCTACTGTGACACAGTCGACTGTCTGTCTTTAGCCCTAGTCTCTACTCCAAAACACTCTGAGTTACTGTGACACAGTCAACTGTCTGTCATTAGCCCTAGTCTCTACTCCAAAACACTCTGAGTTACTGTGACACAGTCAACTGTCTGTCTTTAGTCCTAGTCTCTACTCCAAAACACTCTGAGTTACTGTGACACAGTCAACTCTCTGTATTTAACCCTAGTCTCTACTCCAAAACACTCTGAGTTACTGTGACACAGTCAACTGTCTGTCTTTAGTCCTAGTCTCTACTCCAAAACACTCTGAGTTACTGTGACACATGTCAACTGTCTATCTTTAGTCCTAGTCTCTACTCCAAAGCACTCTGAGTTACTGTGACACAGTCAACTGTCTGTCTTTAGCCCTAGTCTCTACTCCAAAACACTCTGAGTTACTGTGACACAGTCAACTGTCTGTCTTTAGTCCTAGTCTCTACTCCAAAACACTCTGAGTTACTGTGACACAGTCAACTGTGTGTCTTTAGCTGTAGTCTCTGCTCCAAAACACTCTGAGTTACTGTGACACAGTCAACTGTCTTCTGTCTTTAGTCCTAGTCTCTACTCCAAAACACTCTGAGTTACTGTGACACAGTCAACTGTCTGTCTTTAGCCCTAGTCTCTACTCCAAAACACTCTGAGTTACTGTGACACAGTCAACTGTCTGTCTTTAGTCCTAGTCTCTACTCCAAAACACTCTGAGTTACTGTGACAGAGTCAACTGTCTGTCTTTAGTCCTAGTCTCTACTCCAAAACACTCTGAGTTACTGTGACACAGTCAACTGTCTGTCTTTAGCCCTAGTCTCTACTCCAAAACACTCTGAGTTACTGTGACACAGTCGACTGTCTGTCTTTAACCATAGTCTCTACTCCAAAACACTCTGAGTTACTGTGACAGAGTCAACTGTCTGTCTTTAGTCCTAGTCTCTACTCCAAAACACTCTGAGTTACTGTGACACAGTCAACTGTGTGTCTTTAGTCCTAGTCTCTACTCCAAAACACTCTGAGTTACTGTGACACAGTCAACTGTCTGTCTTTAGTCCTAGTCTCTACTCCAAAACACTCTGAGTTACTGTGACACAGTCAACTGTCTGTCTTCAGCCCTAGTCTCTACTCCAAAACACTCTGAGTTACTGTGACACAGTCAACTGTGTGTCTTTAGTCCTAGTCTCTACTCCAAAACACTCTGAGTTACTGTGACAGAGTCGACTGTCTGTCTTTAGTCCTAGTCTCTACTCCAAAACACTCTGAGTTACTGTGACAGAGTCGACTGTCTGTCTTTAGTCCTAGTCTCTACTCCAAAACACTCTGAGTTACTGTGACAGAGTCGACTGTCTGTCTTTAGCCCTAGTCTCTACTCCAAAACACTCTGAGTTACTGTGACACAGTCAACTGTCTGTCTTTAGCCCTAGTCTCTACTCCAAAACACTCTGAGTTACTGTGACACAGTCAACTGTGTGTCTTTAGTCCTAGTCTCTACTCCAAAACACTCTGAGTTACTGTGACACAGTCAACTGTCTGTCTTTAGTCCTAGTCTCTACTCCAAAACACTCTGAGTTACTGTGACACAGTCAACTGTGTGTCTTTAGTCCTAGTCTCTACTCCAAAACACTCTGAGTTACTGTGACACAGTCAACTGTCTGTCTTTAGTCCTAGTCTCTACTCCAAAACACTCTTGAGTTACTGTGACACAGTCAACTGTCTGTCTTTAGCCCTAGTCTCTACTCCAAAACACTCTGAGTTACTGTGACACAGAACTGTCTGTCTTTAGCCCTAGTCTCTACTCCAAAACACTCTGAGTTACTGCGACACAGTCAACTGTCTGTCTTTAGTCCTAGTCTCTACTCCAAAATACTCTGAGTTACTGCGACACAGTCAACTGTCTGTCTTTAGTCCTAGTCTCTACTCCAAAACACTCTGAGTTACTGTGACACAGAACTGTCTGTCTTTAGCCCTAGTCTCTACTCCAAAACACTCTGAGTTACTGCGACACAGTCAACTGTCTGTCTTTAGTCCTAGTCTCTACTCCAAAATACTCTGAGTTACTGCGACACAGTCAACTGTGTGTCTTTAGTCCTAGTCTCTACTCCAAAACACTCTGAGTTACTGTGACACAGTCAACTGTGTGTCTTTAGTCCTAGTCTCTACTCCAAAACACTCTGAGTTACTGTGACACAGTCAACTGTCTGTCTTTAGCCCTAGTCTCTACTCCAAAACACTCTGAGTTACTGTGACACAGAACTGTCTGTCTTTAGCCCTAGTCTCTACTCCAAAACACTCTGAGTTACTGCGACACAGTCAACTGTCTGTCTTTAGTCCTAGTCTCTACTCCAAAACACACTGAGTTACTGCGACACAGTCAACTGTGTGTCTTTAGTCCTAGTCTCTACTCCAAAACACTCTGAGTTACTGTGACACAGTCAACTGTCTGTCTTTAGCCCTAGTCTCTACTCCAAAACACTCTGAGTTATTGTGACACAGTCAACTGTCTGTCTTTAGTCCTAGTCTCTACTCCAAAACACTCTGAGTTACTGTGACACAGTCAACTGTCTGTCTTTAGTCCTAGTCTCTACTCCAAAACACTCTGAGTTACTGTGACACATGTCAACTGTCTGTCTTTAGTCCTAGTCTCTACTCCAAAGCACTCTGAGTTACTGTGACACAGTCAACTGTCTGTCTTTAGCCCTAGTCTCTACTCCAAAACACTCTGAGTTACTGTGACACAGTCAACTGTCTGTCTTTAGTCCTAGTCTCTACTCCAAAACACTCTGAGTTACTGTGACACAGTCAACTGTGTGTCTTTAGCTGTAGTCTCTGCTCCAAAACACTCTGAGTTACTGTGACACAGTCAACTGTCTTCTGTCTTTAGTCCTAGTCTCTACTCCAAAACACTCTGAGTTACTGTGACACAGTCAACTGTCTGTCTTTAGCCCTAGTCTCTACTCCAAAACACTCTGAGTTACTGTGACACAGTCAACTGTCTGTCTTTAGTCCTAGTCTCTACTCCAAAACACTCTGAGTTACTGTGACAGAGTCAACTGTCTGTCTTTAGTCCTAATCTCTACTCCAAAACACTCTGAGTTACTGTGACACAGTCAACTGTCTGTCTTTAGCCCTAGTCTCTACTCCAAAACACTCTGAGTTACTGTGACACAGTCGACTGTCTGTCTTTAACCATAGTCTCTACTCCAAAACACTCTGAGTTACTGTGACAGAGTCAACTGTCTGTCTTTAGTCCTAGTCTCTACTCCAAAACACTCTGAGTTACTGTGACACAGTCAACTGTGTGTCTTTAGTCCTAGTCTCTACTCCAAAACACTCTGAGTTACTGTGACACAGTCAACTGTCTGTCTTTAGTCCTAGTCTCTACTCCAAAACACTCTGAGTTACTGTGACACAGTCAACTGTCTGTCTTCAGCCCTAGTCTCTACTCCAAAACACTCTGAGTTACTGTGACACAGTCAACTGTGTGTCTTTAGTCCTAGTCTCTACTCCAAAACACTCTGAGTTACTGTGACAGAGTCGACTGTCTGTCTTTAGTCCTAGTCTCTACTCCAAAACACTCTGAGTTACTGTGACAGAGTCGACTGTCTGTCTTTAGTCCTAGTCTCTACTCCAAAACACTCTGAGTTACTGTGACAGAGTCGACTGTCTGTCTTTAGCCCTAGTCTCTACTCCAAAACACTCTGAGTTACTGTGACACAGTCAACTGTCTGTCTTTAGCCCTAGTCTCTACTCCAAAACACTCTGAGTTACTGTGACACAGTCAACTGTGTGTCTTTAGTCCTAGTCTCTACTCCAAAACACTCTGAGTTACTGTGACACAGTCAACTGTCTGTCTTTAGTCCTAGTCTCTACTCCAAAACACTCTGAGTTACTGTGACACAGTCAACTGTGTGTCTTTAGTCCTAGTCTCTACTCCAAAACACTCTGAGTTACTGTGACACAGTCAACTGTCTGTCTTTAGTCCTAGTCTCTACTCCAAAACACTCTTGAGTTACTGTGACACAGTCAACTGTCTGTCTTTAGCCCTAGTCTCTACTCCAAAACACTCTGAGTTACTGTGACACAGAACTGTCTGTCTTTAGCCCTAGTCTCTACTCCAAAACACTCTGAGTTACTGCGACACAGTCAACTGTCTGTCTTTAGTCCTAGTCTCTACTCCAAAATACTCTGAGTTACTGCGACACAGTCAACTGTCTGTCTTTAGTCCTAGTCTCTACTCCAAAACACTCTGAGTTACTGTGACACAGTCAACTGTGTGTCTTTAGTCCTAGTCTCTACTCCAAAACACTCTGAGTTACTGTGACACAGTCAACTGTCTGTCTTTAGCCCTAGTCTCTACTCCAAAACACTCTGAGTTACTGTGACACAGAACTGTCTGTCTTTAGCCCTAGTCTCTACTCCAAAACACTCTGAGTTACTGCGACACAGTCAACTGTCTGTCTTTAGTCCTAGTCTCTACTCCAAAACACACTGAGTTACTGCGACACAGTCAACTGTGTGTCTTTAGTCCTAGTCTCTACTCCAAAACACTCTGAGTTACTGTGACACAGTCAACTGTCTGTCTTTAGCCCTAGTCTCTACTCCAAAACACTCTGAGTTACTGTGACACAGTCAACTGTCTGTCTTTAGTCCTAGTCTCTACTCCAAAACACTCTGAGTTACTGCGACACAGTCAACTGTCTGTCTTTAGTCCTAGTTTCTACTCCAAAACACACTGAGTTACTGCGACACAGTCAACTGTCTGTCTTTAGTCCTAGTCTCTACTCCAAAACACTCTGAGTTACTGTGACA
>NC_139631.1:42411188-42448688 GCF_964638095.1 Poromitra crassiceps | reverse complement strand
TCCCAGTCACCTGAAGCCGGAGGGGTTCCAGGAAGGAAGCGGGCGGAGCGTGCTCACCGACTGATGCGGTCTGGCTTCAAACGCGCTCTCCTACTTCTGAGGAGGCAGGTTGAAAGGGCCGGCAGCGCGTGGATCAGAGCGGGCGGACGCGGGGAGGGGGGGGCGACTGGCTATAAGAAGAGCCAGCAGAGGAGGAGCGAAACAAACGCACCTTGCTTTCTTCAGACACAAGCAGACAGGAGGAAATATATTTTTTATGAATGGACAGATCAGCAGACTACAGCAATACAACATAAAGCTCTTTAATGAGTAGAGTCGTTAATGTTTCTAATTAGATCAGCCTGGGGAGTTTGAATAAGCATTCGTTTTTTTAGACATTTTTAGACAAACGTTTAGTCCGGCAAAAGTTTGAAGATTTGAGTTAAAAATACTTTAATTTTTTTCTTGTTGAAACTAAAAAGGCAGAGCAGATTGTGTGTAACTAAATTTAGGAGTCAGCAGTACAACTCAGAGTGTTAGATGAGCCAAGACTGGAGACCTTCGGCAAATAGTTAATTAATAAACAGAAAGTCGAAGTGTTGGTAGGTTAACCTTAATAAACAGATTGAACCTCTCCTGGACCATGTGGCTTGGCCGTGTGCTTGGTGTGTGTGTGTGTGCGTCTCTGGCCTCCTGCCTCGCTCTGGACTCCAACACCATCAGATCCTCCAAGGAAGCTCTGGAGAAGTCACAGCAGCAGGTGAGGAGCACGTTCCTAAGGTTCTCCAATGGGAATGTACTGTGATTCAGATGATACTCCTATAGGGGCTCAGTGTCCCATGAGGTACTCAACAGTGACCTTATTGTCCCACTGTATTCCTATATACTGTAGTAGTAGTTAGGGGTGGGAACCACCAGATTATCACGATACTTAAGTCACAATGCGATAGTATTGCGATATTGCGATATGCTAGTATTGCGATATATTGAGTATTGCGATATTGCAATTTATTACCCTAAATTCTTTCAACTGCAAAGGATGTCCCCAAAGGAAAAGCTTTGTCAACATGTGTTTTATCTAATGAGATAAAGTTTCCAGTCTGTTCATCTCACTTCAATCATTTTTATTGCAGCAAAATGGGATTGTCAAGCAGACAGACTGATCAACAAACACTGTCATAAAAACCTGTCATAAATGTTGCACCTGACAATTTATATACTGTAATAAAATATTGCAATACTTGGCATTCGTGCGATACGATATATTGCCACACAAAATATCGCAATACTATACTGTATCGATCCCCCCCTCCACCCACCCCTCGTAGTAATAGTAGTCAGTGCTGGAAAGTTTTGATTGGTTGATTGATTGATTGATTGATTTTATTTGGTGAATGTCAACATACACAGGGTACAGATACAAGGACAGACAGTCACCGAGGATAAAAACACAAGAAAGCCTCAGGCTTATTTCCATTGCGGTCCTCATGAACATCTAACATAAAGGGAACAGACATGGGATTATAACACTATTACAATTTTGAAGAGTAATAGAGTAACTCATTACATTTACTCAAGTACTGTGCTTAAGTACAATTTTGAGATACTTGTACTTTCCATTGATATAGCCTACTTCCACTCCACTACATATTGTATGTTCTACTCCCACTACCTTTATCTGACAGCTTGAGTTACTTTTCAGATGGACATACTGTATGACACAATGGACAATATAACAATCTTTTAAACTACAACACATTGTCTAACCCCAAAATGAAATGATCTATTCACCGCCGATCGAAGGACGATGGAAGTTTTTTTAGTCCACAAAACAGTCTTGAAGTTTCACAGCAAAACACTGTTGCAGAATTCTCCTAAACAACTGAAGTGAATGGTGACCAACATTCAAATGTAAAAAAAAGTCAGAGAGACAGAGAGAGAAAGAACATAAAATGCCTCCATGCTGGCGTAATTCAAGTCTCCAGAAGCCATGAGATGACAAGTTGACTTGAAAAGACATAATTTACACCCTGTTTTTAGCTGAAATCTTCACTGTAGCCAAGTGGCAAACCAAACAAAAAATGCAATTTAACAAAATATGTACAAGGTAGTAGTAGTTCAGTTATGATTCACAGTCCCTTATCACACAAGCATAAATTACATAGCATAAATACAGTCATATACATGTACTACATCATATATCCACACACATAGGTTACATACATATACATATTACACATTTTACTACATTACGGTACTACACAAACACAGCATGTCTTTAGACTGTAAGAGGAAACCGGAGCAAACCCACGCAAACACAGGGAGAACATGCTAACTCCACACAGAAAGGACCGGGGTTGTAGTAGTAGTAGCAGCTAGTAGTAGTAGTAGTAGTAGCAGCAGCTAGTAGTAGTAGTAGTAGAAGTAGTAGTAGCTAGTAGTAGTAGCTAGTAGTAGTAGTAGTAGTAGCAGTAGTAGTAGCTAGTAGTAGTAGTAGCAGCAGTAGGCTACTAGTAGCTTGTAGTAGTAGTAGCTAGTAGTAGTAGTAGCAGTAGTAGTAGTAGCTAGTAGTAGTAGCTAGTAGTAGTAGCTAGTAGTAGTAGTAGCAGTAGTAGTAATAGTAGCAGTAGTAGTAGCTAGTAGTAGCTGTAGTAGTAGTAGTAGCTAGTAGTAGTAGTAGCAGTAGTAGTAATAGTAGCAGTAGTAGTAGCTAGTAGTAGTAGTAGTAGTAGTAGCAGCAGTAGTAGTAGCTAGTAGTAGTAGTAGTAATAGTAGTAGTAGTAGTAGCAGTAGTAGTAATAGTAGCAGTAGTAGTAGCTAGTAGTAGTAGCTAGTAGTAGTAGTAGTAATAGTAGTAGTAGTAGTAGCAGTAGTAGTAATAGTAGCAGTAGTAGTAGCTAGTAGTAGTAGCAGTAGTAGTAGTAGTAGCTAGTAGTAGTAGTAATAGCAGTAGTATGAATGAATGAATTAATTTTTTTTATTGGTCACCACCACCACCAAGCATACACTTAGGTCATAACCAAAGGTTAGGGGCAGAAGCAAACGCTTGTGTAAAGCCCCCCCTTTTCTTACAATTAAAATAAGAAAATCATCATGATCAGACATTTTGGACATTGTCCTTACTTGCCATCAAATAAACAACAAAGGATTTCAAGGAAAATTATCCTAGTACAAGAAACAAAAAAAAAAGCCAAAAAAATGTAAATAAACAATACAACAGTCAAAAACCAGTGGGCAAATAACAAAACAAACACACTCCATACATGCATATTCATACATTTTATAATCATCGTTTTATTATTATATTATATATATTATATTATATATATTATTATATATACAATATACATATATCATATATAGTAGTAGTAGTAGTAGTAGTAGTAGTAGTAGCTAGTTGTAGTAGTAGTAGTAGTAGTAGTAGTTGTGTGTGTTTCAGTGAAGAATAGTGTCCATGATGCTGTAAATTCTGTTTCAGGTGCTTTTTCATGCTGAATGAAACACTGAATTCTAGGAATTTTCTTTGGTGTTGTTGTTATTGTTGTTTTTTGCATGAAACTGGTAAGATGTAATGATATAGATGATCAGTTCAAAATGATTGGCTGCTGGCAGCTTTGCTCAGTGGACCCCGGTAAACCCCGCCCCCTCTCTGATCTGTCCGTCAGGGGCGTTCCCGTGGCGACCCGGGACAGCGGGGTGTACAGCGCCGCACACAGACCGCCTTCAACGCCCACCAACGCCCCACGCCATGCTCCACCCCCGACTGCTACACACCTGAGCTCAGTGTGAGTATGAACCCCCATTTACACCTGCCATTAAAATGTGTTTTGGGTGATCAGATTGCAATCAGATTGTGCTTGGCCACATTAACTTGATCACATTTACACCTGGCCTGGGTATTAATATGTGCCTCCCTCCAGTGTCCATAGTGAGATCCGATTGTAATCAAATCAGGCAAAGAGCAGCTGAAAAACAACATGAATGTTGTTGTACAGTATGTGGATTGAGAGGACACATTGCATTTACACTTGTGTTCAATGTGGTCACAATGTGTCCCTGACCACATCTGGAGGTGGTTTGGCCGATCAGATCGCAATCCGTCCTCAATCTTGGGATCTTGGGTGCAAATACGTTACACATCACATTACTAGATACATGTTTATCAATGTTATACATGTCATATAGACTCTGCTATTGAAACAGTGCGGTGGCCAGTGAGGGCGTTGTGGTCAGGGTGGATGGAGGGTGTAAACACTTTCACACCGTGAAAGCCGCGTGTTCGAGTCCCAGCGTGTTCAAAGTCCCCATTTCAACCGTAAATCACATTTTACATTTTTGTTATTTAAGCCTAATCCAAACCATAACCCTAACTTTAACAAAGTTTACTTGCATAAACATAACCAAATAAAAGTTGTTTTACTTGCCTTTAAGCAATGTTGGAAAGGTGGTGTGAGGGTTTCCAATTAACCGCCATTTTGTTTCAAAGGTTCTAGCTACGTAGCTTGCAGAAACGGAAAATGCCAACGTTTAGTTCTCGCGACTGGGTCGAGACTAAAGGCTGTTATACACCAAGAGCCATGGCAATAATATACGGCACGGAATTGCGATGCAAATTTTGACCCACCTGTCAATCACAGCAACAGACGTCGGAAGCGAATCTCTGAAAAATCGACCTTGGTCCGAAAAAATAAACACCGCAATAACGCTCAGCGAAAATTTTGCCGTTGGTATGCACGGTTGCATTGACAGATATAGGTTCAAAAAATATTATTGAGGTGCGAATTACTCGCACCAAAATAACGCTACCGGTGTGTAAGGACCTTTAAACACAAATTCTACAGCCATGTTTTAATGTTGTCTGTGTGTCTGTGTCTGTGTGTCTGTCTGTCTGTCTGTCTATCTATCTATCTATCTATCTATCTATCTATCTATGTATCTATCTATCTATCTATCTATCTATCTATCTATCTATCTATCCATCTATCTATCTATCTATCTATCTATCTACCTATCTATCTATCTATCCATCCATCTATCTATCTATCTATCTATGTATCTATCTATCTATCTATCTATCTATCTATCTATCTATCTATCTATCTATCTATCTATCTATCTATCTATCCATCTATCTATCCATCTATCTATCTATCAGAAGGGGGGGTGCAGTAACAGAGCCCAGAGGAGAGGCGCCTCTGCCCAGGACAGACAGACAGAGAGACACACGGAGAGAGACAGACACGCAGACAGACAGACAGACACCGGCGTCTTCAACAGGACGAAGGGTGAGTCTACCTCGGCTCTGCAGCTTTCAGGAAGCCACATTGAAGACTTTAAGACCAGTCTGATCCACCTGGACCTGAGACTAACTTCAAAACCAAACTCAACAAACACGTCATAATAGCACTAACCCAGGGGCTGTAGCCACAAAGCCTCCTCGTACTCAGACGTGGTTCTAGTATACAGTCTATGCTTCAAACCATCAGTCCAAAACCAACGCGTGACATCATGTTAGCTTTGTCCATAATATATACAGTCTATGGTTCTAGTGATGAAATAATTTCCCCTTAAAGGAGAATTCTGGTGTTTTTTTTAACCTGGACCTTATTTCCAGCTGGATTTATGTTTTACGAGTCACCCTGAACAGAAATGTCTGAAAATGAAGGATTATAGAGCTTGAACAAACCAAGCAACAGCCTGGAACAGAGGCTGTACGCCACGGGCACCTGCTAAGCCTGTATTTACATCCTGTAAATAGCTTATTTTCTGCCACGCACCGGCTCGTATCGTTTCCCAGACCAAGTGTTGTTCAAAATGGCTGCCGTCACGCCCATGTGACTAAGTTGGGCTCTGTGTGTTGCAGCTCCTGAGATGGCGAGCTGCGTGCGGTCGGGTGACTGCGCGGCCGGCCTGTGCTGCGTGCGCTACCTGACCGGCAAGCGGTGTCAGCGGATCCCCGTGGAGGGAGAGGCCTGTCTGCTCAGAGGAACCAGCAAACGCCGACGCAACCTGGAGCGCTGCGCGTGCGGCCCGGGGCTAGCCTGCAGCGCGTCCGCCCGGACGGGGCTGACCCACGCCAAGGGCCAGGGCGTGTGTCTGCCCCGCCCGGGCCACAGACAAACCCAGAGGAAAACAAGGCACTCTGGGAAGAAGAGGAGGACGGCGGAGAGAGGCTGTTGACAGATTTAACGTTAACTCTTGACTGTGTAGCGTTTGTACACATTAATGCCACGCTTCAGTTTAGAGCACGGTTTAGCCGATTCCAACTCTGGTGGGACTTCAGTTCCCAACAGACGTAGTTCTCTTCTGTTGGAGTATATATGCACGTTCCAGTTGCACTGGGAACTATGAGTATCCCAGTTGAGTGACGCCACCCCCCCCCCCCCCCCAAGTTGACCGCATTCCAGTAAAAGTCGGAAAACCAGCTAGGCTAGCCATTGTTAGCAGTAACAGTTGTTAACAATGCATTGCACAGTATTTTGTGCATACATACAAACACTGTAGCAACATGTCCACAGATTGAAGTTAGACAGTAGGCTACTGTGTGTATGACTGATGTACTACATGACTGTATTTACTATACAACCTCCACTACTGTTGCTCATGGAGCTGCCATCTTGGATTTTGAGGTAGGGCTTGAGGTTCCCCTGAGTTTCGACGTAGGAAATCCCAGTTCAGGTGACGTCACAGGGGCTTTCCCCACCTTTGAACCGGGAGACTCCTAGTTCCCAGTGCAACTGGAATGCGGGCAACTGATCCAGGTTTTCAGGTGAAGTAACCTCCCCCTCTGGCGGCCATCTTGGAGGTCGTCCGCTCTGTGAACAGCTGACTGTGTTTCTGTCATCTCAACAGGATTGAACAGACGGTTCAGTTCTGACTGAACTGAGCATTTCATCACTGATAAAAAGAGTTTTACTTGGACAATCTAAGCAATTCTGCTATATTCAGAATCATGAGAGAGCACAGAACGTTTCACTGCGGTGGGAGTGGGGGGTGCACTTCCTCATATTGTACTTACTTTATGGCTCTTGACTGTCCGTGGAGGCAGGCATACAAAGATGAGGAAGTACAATCTGAAGTTTGAACATAGATACGAGTTTTAGACAGTGTGTAGATTAATATACAGTATAAAAATATGATGAACTGAATAGTAGGAACCGAGATGCCAAACTTCACCAGCACTGAACTGAAGCTGTAGATTTGCCGTTACAACTTGCTCATCATATAAAAAGTTAGGCTTGCCGTTGTAATGGCTTGAGTCATGAGAATATTTTTCTATGGATTATTGAGTAGAAATGCGACTTCATTCTCAGTAGGATAGGCCTACCCGATCTTAAACTAATATACATTTTCGATGTAGATGATTTGATTTAGTGTGACTGAAAAACGTTGGTGCGACACTTAAATTGTATGTCATTAAAACAGGGGTAAAGGGCCTTTCTGTGTGGAGTTTGCATGTTCTCCCCGTGCCCCCTTGGGGGTTTCCTTCATACAGGAACCCCCTCACCAAAACATGCAATATCCTGGTCACTGAAGTGGTGCCTCCCCTGGTCGTTCGGAGGGAGGAGAACTGGTTGGAATAGCGTGATCCTCCCACGTGCTACGTCCTACCGGTGAAGCTTCCCCTGTCAGGTGAAAAGAAGCGGCTGGCTAACTGCCCATGTCTCGGAGGAAGCGTGGAGCCAGTTTCGGCTCTCCCCAGATCGGCAGAGGGTGGAGCAGCAACCAGGATCAATAAATGAAAATTAGCACTAATGGGGGATAAAAAATCTAGGGGGGGGGGGGAATAAATTTTGGCTTTGATGGCACGGCACACTGCATGGGGCGACATTTATGGAAAATGCATTCTAGGCGTGACATGTAGTAATAACATGATCAACCCAGAACCTACTACGCCTCTCCTCCAGTCGCACTCGAACAGCTCGAACTTTGCAGGAAAGAAAAAAACCTTTATTCTGAAAACATATCCACATGCTTTTATTCTGAAAAACGTAGCCATGCTTTTATTTCAAGTAGCTAGATTGGACTACTTCTATTGCTCTTTTTTTACCGCTTTTCCAAAACAGTCAAGACATTTCAACTGATTCAAAACTCTGCTGCCAGACTTTTATTTGAACCAAAACAAGGGAGAGAGCATATTACTCGCTTACCCTGTGTAGCCCATCTATCTTTAGAATCAGTTTGAACGTCTTACCGCTCATCTACAAAGCTCTAACTGGTTTAGGACCGGCCTCCATCATCAGACGCTCTGTCCATTTAGAATCCTTCGCAAGCTCTTAGGTCTTCTGCTGCTGGCTTTTTAAACACAAATGATACTCATAGGAAAATAGGCAGCACAGCTCCCAAGCTATGGAATACCAAAAGCCATAAGAGATTTGAGCTCAGAGAACATTTCTAAACGAGAGCTTAAATAATATATATATTTATTTAACTTGGCTTTTAAGTGAAGTCATTCTATTTTTTATTAAATTTTTTACACATCTTATAGCATATTTTTACCAGTTTGTTTTTACTGTTCCTTTTACCATTTGCTGATCTATTTATATTTATTGCTGCTCTTTTCCATTTGCGCTTGTTTTAATTTGCATGTTTTTAATTTGCATTTCTTTTAATATCAAGATTTTTTTTGCATCCTTTGTATGAAAAGTGCTCAATAAAGTTGATTATTATTAGTGTGGCAGAATGTGACGTTGGTGACGTATGAAAGACCAAACTGTTACTATTTATGATCAATTAAAAATCCTCCTTTGCAGAGAAAAAAAAAAAGGTATTATGTTTTCTTTCAACGGTGAGAAGGCTTCTGCTGTTCAAAACATCTCAACAGACCAGAGCTCAAATCTGTCTCCAGTCTGAACCACACCAACACACACCGTCACAGAGCAGGTTATTACTGCCCATTCATCCTCTCAAACAAATGATCTTTGGTTGGTGGTGTAGGCCAGGGGTTCCCAACGTGGATGCTGGGGACCACCTGCGGTCCTTGAGGGGGTCCCCAGCAAATTGATAAATTGTTAAAACATCAGTATTATTTAATTTACAATAAGTTAACAGCTAGAGAATGTAGAAGACTGACTGTTCTGGTCATAGTTTCAGTCACAAGAAAAACACTCACATTTGGGTCCGAAAAACAAAATCTCATTAAAAGGGGGTCTGTGGCCCTGATGTGGATTAAATTAAGGTGCTAGATAAAAGATTGAGAATCTCTGTAGGCAGACGGCAGTCCTGACCACTGACTGTGTCGTTACAGCCAGGCTAGTGTAGTTATAGTCCTGATCAGGAATCATTCACAGCGCCACACCGCCCCTTACTGGCAAACCAAGGAATTACTCTGGAACATCTGATGTGGTCCACCCAGGGCTTGTTCATTTTAGACTACCGTATATACTATAGAATAAGTTTAGTGCAGTGGTTCTCAACGTGGGGTCCGCAGACCACCAGGGGTGCTTGAGGGGCTTCCAGGGGGTCGCCAGCAAACTGATGAATTGTTGAACTTGAACATTATTTCATTTACAAGAAGTGAACAGAATTTAGAAGAATGTATTGCTATAATAGAGAGCCGCAGGGATGACGTATTTTTGTAGTCAGAACGCAGAAGTCCCAGACTTCCTGGTTCTTCACTGTTTCTGTCTATGGGATTTTTGAATGGGTTTTTGCCGCGATGCTTCAAATAAGGTCTCTGGGCAAGGCAAGCTTAATCAAACGCGAACCAGAGTTCAGTCGGATAATCTTCACACGAGGACCACTTTCATGAGTTTTGTAGCGTAAATGCGAGCCCTAGAAGTAAAAAGCTTGAGCTAAGCTAATCCATAACTACACACTGGCTTCCACGTCACGTCAGCACTCAACCTGGACTGTTGTTGATGTGTGCACTGATTACCGCGGGCTGAACGAGGTGAGGGAAAGAGAATTTCCATGTTCGTCCTTTGAAGTGGTGACGTTATTGACGTATAATCCCCATCGACTCAGTGTAGTCTCATTTAGCCGTTTGCTAGCTAGCCGCCCTTTTAACGGCACGTAAAAGCTTCAAAACTCATAAAAGTGGTCCTCGTGTGTGAAGATGATATTACTAAACACTGGTTCGCGTTTGATTAAGCCAGCGTTGCCCAGAGAGATTAGAAGCATCGCGCCAAAAACCCATTCAAAACTCCCATAGGCAAAAACAGTGAAGAACCAGGAAGTGTTAGCATCGATGATTTCCGGACTCGTTCCTGCGGCTCTCTATACGGTCGAGTTCTGGACTAAATGATATCTGACAATAACTAGGTCTAATTATCAAATGCATCGGGTCTGTGGCCCTAACTAGATTAGGGGTCCTTGATGTGGAACATTTTGAGAATGAATCACAATCACTGGTTTAGTTTGTTATCCCACTAATGGGGTGGTGGGGGGTCTCCAAGCAGTTTCAGGGGAGGCTCAGTGAATGGAAGTGGGAAATAATGTTATCAAAAGATCACAGAATAGCCTAAGCGTGTGTGATTTGGTTAGTTTGGGGGGGTTATTTTAATCTCAACCGCCTTCCCAGAGCCAGAAACGAATCAATGCCTTCGGGCACTTTTTTCATGCATTTGGTATAATCTGAGGTATGTCAACACTTAACAGCAATGTCAGGCTAGGCTATCTTGGCTCAATTGAGAGTAGAGTTGCAATGGGATCAAACGTAACCCTGAGGGGGGTATGCTTTATCCAGGCTTTGTCTGAGGGGAGGCCCACTGTCTCAGACTTTGAAAAGCCCTGGTTTAGAGAACATTCACTCTGTGTATCAACACAAGATGCTACCATTTGGTTTGAATGGGGATGCTATGTTAGCATATTATGTGGGCAATGGTGGAAGTAGTACCGAGATCTTTTACTTGGTTGCAATACAACAAATGTAAAGAAGATACTCATTACAAGTAAAAATCCTGCATTGAAGAAGTAAAAAGACAAGCATTGGCAGCAACATCTACTCGAGTAAAGTAAACGCTCATTATGCAAAGTGACCAAGTGCACTTAGTTTAACCCCCCCATGAAATATTTTAATATTAATTTGACAGTTGTAAGCAGGATTTCTTTTAATCAAATGTTTAAAATGTTGTTAATGTAGGAAAGTATAAGTACAAAGTATGGTAATACTCAAGTACAAGAATCAACATTGTATTTAGTCCTTCAGTATATGCCCACCTGTGGTTGTGGGCAGCTATAGAGCGCCAAAGCGGAACGTCACTTCCTGCTTCAGCACTGTACCAGATTTTCATTCGCCATTTATTTTCCTATAGACATTTAATAAAATGCTTATAAAATAGTTTTACTTGATCAAACCAAACTGTTCAGATCTATTTAGAAACAGGAGAGACCACATAACATTTCACTTGGACCAAAACATAAAGAAAATATTTTTTAGTTTTGGTCAGAGTGAAATGTTCTATGGTCTCTCCCGATTCTAAATATAGCTGAACCGTTTTGGTTTGACGAAGTACAACTATTTTACGAAATGTCCAAGGGGAAAATAATGGCGGGTGAAAATCTCTGGTACAGTGCTGAAGCAGGAAGTATTCAAAACAGAGCAGCTCAACCTTCAGGCTGGTTCCCTCCGCTTACTGAATAAACCCAAACACTCCTGTGTCTAATGAAGACCATCACACAAGTTTCAATCTTCAAGGCAATTTGTTCCCCTTTATTTTCTTTTCATTTTTTTCATGATTTAACAAAAAACCATTTGGACTTGCTTAATAAAAACAAAAGTAATGCAAAAGAAACTTCTACGGCAAAGTCACGATGCAGAAACATGGTTCGGTTGAGGAGAGAAGGCAAAGAAGGGGGGTGTGGGGCTGTATCAGTTAAATCTCCATCAATAGGAATGTTGAATGGCAGACGATGGTGGGGTGGGGAGGGAAGGGGGCGTGGCTACAGGCGAAGGGGCGGGGCTACAGCGTGCTCAGAGCTGACCGCAGTCGGCGATGGTGATCTTGGCGCTGGTCTTGCCGCTCTGGGAGCCTTTACCTTCGATCTTCTTGATGACATCCATGCCCTCCACCACACGACCGAACACCACGTGCTTCCCATCCAGCCTGCAGAGACAGACGGGCGGGCAGGCAGAGAGACAGACGGGTCAGTTCAAGCAAGGGCTCCCAACATTTTATAACAGGGCCACAGGCTCGCGACCCCCACTATGGTTGAAGCATATTAACGTTAAGTGCGCATTTCGTAAACAAAACAAATAGTTATGGTTCAAATGTGCTTGTAGTTCACATATTCTTTAGGCCAATTTCACACATTTGTGACCCCCACTTTGGGAACCACTGAGTTAAGTCAGTGGTTCTCAAAACACATCACATCAAAGATCCCTAAACTGACAAATTAGATAGAATGGATAAGATTTTGTCCCAGGGTGCCACATCTGATCGGATTTTTTGCTTTAGATGTTTTATTACAGAAATTGTCTGATACCCAAGGCAGGGGGGGGGTGTGCTCTCTCACCAGCTGTGTGCAGTGTGTGTGTGCTCTCTCACCAGCTGGTGACAGCTGTGTGCAGTGTGTGTGTGTGTGTGTGTGCTCGCTCACCAGCTGGTGACAGCTGTGTGCAGTGTGTGTGTGCTCGCTCACCAGCTGGTGACAGCTGTGCAGATGAAGAACTGGGAGCCGTTGGTGTTGGGGCCAGCGTTGGCCATGCTCAGGACGCCTGACTCTGTGTGCTTGGAGATGAAGTTCTCGTCAGCGAACTTGTTTCCGTAGATCGACTTCCCTCCGGTCCCGTTCCCGTTGGTGAAGTCCCCGCCCTGACACAGACACAACATGTTAAACCACAGAGTGAAGTCCCCGCCCTGACACATGTTAAACCACAGAGTGAAGTCCCCGCCCAGACAGACGCACGTTAAAACCACAGAGTGAAGTCCCCGCCCAGACAGACACGTTAAAACCACAGAGTCATTAAGAGAGTCGCAAAAGTCGAAAATACTTGATCTATATCTATATTTATTTTTTTCTGCTCTCCCCAAAATTTCAATAAACCTTTATGGCATATTATTACAATACAACTTACTGGTGTTGACAGTAATAGAAGATGCCAAATCATTCAAAACAATAAGCATTTTGCTTTTAGGAGCATCGTGCCAGCGTGCAGCGCTGTTCCAAAAGTGTCAACGTGTGTCGTTCCCTGGGAAACGCACATCTCATAATACAACAGTTCACATCGCATCCCATTAGGGATGGGCATCGAATTTTCGAATAATCGTTGTTATTATCAAGGTCGACTTTTATTATTGAAATTCGAAAAAAAAAAAAAAAAAAAAAAAAAAAAAAAAAAATTTTTTTTTTTTTTTTTTGAGTGAAATGTTGCATTGTCTCCCCTGATTCTAAGTATAGTCAAATCGCTTGGTTTGAGCAAGTAAAACAATTTTTATAAACATTTTAAGCAAGGTTTATGGAAAAATGAATGGCGGATGAAATCCCATGAAGAGGGAGAGGGGGTGACTTTGGCACCCCTTTGGCACTCAGACCTGAGCCTACTAAATATTTAATGAACCACTCATGATTGTCAAAACTGTTTTTTATTTTCGAAAATGTCAATGTCATTGTAACATGTTCTTTACTTCAGTGGTGCAATGCTTGTTTGAGCTAAAAATCCACAACAGAAGCTTTTTATATTAATTAATAAAGCCGTAGACTTAGAATCAGGGGAGACAATGCAACATTTCACTCACAATTTCTTTTTTTTTTTTTTGCATTTTTTTATTTATTTTCGAATTTCGAATTAAATTCGAATTTGGCCAGCGAATTTCGAATAGTGTTTTTGCTAGAAATGCCCATCCCTACATCCCATAATAGTATGATGATACTTGGGATGCCATTGTGAACATAGATGTGAACAGGTTAGCTAAAGCGTCGCCAGCGAGGGCCCCCACCGTTGCGGTCGGGGTACGTTTCGAAGTCCCTCCAGGCTTGAACATTTTTTCTAGGGGAAACACTGCTAAGGTATCAATAGTACCAACATGCCATACTAGCTTGTTGTGAAGGGGGCTAAACGACGCTACAAAATAAGGTTAAATTAAAAAATTCTGAAAATTGGATCGCGACTTGAAAAGTGGGTCATGAGGCTAGATCAGAACCACTGTGCCACTGTCCATTTTTGTGACAGAGATTTGTGTTAAATCCATGAAATTAAAGCTCTGGTTAACAAAAGTTTATGAAAGTGCAAACTTGATCTGCACAAATTAGGCAGAGCCGTTTTCTCTGCAGCTTAGACGGAACGTTCACTTCAATAAATCACCGTTTACTCTCCTGGCATGGCTCTGTAGGGGCCATATATAAAAATCAGTTTTTTGTGTGCGTGTAGCCAGATTCAGTTTGTTTCCATTTTAATTTAGGGGTTAGGGTATATTTTTGTTTTTTGATGACTTGGCGCTTCAACATGTTTCTCAAAGTGAAACTCAAATTGTGATGTGACGTGAGGGCCCCCACGCAACCTCACTAAGAGGCTCCAGGTGAGCTACGGCCCTACAAGCTGTGCTCAACACAACCTCACTAAAGGTGCGTTCACACCGACCTATTAAAGTTTGTCGCTGGCGTCGAGTTTACATACAAAGTCAATGCAAACGAGCGATTGAGCGTATATTCTCCTGGGAGAATAATCGCTGGGCGTCCGAGCGGCAGAGACAGAGCGATAGGGAGAAAATATGCTCGTCGCTCAAGATGAAATATTCCAACTCGAGCGAAAATACGCTGGCATCAGTCGCTCGCTGTTCAATGCTGATTGGCTGCCGTGTGAGAGCGAGTCAAGGATCACTCTGGCTTGGAACAAACCGCTGGTTTATTGTGTTGCAACAAACCGCATTGACAGGCTGACAGCTGACATGAAGTGAAGTCTGTACTACCGGTATGCAGCTCGCATTAGGAGCACGCTGATAGGCTTAGCTTGTAAACAATGACGGTGGCTCGTAGTGGACAAACAGCATGACATTGCGTAACGTTATATCCCCCACATGTCCGTCATTTCGTGTGCCTGTTGATGAGCGATTTAAACAGAGCGACAGAGCGATTCCAAAGGGTTGACTTGAGCGACAGAGCGAAAAATAAATATCTCGGTGTGAACACAGCTTAAGAGGCTCCAGGTGAGCTACGGCCCTACAAGCTGTGCTCAACCTCACTAAGAGGCTCCAGGTGAGCTACGGCCCTACAAGCTGTGCTCAACCTCACTAAGAGGCTCCAGGTGAGCTACGGCCCTACAAGCTGTGCTCAACCTCACTAAGAGGCTCCAGGTGAGCTACGGTCCTACAAGCTGTGCTCGACAGTTCATAACAGAGCTCAGCAGGTGGTCGGGTACAGTTCATAACAGAGCTCAGCAGGTGGTCTGGTGCGACGCTCCGCCTCACCTGGCACATGAATCCGGGGATGACGCGGTGGAAGCTGGAGCCCTTGTAGCCGAAGCCCTTCTCTCCGGTGCAGAGGGCGCGGAAGTTCTCCGTCGTCTTGGGCACGATGTCGTTGTCGAGCTGCGGAGAGAGTCAAAACACACCCAAAGTCAGTCGGCCATGCAGCCTGAACAGGAATTGAAAGTCAACAGCGCAACAATGGACAAGTCGACGTTCCTACTTCTTTAGAAAAGCCTCTTTAGAAAATCGGGGTGGAAAGTTGTGCAATCGCTACCGTGAAGCGGTCTAAAGTAACCGCGTTGGGAGTCTGGCCAGCGGGGCCAAAACACGGCACTTATCAGGTTCAGACAGCGAGCGCCCTTTGCTCTGTGATGCAAGGCTCCATACAGCCCGTCTATCAGACATCCCCTCTTCCACCCTGCATGACAATCACTTAGAAAACCTAAGTCTAAGAAATCTCATGTATACATTGATCTACCCTCTTACTGACAAAAATGAAATCTTTATTTTTTTTATCAAACATCCGGTTTGATACTACACTACCAATCCCAGCTGTGGAGACATGGTAAACTCGCCTTCTTTGTAAGACATTACAATAATACACATTTTAAACAATATCCTGTTTGTAATTTTGTCTCTTGCCTGGACTCTTGAGTGTGAAACAAAGTTTGAATGAATGTGCTGTAGTCAGGTGTTGTAGCCTTGAGCCACACCAGCTCGCTGTCTGGTCATGCCATGGAAAAACCCTACAATGCAGCATTGCACCACAGCGACTATCTGCATGCCCCGCACAGCGCTGACGCTACCATGCAAGTATGTGATGGAGGGGGGGGCTGCTGCTGCAGGCTGACACCAGAGCTCACAGCTCTATAATTCACCAGCTAGGCTAGCTGAGCTAGCCATCTGCTCCTCACACAGCAGATCTCATTACATTTAACATGCCGGCCGACCTACATGTGACACCGACTCACATCCAGTTGAGCTGTGCGTGAGGTTTCCATCACACCAGCCACTTACATTTCAGCGTACAACGCCCATATTTGGGGCACAGATACTGCGAACAAAATGGCTGGACCTGCTAGCATGCTAGCAGCTGCAGTTAGCCGTTACGCACCTCTTTCCCTCAGAGGCCATACTGCTATTGTTATGCAACAGAGTGACTACTCTATATGAGCTAACGTTATTGTCTGACTAGATCATGCCCCCACAGAGCACTGAAGGTATGATCTATTGTCTGAACAGTTGTCAGCAGTCTGCCCCTCCCCTCCAGGCCGGCATGGAACTTTCCAGAACTATTCCTCCACGCATTTGCATAAGAACCGGTGCTGTTAGCTTGGTGGCTAACTTGTTAGCGGATTCAAGTTAATGCTAAATAAAAACCAAAATACTGTTGACTGTTCAGGCAGGTGGAGCCTGGCTCTTCTAGCCAGCTTCACATCACGCACACGGGCAGGCACGAGCCACTTTACACGAGGACGGTTTAACGGAAGCTCGAGGTTTGATTTCACGGTAACTGACGCCAGAGGGTTCCCGGGTTCGCGAGCAGGCTGCCGGGCTCCGTCCAGCCGCGCGAGACAACGCAAGAAGGACGTTCTCGCGCGTTCATTCATTCATTCTCGCGCATGGAGGCGTTCAAACAGCATTTGTGAAGTGCCAATCATTCAACAATTAAAAACTGCGACATGCGGTACCGGCTTTGGCCCGCGCGCAGGCGGTGCACTGCGGGTCCTTAACGAGCCGCGGCCTCTGCCGGTAGGGGCTAGTTTAGCGCCGTTGTCGCGCAGAACGAAGGAGGCTAACTTTATAAACTTACAGAATAAGATTGACCCGATAATAACAGAAAAAAATATTTCTATTGCACGTCATGTAGAGTCAAATATTTAAATGAATAACATAAAATCAGTATAGCTGGTGATGACGTTAGCCGCTTAGTGATTTGTAGGTGTTGGAAGTATCCCATCATGCCACCACCTCTAAAGTTATAGAAACAGGGAAAATAGTTCTTGCTACTTCACAATATTAAGCCATTAAATGTATATATTTAATGCATTTACTGGTTCGGCAGCTATGATACAGTCAATGAGTCTTATTGAAGATAAGATGGCGCTCGCTCGGACTTTGAGTTTGCGGAAATGACAAAGCTAAAGTGGAGTTCTGAATAAACGTTGACATGACACTCAACATGGCCTCTCGGATGCACACACACAGCTGCGGTGTGTACGTTCACTGATATAACGTTAGCTGAAAGGTCTTGGCTGCCTGGCCCCGTTATATATCCACACACACACACACAAACACACTGCATGCACGCACAGTGCTGGCGACAAGCCCTAAACGTTACACACGTGCACGTGGTTTCCTCAACACTGCTAGCTCGTGACAGCTCAACTCGGAGGGATACAGTTTGAATGAGGCTAGCAGCAGCCCATTCAAACTGAATGAAGCTAGCTAGCATCAACAGCGCTAAAGCTGCTGTTAACGTTAGCCCACAGTGCTTCATTCAAACTGCAGTCGTGTGAGCTCAAGCTAACGCTACAGCGGCTCCGGACAGCATCTGAGGCCGGGTTACCTGCATCACGATCCGGCCGACCTTTGTGCCGTCAGACGTCATGTCGAAGAAGACTCGTGTCTTTGCCATGTTGACTGTGCGTGTGCGGAGCTGTTCAGAGCGCGCAGGACAGACAGGATGAACGACAAGGAAGCCAAAAAGATGGCGCTATGTGGATTAATTTTATATAAGGTGCCGGTGGGCGGGCTCAAGTCGTAGCTGGACCAATGAGAACGAGGGATGTTTGCCTGACCTGTGTCTCAGCGAATTAGTAGCCTCAATCCGTCTTGCTCGTCTCTAAAAGTGGGCGGATACATTTGACGGCGTGCTTGATTTGTACAACTAGTCTGGGCACCTTCCACCCCGCTTTTTGTCATGGGGGCGTAAACCCCGGACCCAGAATTAACACCGGATGGCAATGCGCCTAACAACGTCTTTGTTGCCGTTAGCTTGACGCGGTGATGTTACCTAAACTAGAGTCTGATCAAAACAAAGCTAGCGTTACATAAAACAAAACGTTTATGCAATATGGCATCTCCGCCACCACCGCCTGACACACCGGTCAAAACGGTGAAAGAGGATTCTGATACTTGGGTCAAATTGTCAAGTTAACGTGAAAGTTGACGAGCTAGAAACGCTGCCATCCGGTCTAGGGCGGGCTCTAGGCGGGAACCAGTAGGGTGACAAAATCAATTGTGGGCGGGAGCCAGGCTCTTTCTCGCCGAGAAGAGCCTGGTGACGCGAGGTTATGTACAACACAGTGTCCCGGCTGGGCGGAGCTTAAATGTTGACAGGTACATCTTATGTAGTGATGATGATGATGAACATTTGTTTTAGATATAGCGACATAAATGACATGAGTAAGTGTATCACCCAGACAGTATATCATAGTAACCATCAATCAATGGCAATACATTTAGATAGATAATGACAATATGTACAGTACATATCTAAAGTATTACAGTGTTTAGTCAGGGCGAGCCACACAGCGCCCCGCCCGTCTCGGTGCACGAGGCACAAAACACACAAAACCGAGCGGATGACTCCCGGAGCAGTGCGCGCCTTCCATACAGCGCGTGCGCATCAAGTCCCGCAGTCAGGGCGCGGTCCCGCTGTGAGCCAGGGCACGCGCTCCGACCAGTGCGCGATCCCGCGGCCAGGGCGCGGTCCGCGGTTCTCCGCATAGAGGCGAGGAAAGTTTAGCTCGAGAGAAAAAACTAAAGTATCCAGAGCCCGAAAAGGCCCTGCGCATGCGCCCCTGAGCAGACCGATGGACGTTAGACCACTGCTCAAAGTCAATGCTCCAAACAAAACCAAGAGAAAGCAGGTTATGAACTCTCCCAGACAGTCTGTTTTGGGTTAGGTTGGAAGGCCTCCTCCTGAGTCCAGAATCTCAAATCTATTTGTAGGCTATTCCCCATCTATAGCCTATATATTAGGCTATATATCTCTCTCCAAGCCATCTTGTAAGCTAGCTATGGCTGTCAAACTTTTTCACACAAAGGACCTGACACAAATCAGACCACGATCCCCCACATTTGATAAGATTTAGTCTCAGGGTCCCCCATCTGATAAGAATTGCTTTTAGATGTTTTATTACAACTGTATGAGAAACAATATTGTGTTGTGTTACTTACTTATGGATGGAATTATAGTGAAACTATATTATCCTCCTTTTTGCTGGGGAACCCCCTCAAGGACCCCTGGGGGTCCCTGTACGGTACCCCACTTTTACAAGTGTTGTGGGTAACTCATTACAAAAGTAACATATTGTCATGTAATATATTACTTTGAGCAGTAACTCAGTAATATAACTTATTACTTATAGGATTTCAGTAATATTATAGGCTACAAGTTACTTTGTCAAGTAACTCACGTTACAAATTGAGTTTCATTTTTAAAAATCAAAGCACATAAAGATACAATCATTTCCTAATCAAACTGTCTGTTTATATGCAAATAACCACTACAGATGACAATAACAAAGGAAAAGAATATCATTTTGAATTTTGGATTGTTTACACTGACTTCAAGACAGTTGACATTATTTTTCGGGATGGTTCCGGGGTGGCAATGTCATTCTGCTGCTGCTGTTGTTTTGGTAAAAGTAATGCAAAAGTAACGAGTTACTCTACACAGACAGTAATATTGTAAAGTAACGTATTACTTTCAAATTAAAGTAACTAGTAATATGTAATATATTACATTTTGAAAGTAACTTGCCCCACACTGTTTGACAACCACTGCCTGTACGGGATGCTGGCACATGGCACCGACCTCCTCCAGTTGAGGAGGATGAGAATTAAGTTGAGATAACAGAGGAGTAAACACATTTCAGTCAGCCACACGGTGTCCTGAGTTCAACAATACCAAGAGCTGACTGTCGTAATAACAGAGATGGGCAAGGTACTCAGGAAAAATAAGTTGCTTATTACCACTTTCAAAAGTAATACAATGATGCTACTTTACTGATTAATGGGTAAACATTATATTACTTTCGCAGTTTCGCTACCTCCCCTTCTGAAAAAACGCACAAGAGCATGTTCTTCTCCCTCCTGCCCTCAGGGAGGAGATATATAGGACCCCCAAAACACGCACCAGCCGGCTGAGGAATACCTTCTTTCCACAGGACATACTGTAAATAAAAGACTCCTCAACAAATAACTCGCACACACATGGCCTACGCATTACACACACACACACACACACACCTCGTACAAGTTTGGAGTGCTAAGGTAAGTGCAATACCTGATGCATAAAAATATGACATTGCACACCTTTCACTTCATCGCACCTTGCACTGACATTGCTAGTGTTCTTCATTGTTGTTTTTCTCTTCTCAGATTTATATTATGGTTTATTGTTGCTTGTTGTTTCTCTCTTTTTAATGTATATTATTATTGCTCTTGTGTGGTTCTGATCTTATGTTTCATATCCTGTTGCTTTTGCTCATATTAAGGTGCAGAGCCTCCTGAGTGTAGCCAGGCCTACTTGTGGTACGGAGTGAGAATTAACATGAAGAGTGAATCCACTTTATTGGAACAACAGAGAGGCAAAGTGACCACCTACTTCCTGCTTCAGCACTGTACCAGAGATTTTTTATCCGCCATTTATTTTCCCATAGACATTTCGTAAAATGCTTATAAAAAATAGTCTTCGTCAAACCAAACGGTTCAGCTATAGCCTATTTAGAATCGGGAGAGACCATAAAACATTTCACTCGGACCAAAACTTAAAAAACTACATCGAAAAGATATTTTCTTTAAATCCGCCATTTTTTTTAAACGTTTTGGGCTGAGTTAAATGTTATGTGGTCTCTCTCCTGTTTCTAAATATATCTGAACCGTTTGGTTTGAACAAGTAAAACTATTTCTATAAGCATTTTACGAAATGTCTATGGGAAAATGAATGGCGGATGAAAATCTCGGGTACAGTGCTGAAGCAGGAAGGAGGCAGGCCTCTCTATAGTTAGCCTCAACACTCAGCCAAACTGCATACTATTTTATTTATTTGACTACCTAGGACAACAACTAATAATTGTGTATAGACAGACCTCTCTCCACACTTTGTTTTTAATTGATGAGGCCTTCATCAATTAAGGGTAAGGATTACCCTCATCATGAGGTTAATCCTTAATCTGAGCCCCCGGGTCACATATTGGCAGGGGCCATTTTCAAGAGCGTAACCACTCTGTCCAGACTTAAGTCTGGTTCACAAGATCATCCATGGTGCTGTCCCTGAGTTTTTAGTTCATTATTTTACGCACGTCAGGGAAGCTTCATAGTGTATTTTACAAGATCTAGTATTGCAAACTTGTTTTTCTTCCGATTTAAAAGTCTGGCTGTTAAGGGTACCTTTTCTTACATTGGAGCTTCAGAGTGGAACAGTTTGGATTTAGTTGCTTATTATTAAATAATCCAACTCCCTTCATAGCTTTAAACGGTTAACCAAAGCATGGCTGATCAATAAGGTTCCGGTAGCTTTCCCCTTTGCTATTTTTTTTTTTTTTTACTTGTGTGTTTCTGAGTAGATCATTTAATCCAACATTGTAACGGTTCTGGACTTGTGTTGATTGTGTCTCTGTTTTGTTTTACTCCTGATTGATCTACATTGTTTTTATGATGCATATATATGTCCTGTTTTTATGAGACCAATTGTTGGAAATAAGTGTTTACACATTCACATGTTTTATCCCTTGGATTGTGTTGTCTTTTATTAATCCACAATAAATCAATTCAATTCAATTCAATTTAGCCCTGTGCCAGTGCTGGAGAAAGTAATGCATTAACTTTAAGTTACTTGGATTAGTAACTCTAATATAATTACTGTTTTGGAAATTGTAATCCCTTACATTATTAGTTACTGGGAAAGTAATACAACTACACTAATGTGTTACTTTACTTCCCAACAGTGATAATGAACCTAGCCATAATTAAAAGAATCATTCGTTTTGCAGCCCTACCTGGAACTCATAGGGCCACGACCCCTTAAAATGGGAAAATAACCAGTGCAGGCTCTAGTCCAACTGTCTTTCCAGCATGTGTTTATTAAATTATAAAATATTATTAATATTATTATTATTAGCATCATGACTGAACCATACAGACATGTTTGAGAAGCCACCCAACTGAGTGGACAGGAGACCTCATGACCGGCTGGACTCAGGTCAGTTTACAACACATTAACCTGACTGAGTGGACAGGATACCTCATGACCGGCTGGACTCAGGTCAGTTTACAACACATTAACCCGACTGAGTGGACAGGAGACCTCATGACCGGCTGGACTCAGGTCAGTTTACAACACATTAACCTGACTGAGTGGACAGGAGACCTCATGACTGGCTGGACTCAGGTCAGTTTACAACACATTAACCTGACTGAGTGGACAGGAGACGTCATGACCGGCTGGACTCAGGTCAGTTTACAACACATTAACCTGACTGAGTGGACAGGAGACCTCATGACAGGCTGGACTCAGGTCAGTTTACAACACATTAACCTGACTGAGTGGACAGGAGACCTCATGACTGGCTGGACTCAGGTCAGTTTACAACACATTAACCTGACTGAGTGGACAGGAGACGTCATGACCGGCTGGACTCAGGTCAGTTTACAACACATTAACCTGACTGAGTGGACAGGAGACCTCATGACTGGCTGGACTCAGGTCAGTTTACAACACATTAACCTGACTGAGTGGACAGGAGACCTCATGACAGGCTGGACTCAGGTCAGTTTACAACACATTAACCTGACTGAGTGGACAGGAGACCTCATGACCGGCTGGACTCAGGTCAGTTTACAACACATTAACCTGACTGAGTGGACAGGAGACCTCATGACCGGCTGGACTCAGGTCAGTTTACAACACATTAACCTGACTGAGTGGACAGGAGACCTCATGACTGGCTGGACTCAGGTCAGTTTACAACACATTAACCTGACTGAGTGGACAGGAGACCTCATGACCGGCTGGACTCAGGTCAGTTTACAACACATTAACCTGACTGAGTGGACAGGAGACCTCATGACCAGGCTGGACTCAGGTCAGTTTACAACACATTAACCTGACTGAGTGGACAGGAGACCTCATGACTGGCTGGACTCAGGTCAGTTTACAACACATTAACCTGACTGAGTGGACAGGAGACCTCATGACCGGCTGGACTCAGGTCAGTTTACAACACATTAACCTGACTGAGTGGACAGGAGACCTCATGACCGGCTGGACTCAGGTCAGTTTACAACACACATGACAACAAAGAGCATGAGATGATGATGAGTCTGCTGTCACACATTAAGGTCATGATCCCAGGGCAACAGTTTGAGGCAATGTAAAAAAAAAAAAGGCAAAAGTTTTGTCCAAAAGTATTGTGTCCATTGTCATATTTTTTTTTAGAGCCGCAATGATTAGTCGATTAGTTGCCAACTATTAAATTAATCGCCAAATATTTAGATAATTGATTAATCGTGTCGAGTATTCAAGCTTCTTAAATGTGGATATTTCCTGGTGTCTTCACTCCTCTATGACAGAAAACGGAATATCTTTGGGTTGTGGACAAAACAAGACATTTGAGGACGTCATCTTGTGCTTTGGGAAACAGATCGACATTTTTCACCATTTTCTGACTTTAGACCAAACAACTAATCGATTAATCGAGAAAATAATCAACAGATGAATCGAGAATGAAGATCATTAGTTGGATATTCACCTTACTGTCATAGAAAGAGTAAAGAAACCAGAAAATATTCACATTTAAGACGCTGGAATCAGATGATTTTGACTTTGGTGATTCATTTGGTAGTTGACAACTAATCCATTCATTGTTCCAGCTATACTTGGGCAATGTTGTCTGATCTAAAAGTTGCCTTGTGCATCATACAAGTTGCCCACAAAGTTGCCAGTGTGTGTGTGTGTGTGGTGGGAGGAGTGCTGATCTGAGAGCAGCTGGCTTTGTTTCTCTTCAGTGTTTCCACAAGTTCAGAAATGAACCGCTTCACATCAAACTGACTTCTGATTGGTCAGTGGAGGCTCATCTTCCCTGTAGAGGGCAACCTGACTTCTGATTGGTCAGTGGAGGCTCATATTCCCTGTACCGGTCAAACTGACTTCTGATTGGTCAGTGGAGGCTCATCTTCCCTGTAGAGGGCAACCTGACTTCTGATTGGTCAGTGGAGGCTCATATTCCCTTTACCGGTCAAACTGACTTCTGATTGGTCAGTGGAGGCTCATCTTCCCTGTACAGGTCAAACTGACTTCTGATTGGTCAGTGGAGGCTCATCTTCCATGTACAGGTCAAACTGCAACAATGTATCAGAATATATTTAAAGAGGACATGAAACATTTGATCATATGACTCGTTTGCATTTCACCTTAGACAAGACAGGACCCTGCTTTCAAGTGTGAAACTTACCTAGAGTTGCTACAGTAGCAGCGCCCTAGTTGGCGAAAAGGTGACATGTTGCTCATCTTTCTAGCAATTCTAGGTACATTTCAGACTTGAAAAAGCCGTGTTCTGTCTTGTCTGAGGTGAAATGCAAATGAACTGGAATCATATGATCAAATGTTTCATGTCCTGTTTAAAGCTTAAAGGAACACTCCGCCCATTTTCAACCAGCTTTGTATCATTAGAACATCAGTAGTATATCAGAAAACTGTAAACGGTTTTGAAGTCTGTCATTTAATTTGACAGTTATTGAGTGTTAAAGTGTGGACCAGTGACATCACTGGTCCACACTAACTCAAATTAATAACTCATTAACTCAGATCAACTCTCAATAACTGTCAAACTAGATGAACGATGAATAGTTTGACAGTTATTGAGAGTTGATTTTAGTTCATGAGTTATTAATTTGAGTTAGTGTGGACCAGTGATGTCACTGGTCCACACTTTAACACTCAATAACTGTCAAATTAAATGACAGACTTCAAAACAGTTTACAGTTTTCTGATATACTACTGATGTTCTAATGATACAAAGCTGGTTGAAAATGGGCGGAGTGTTCCTTTAAAGAGAGCCAAAGTCAGACCCTCTTCCAGTTCCAGGCTTTCATCCACCATTCATTTTGTAAAACGCTTATAGAAATACGTTTACTCGGTCAAACCAAGCGATTCAGGGATATTTAGAATCATGAGAGACTATATAACATTTCACTCGGACCATTTTTTTTTTTGGCCCGAGTGAAATGTTATTTGGGTCTCTCCTGATTGTAGCTGAATGGCTTTGCTTTTGACGAAGTACAACTATTATTATAAGCGTTTTTACGAAATGAAAAAGTGAATGGTGGCTGAAATCCCTTGGTGCGTATGTCTAACCCGGGAAGAGGGCAAGACTTTGGCACTCTCTTTAGCGATGAGGTCAGTGGATGGGTGGATCTCTCCCTGTGTGATTGTGTTGAACGTCTCTCGGTGCAAAATGGCGGCTCTAGAAAGAAGCCCTCACTCTTTGATTGTGAGGGACTGACAGCAAAACCTGATGTTTACCAAATATCTTTTACTTCCTGAAACATTTTCTCACATCAGACTGGAAACATCATCTCGTCTTACGATTGGTCGGTTATCCACCGAGAAGAGAAACACAACTAACGACTGGATGGAGCCAGAAGATGACAAGAACATCAACAGCTGATTAACAGAGTTACAGAGATTTAGTGCAGTTTTTCTTTCAAGGAATAGTTCACCCAAAAAAAAAAAGAATTTGGTGCCACATAACTCACAGAGAGTTAGCTAGCGCTGGTCATAACACACAGAGAGTTAGCTAGCGCTGGTCATAACACACAGAGAGTTAGCTAGCGCTGGTCATAACACACAGAGAGTTAGCTAGCGCTGGTCATAACACACACAGAGAGTTAGCTAGCGCTGGTCGTAACACACACAGAGTTAGCTAGCGCTGGTCCAGCTAGCGCTAGTCTGGAATGGATCACAGGGTTCCGACCTTCACCTTGATTTGTTTTGAAGATTATGTCTGCGGTTCAATATGATTTACATATACGCAGATAGACATCTCCAGACATTCAGACTTCCCATCAAATTCCTCCAAACAGCAGAATCCAAACTGAGCTGTGGGTCCAACGGTCCAATATTCACAGGCTCATTATCTCCATGATGTTCCACAAGTCTGCACCTCCAACCTTCACTCCAGCAGCAACCAGATGCTGCCTTCAAATGCCGTCAGAACACTGTACTACTGCTACTATAAAACCCAGTAGGGCTGGACCCGAATATTCGACTATTTGGATATTTGTTAGTTGGGTAGGTGTTCGGTTTTCAACTTTGGAATTTTGTGACTTGGGCTTTGTGACGATTTCGTGCTGTGTGAGGTCCGACCACTAGAGGGCAACAGCGCTGCCATGTTGTCTGTAGGAGCGGTTTTCCAAGGTGTTGGGCGCGCCTCCCCTAGGGGGCGCAACACCACTTCAGGGGAGGCGCGACGACGTGATGGGGGAAAAATCAGAGTGAAGAAAATGCGCAGCCAACTTGGCCATGCTGCACAATGGCTGCGCAGCCGCCTCCAGTCTGGCTGCCTCTGTTGAGCCGAGTGAGGTGGTGAGCTCAGTCTGTCGGGGGAGAAACCAAAAGAGGAGGAAATCGCGATAAAAAAAAAAGCGTGTTTCACAATCCGATGTCCGCCATCGATTCGATCCGATGGCGGCAGTTCCTTGTATGTACATCAAACACATGTTACGCTCATGTTTTTGTATCTGCCGGGGGGCTATTTCCGATGAATTTAACGACATCCGTGGGGCTGAGGAACTGTCTGTCCGCGCTGGCCAGCCTGCAGCACACAGTCCATACGGGGTGAACATGCAGAGAACACAGCATTTACACTCGATACACTGCACGCAGTGCACGGGGCAGCCGGTATCCCGCTAGTTATAATAAAGATGTGTTAAAAAAAAGAGTGGACAAAGATGTTTCAAATCTTAAAAGAATATAGAATAAAGATGTTTATAACATTTTTGGAACCCGTTGTTATGCCCGAGTGGAGCATACAACAATAATAGTGATAAAGCCAATAATAATTGGGGGGGGCGGGGCTGTCTATAGCCCCTTTTACACAGCCTGTGAAAGCCGCGATCGTTGCGGCGTCATTACGCCTCGCCTCCCGTTTAAAAGTCACAAGGACGGAACGGCGAGTCATTTCGTTCCGCCAGTCGAGGTAGTATCGGCCCCGAATCGACGTCCGTTTAAAAGGGTAACCCGCGGGAAGACGGGAAACTCCGCTCATTCATAAAAAAAATGACAGGATTGAGGGGAAACCAGCTCCAGATTTAAGTTTTACTATCAGAAATAGAACCAAAGCATATCAATACAGCAGTCTGTCTAGCGAGCCTGTTGTGCGTTCCCTTATGAAAAACAACTGGCGTTATAGTATTTTTGTGCATTTAGGTTTTGGAACCAAAGGTAAGAATTGGCTGCGTTACCTGTAGCCTACATGATGCTGCCTCTGTGATCCATAAAGTCGATCAGGTGAATATTGTAAGCTGCTCGTTAGTCTCCTCGGACATAATAAGCTTAACGATCTGTCGGAGGACATCGGTAGGTGGGCTAGTTCACATCTCCATGGCAACGATAGAACATCATGCCGGTTATGACAGATAAGACCGATGACGCATTCGAGCCAGAAGGCAAGCTTGGGCTTGGACAGATGAAGCAGTAGAAATGATACCGAAAGCTGTAGTTCCACGAAAGGCCACTTGAGGCAAGCTCCAAAAGGGAGGCGTTCCCTGTGCACCTCATGTTAAAATGCCCGACTTTACAACAGGATTAAGTATGTTCATAGCCTCGTTCCAAAAGCGGTTTTGGTCTATATTTAGCTCATTTCACCTTTCATAACAACTGTTATGATATAACTCACCCATTTAGAGTCAAATAGACAATAGAAAAGACTAGGGGTGTCACAATATATCGTCCCACGAAATTTCGCGATAGTAAAACGTCACGATATCGTTGAGATGAAATCTCATATCGCGATTTTTTTTTTTTTTTTTTTTCAAAAAATAGACTAAGAAACGTCTTTGTTTGTTGAAGTTCAATGTGTGGAAAGTAGTTCAGTTGAACAAGTCTCTGAAGAGACACATGATAAGTTATACAGGAGAGAAACCATTCAATTGAGTTTCTGGCAAAACTGTTTACTTGACAGGAAAAACTGAAGATGCATAAAAAATAGATTAAGAAAAGTCTTGTTGTTTGAGTTTGAAGAAAAACTGAAGATGCATAATGAGAATTTATACTGCTGAGAAACCTTTTAGTTCAAAATAAATCTAAGTGACGGTGTAACTCATTCTATTTCAAGATAAGCCTTATCTCCAATCTCATGTTTTTTCTAGTTGTTATTGTAATAACAATTTCCCACAACAGCATGTTTTGTATTTGTGCATTTCAAATAAAATACTACTTTTCCAGTCATATATTGTCATTATTCAATTTAAAAAAAATATTGTTAAAATCGTATCGTATCGTATCGTTATCGTGAACCCAGTATCGTGATACGTATCGTATCGTGAACTGAGTGTATCGTGACACCCCTAGAAAAGACTGATGTGGGCATGATTGACAGGTCACCTGTCCAGTGATCACGCAGCGTGCTGATCACGGACCAATAGCAGGCAGAGCTGCGGCTCTGGGGGAAACCCCTCGTCTCGTCTGAGCTGCGCAAGAACCCCGAGATGGCGACGGCCACAAAAAAGGCTTCAAAACGGGAGTCCAAACACCAATGTGTGACGTCACGCTGACTCTGTCCATATCTCTGAGACGGTCTATGCACGAGACGAGCGCGCCTACGACACTGGAACAGAAACAAAGGCCGGACACTCTGTGCTGCAGTAAACTCAACTCAAACGCCCCTGTCCTTTAAAGAAACCCAAAGACACGTGTCGTAGCACTATGCCGTCTGTGCTACTGCTGAACTTCAGTCGTTGTGCAGGAGGCTGACCACCAGACCAGGAGCAGCTGGCTAACTGGCTCTGTGTTATGCAGATATACACACTTTACCTTTTTGGGTGAACTAGTCCTTTAATATTCCATGACAGTCGATTAGGGCTGTCGGGTGGTTCGTTCAGACACACCAGAGACTGGTCGTGTTAAAAGTGGGACACGCTGCGGGGGGTTTGGTCCGACCCGTCTTGGGCCCCCCCGCACCACCCGTCCTGGGCCCCCCCGCACCACCCGTCCTGGGCCCCCCCGCACCACCCGTCCTGGGCCCCCCCGCACCACCCGTCCTGGGCCCCCCCGCACCACCCGTCCTGGGCCCCCCCGCACCACCCGTCCTGGGCCCCTCCGCACCACGGCTTGAGAAACGCTGCCGCTCAGGAAGAGTTGCTTCTAACAGGGAATGGCGAATCATGAATACATTTTTCAGAGATAAAAAAAAACAAAACAATAAAATAAAGCTACCATCAAGTTCATAGTCAGACATCAAACATTCTCATCTTTTTTTTTCTCATTGTTGTTCGCCCGCTCCGTCCCGGGAGGACGGCGGCCATGTTGGAGCCGCCCAGTGGCGGCCCCATTGTTTTGCGGGCGAGGAGAGAGTTCATATTTTACAGGAAGTCTTGTTTTTCCCACATCGTCTGTTTGTTTTCCTTCTGAAGGTGTGTAAGCATATACAGTGTGTGTGTGTGTGTGTGTGTGTGTGTGTGTGTGTGTGTGTGTGTGTGGTCAGTTGTTCTCAAACAGGGCCAGCAGGTCGTCATTGTTGTTGTTGTTCGGGAGGTCCGGGGGTCCGAGGTACGACAGCAACTCATCTGGGTTGGTCAACTCTGGAAGCAACTGCATACACGCACGCACGCACACACACGCACACGCACACACACACACACACAATAACAATATACTTAGCATTATTATTATCATTATTATTAATACTAATAATATTATCAGCAGTAGCAGTAGGTACAAATTTAAATCCTCTATCACTTCCGTAATTGGAAGTTGGAAACCCTCATTAATGTTTGGCTTGCACCTGTGTTTACCCTGCCTTTTCAACACAAAATGGCCACTGTGAAAAAGGTCCATTCAGGTTAAAGTCGAGCTGAAATGAAAACTGACTTGTTAACTGTTTTAGATCCCATAAAAATGTCTTTGTTTTTTTCACATCAAAAGTGAACCATATTGTCTTCATTCGTAACAAAATCTACAGTGTGCTTACGTCAGCTAGTAGTACTATCAACTTTCAACCCAATTTCAACCAATAATATCATGACATGACAGCTGTCAATCAATCTTCATGCCTCGGAGAAAATTCAGAGAACGCAACATGGCTGCCTAGTGCCTAGACTTTGCTAGCCCATAAATGTTAATATACTTAGCCAATAAGTATGTAACATACAAAATAAAATGAACGGTAATGTCTTCATTTAATGTAGATGCACATGTAATTGGCTCATTAACTCACATTGCAGGAATATTGCTAGTTACCGCAGCTCGTCACACGCTTCAAGACCGGCAGCCAGCACTCTGCCTCGGCTAGGAGGAGGCCGTCCGCCTGGGCCTCTGCTCTGGAGCTGGCGGCAGTGAACCAGCCAGCAGCTACGCAGACCACAGTGCTGTGTTTACATGATATTGTGTTTGTACATAGACTGTTATTGAAACGTGACCGGTAGGTTTCAGATTTGTGAGATAAAATACATGATTTAGCGGACTGCTTTCTCCCTCTGCTCCCGAGACAGCCTGTCTGCTCACATTCAGTCAGTCCCTCGTCCCAGACACGCCCACTTTCCAACGGTCAAATCAAACTCCTCCACACGGTATGCCCCGCCCCCTCTCTACACGGTTTCACTTGGAATACGTCACGATAAGGAATCGCATCCCCCGGAAATGTCATTTCGGCTCGACTTGCAGGTAATCAGTAACATGCCGTTTGTATGGCGAGTCTTATTCAGAGTATTGTCTTAACCCATTGATACCTGATGCAGCATTTGTGTGTGTATCCCTTTAAGACCGCGAACCGCGTTAACGCGGTTCGCGGTCTTAAAGGGCTATGCACACAAATGAGGGATATACACGCAAATGCTGCATCAGGTATCAATGGGTTAACCGGGTTGATAATAGAATATTGCAGTCTGAGTAATCGGTAGTGATCGTCTCGACTCACATCCAGTGAAGGTTCTGGAACCTCGGCTCCTCCCCCTGCCCCTCCCAGCCCGAAGGAGCCGTCGCCTTGCAGACGGGGGTTCTGGTTGCTGCTGCGCTGCATCATCTGGTTGCCCGGGTTACCGCCTCCCAGATGCGAGTTGCCGTGGAGACCCTGTGGCTGCTGCTGGGAGAGAGGTGCACCATGGGAAGTAGAGTCCAAACGACCTGGGAGAGACATCTGAGAGAGAGAGAGGGGGGGGGGGAGTTGATAAACTTTTGAGAGGGGTCTATAGAGTTAACAGTAGCCTACTGGGGTAGAAAAGCCCTATAGAGTTAACAGTAGCCTACTGGGGTAGAAAAGCCCTATAGACTTAACAGTAGCCTACTGGGGTAGAAAAGCCCTATAGACTTAACAGTAGCCTACTGGGATAGAAAAGCCCTATAGACTTAACAGTAGCCTACTGGGGGTAGAAAAGCCCTATAGACTTAACAGTAGCCTACTGGGGTAGAAAAGCCCTATAGACTTAACAGTAGCCTACTGGGATAGAAAAGCCCTATAGACTTAACAGTAGCCTACTGGGGGTAGAAAAGCCCTATAGACTTAACAGTAGCCTACTGGGGTAGAAAAGCCCTATAGACTTAACAGTAGCCTACTGGGATAGAAAAGCCCTATAGACTTAACAGTAGCCTACTGGGGTAGAAAAGCCCTATAGACTTAACAGTAGCCTACTGGGATAGAAAAGCCCTATAGACTTAACAGTAGCCTACTGGGGTAGAAAAGCCCTATAGACTTAACAGTAGCCTACTGGGGTAGAAAAGCCCTATAGACTTAACAGTAGCCTACTGGGATAGAAAAGCCCTATAGACTTAACAGTAGCCTACTGGGGTAGAAAAGCCCTATAGACTTAACAGTAGCCTACTGGGGATAGAAAAGCCCTATAGACTTAACAGTAGCCTACTGGGGTAGAAAAGCCCTATAGACTTAACAGTAGCCTACTGGGATAGAAAAGCCCTATAGACTTACCAGTAGCCTACTGGGGTAGAAAAGCCCTATAGACTTAACAGTAGCCTACTGGGGTAGAAAAGCCCTATAGACTTAACAGTAGCCTACTGGGGTAGAAAAGCCCTATAGACTTAACAGTAGCCTACTGGGGTAGAAAAGCCCTATAGACTTAACAGTAGCCTACTGGGGTAGAAAACCCCTATAGACTTAACAGTAGCCTACTGGGGTAGAAAAGCCCTATAGACTTAACAGTAGCCTACTGGGGGTAGAAAAGGCATATAGACTTAACAGTAGCCTACTGGGGTAGAAAAGCCCTATAGAATTAACAGTAGCCTACTGGGGTAGAAAAGCCCTATAGAATTAACAGTAGCCTACTGGGATAGAAAAGCCCTATAGACTTAACAGTAGCCTACTGGGGTAGAAAAGCCCTATAGACTTAACAGTAGCCCACTGGGGTAGAAAAGCCCTATAGACTTAACAGTAGCCTACTGGGGTAGAAAAGCCCTATAGACTTAACAGTAGCCTACTGGGGGTAGAAAAGCCCTATAGACTTAACAGTAGCCTACTGGGGTAGAAAAGCCCTATAGACTTAACAGTAGCCTACTGGGGGTAGAAAAGCCCTATAGACTTAACAGTAGCCCACTGGGGTAGAAAAGCCCTATAGACTTAACAGTAGCCCACTGGGGTAGAAAAGCCCTATAGACTTAACAGTAGCCCACTGGGGTAGAAAAGCCCTATAGACTTAACAGTAGCCTACTGGGGGTAGAAAAGCCCTATAGACTTAACAGTAGCCTACTGGGGTAGAAAAGCCCTATAGACTTAACAGTAGCCTACTGGGGTAGAAAAGCCCTATAGACTTAACAGTAGCCTACTGGGGTAGAAAAGCCCTATAGACTTAACAGTAGCCTACTGGGGTAGAAAAGCCCTATAGACTTAACAGTAGCCTACTGGGATAGAAAAGCCCTATAGACTTAACAGTAGCCTACTGGGGTAGAAAAGCCCTATATAGACTTAACAGTAGCCTACTGGGGTAGAAAAGCCCTATAGACTTAACAGTAGCCTACTGGGATAGAAAAGCCCTATAGACTTAACAGTAGCCTACTGGGGTAGAAAAGCCCTATAGACTTAACAGTAGCCTACTGGGGTAGAAAAGCCCTATAGAATTAACAGTAGCCTACTGGGGATAGAAAAGCCCTATAGACTTAACAGTAGCCTACTGGGGTAGAAAAGCCCTATAGACTTAACAGTAGCCTACTGGGATAGAAAAGCCCTATAGACTTACCAGTAGCCTACTGGGGTAGAAAAGCCCTATAGACTTAACAGTAGCCTACTGGGGTAGAAAAGCCCTATAGACTTAACAGTAGCCTACTGGGGTAGAAAAAGCCCTATAGACTTAACAGTAGCCTACTGGGGTAGAAAAGCCCTATAGACTTAACAGTAGCCTACTGGGGTAGAAAAGCCCTATAGACTTAACAGTAGCCTACTGGGATAGAAAAGCCCTATAGACTTAACAGTAGCCTACTGGGGTAGAAAAGCCCTATAGACTTAACAGTAGCCTACTGGGGGTAGAAAAGCCCTATAGACTTAACAGTAGCCTACTGGGGTAGAAAAGCCCTATAGACTTAACAGTAGCCTACTGGGGTAGAAAAGCCCTATAGACTTAACAGTAGCCTACTGGGGTAGAAAAGCCCTATAGACTTAACAGTAGCCTACTGGGGTAGAAAAGCCCTATAGACTTAACAGTAGCCTACTGGGGTAGAAAAGCCCTATAGACTTAACAGTAGCCTACTGGGGTAGAAAAGCCCTATAGACTTAACAGTAGCCTACTGGGGTAGAAAAGCCCTATCGACTTAACAGTAGCCTACTGGGGTAGAAAAGCCCTATAGACTTAACAGTAGCCTACTGGGGTAGAAAAGCCCTATAGACTTAACAGTAGCCTACTGGGGTAGAAAAGCCCTATAGACTTAACAGTAGCCTACTGGGGGTAGAAAAGCTCTATAGACTTAACAGTAGCCTACTGGGGTAGAAAAGCCCTATAGACTTAACAGTAGCCTACTGGGGTAGAAAAGCCCTATAGAGACAGTCCGCATGTCTGGGAACGCCCACAAAATGTGAAACGGCTGGCGCGCGAGTGGGGTAAAACCACCCATATATCTCATGGGCTGACTCACCAAAAGACGGTGCTGTGGCTCTAAACTACAGGTTTGGGGGTTCTACAGCAGAACACAAGACGTCTGCTCAGATGTGCGTTTACTGCGGTGGTTAAATCCCCGATCGTGTCTGCCTGGGCTGGGCTATCAGCTAAATTCTAACTTTGCTGAATGGATAGAATGTTTTTTTTTTACCCCACCCTGACCACGCCCCCAGCCAGGCTGAGCCAGCTAAACCAGCGTCTATGACGAGACGTGGCCTCAACCTATAGACTTAACAGTAGCCTACTGGGGTAGAAAAGCCCTATAGACTTAACAGTAGCCTACTGGGGTAGAAAAGCCCTATAGACTTAAGTGCTGATAGTGGCACTGTCCTGACAGCGGCGGTAAAGAGCTATTAAAATAACCAACGATGAAGAAGAAGAACGTTGGACTGTGTCATTAAAATGAGAGAAGAAGAAGCCTGAGCGTGCAGCTAGACCAGTGTAGGAAATGTAAACAATATTTTGAGGGCAACTTTTACTCCCACTGTCTAAAGAAATGGGGGCATTTACAAAATGTTGAGGGCACTTAGTAAAGCAATTAGTGCATAAAGTTGCTAAAGCGTAGTGTGAACAACAGCACTGTTTGTGTGTGTGTGTGTGTGTGTGTGTGTGTGTTTCTTCATCATCTTCTGGCAACCAGCTTGCAGATGCCGAGTGTTTTCAGAGATAGAAATGGAAATTAAATGAATTGAATGAAAATAAGATTATCAACATTTTGGGGCCATTTTTTGCCCCTTGATCATGGTTTTCAGGGGCATTCTGAGATTTCTTTGGGCATTTCTGCCATTGCCCCTGGCTAAATTCCTACACTGAGGGAGACACCATTTTTTTTAGGCCATATCCCCCTGCTGTCCCGGTCATCGCTCCGCCCCCCTCTGCCGATCTGGGGAGAGTTGTAGACTAGCGCCTGCTTCCTCCGACACACGTCCACTCGCCAGCCACTTCTTTTCACCTGACAGTGAGGAGTTTCACCGGCAGGACGTAGCAGCATGTCAGAAGATCACTCCCGTTCCCCCTGAACCCACGAACAGGCGCCCCCGACCGACCAGGTCTCACACCCCCACCGGCTTCCCACCCGCAGACACGGCCAATTCTGTCTGTAGGAACGTCTCTGACCAAGCCGAGAGGTACCGCTGGAGGGGATTGAACCCGCGGTCTCCGCAGCCAGACACCGTTGAAACTTTTAGACTTGTAGATTTTGAAGCTTACGATTTACAAACCCTGAGTGCTGCTGCTGGTGTGTGAATGTATTCTGCATCAATAACACCGTAAATACTTTGTACAGATTCTTATTGGTTTTCTTAGGTAGAGACCAAGTATAAGCCCAGATCGGGTTTCACGTCTCTACCTGCACATCATTGTTTTGTTGTTGTTTTCGTTTTGTCTGCTCATGTTTTTTAAAATGTGCAAATACAGAGAGAATTTTTTTAAAATAGTGACGTGAACAGTAATGTGTGAGTGTGTTTACCTGTGCGGCCAGTGGGTGCGGGGAGGGCTTGTCAGGGGTAAGCAGGGCGCTGGGCAGCTCAGCCTGGTAGGAGAGAGGCGGGGGGCCGGGAGAGGAGAAGTCCCCCCCCACGCCCCCCGGGGTCCCGGGACCCCCGCCTCCGAAGTCCGAGAAGCTCCCGGACTGACTGCTACCGGGGTACGACGAGGCTGGGGGGGGGGAGGAGGGACCACACATCACCATCACTTTCACAAGCTTTTCCATCTTAATTATTATATGACTGCCAACTTTGTTAAGCACATTTTTAAATTGTTGTTTACATTCCAGCAGCCAATGACAGTCCAGGACTCAGACTCAAGTCTGAGTCCTGGACTCAGTGGACTCGTTTTCAGGACTTGACTCGACTTGGAATTGAGCACTGATGACTCGGACTTGGACTAGGTGACCACGGCGCCCTAGGGAACTGCCTATATGGTCTATGGCTTGGACCGGCCCTAGTCTCGCTGGCCAGCCTCCCCTCCCTTCTGTGAGAGGAGTCTGGTGGCGCAGGTCTCCATTGTGAAATTGCGATGGGCGGCGCTTGGCGGCAGTGCCCTTGGAAAATAGTTTCCAACAATCCAACTTGCCATTATCAGCGTGTAGCAACAAGCTAGCGTGTAGGTTTCTGCCGTTAGCTTGCTAGCTGGTTAGCGTCGCTGTTTTCACTGAGGCGGCAGGGCACTATTTACAGTCAGCGACACACAGGGAGGAGGGAGCGGAAGCCGCTCTGATTGACATGGTCCGAGCCAATGACAGAGCTTGTAATAAGCGGGGAGCGGACATCCGGCCGCGACTGAAACAGTCGCTCCAATGGGAGAGCAGCTGTAGAGCAAGGGGAGGGCTTATCCCAGTAGTCTGTTTCCGTGCAGATCAGACGACTCTCACGGAAGGGAGGGGAGGCTGGCCAGCGAGACACACTTATGTTCAGTAACTCCGGACTCTGACTCTGAGTCAGGTAATGGGGACTGGACTTGGACTCTTCTTTGGTGACTCGAACACTGGGGACTCGAGACTGGACTCGGACTGGATATAGTGACCCGAGTACAACACTGTCACATCATATCCTGGTTGTATTGATCCTGAACCTCAGATCAGGCATTGAATGGTGGAGCAGATGGTCCCATCCATATTATTGATGTATTGATGATGTCACCAGCGGGTGTGTGCGTGCAGTGTGATGTCATGATGTCACCAGCGGGTGTGTGCGTGCAGTGTGATGTCATGATGTCATCAGCGGGTGTGTGCGTGCAGTGTGATGTCATGATGTCACCAGCGGGTGTGTGCGTGCAGTGTGATGTCATGATGTCATCAGCGGGTGTGTGCGTGCAGTGTGATGTCATGATGTCACCAGCGGGTGTGTGCGTG
>NC_139631.1:42366188-42406188 GCF_964638095.1 Poromitra crassiceps | reverse complement strand
CAACTCATCCACCACCGATGTGTAGCAGCACCCACCTGGGTGATGCACGGCAGCCAGTTTGCACCAGAACGCTCACCACACATCAGCCACACATCAGCATCACGGTGGAGAGCTGAGGACTGAATGTGCCAATTAAAGTAACGAGGGATGATTAGGTGGCCATGATGGAAGGAAGGCCTGTTTGGGAATTTAGCCAGGGCACCGGGGTTACACCCCCCAGGGCCCCGGGGTTATACCCCCCAGGGCACCGGGGTTACACCCCCCAGGGCCCCGGGGTTACACCCCCCAGGGCACCGGGGTTATACCCCCCAGGGCCCCATGGTTATACCCCCCAGGGCACCGGGGTTACACCCCCCAGGGCCGCCGGGGTTACACCCCCCAGGGCCCCGGGGTTATACCCCCCAGGGCACCGGGGTTACACCCCCCAGGGCACCGGGGTTACACCCCCCAGGCCCCGTGGTTATACCCCCCAGGGCCCCGGGGTTATACCCCCCAGGGCCCCGGGGTTATACCCCCCAGGGCCCCGGGGTTATACCCCCCAGGGCACCGGGGTTATACCCCCCAGGGCCCCGGGGTTATACCCCCCAGGGCACCGGGGTTATACCCCCCAGGGCCCCGGGGTTACACCCCCCAGGGCACCGGGGTTACACCCCCCAGGGCACCGGGGTTATACCCCCCAGGGCCCCGGGGTTACACCCCCCGGTGTACACCCCCCAGGGCACCGGGGTTACACCCCCCAGGGCACCGGGGTTACACCCCTCAGGGCCCCGGGGTTACACCCCCCGGTGTACACCCCCCAGGGCACCGGGGTTACACCCCCCAGGGCCCCGGGGTTACACCCCCCAGGGCCCCCGGGTTACACCCCCCAGGGCACCGGGGTTACACCCCCCAGGGCACCGGGGTTACACCCCCCAGGGCACCGGGGTTACACCCCCCAGGGCACCGGGGTTACACCCCCCAGGGCACCGGGGTTACACCCCCCAGGGCCCCGTGGTTACACCCCTACTGTTGTGAAGAGTGCCGATGGGATCTTTAGTATCCCATCCAAGGAGTATCCTAAGCCAGGAAAGCTAGTAATGTAATGACTGGATTCAGCTGGGGAAAACGCTGTGTGAACAGCCCCTAAGACTGGTTTTGGGGAGTGTGTGAGTGTGTGTGTGTGTGTGTGTGTGCGTGTGCGTGTGCGTGTGTGAGTGTGCATGTGCGTGTGTGTGCTCTTACACAGCAGCAGGCGGTCACAGTGATCTGGATGGTGTTCCTGCCTGGCTGGCACACCTGCTTCAGGTACAAAGGCTTATGGGAAGTTTTATTATCGCCTCGCTCTATGGTGAGAGGAGTGGCATTCACACTGACCTGAGAGAGAGAGAGAGAGAGAGAGAGAGAGAGAGAGAGAGAGAGAGAGAGAGAGACACTCAGTGTTTCCGTAAAATAATGGGTTCCGGTCGACGTTTCCCGGAAGATTTCAATGGAAAGGAAAAAAGGAAACAAATAAATAAGAAAGAAAAAAAAAGTATAATATTAACAGTGTTTCCCATACATAAAGGAATTTGTGGTGGGCCGCCACAAAAGGATTTTGACCGCCACAAAAAGATGTTGACAATTATTATTATTATTTTTTTTTACAGTGCACCTGAAGGCAACATGCAAGAAACCCGCTGAATAAGTGTCCAATAAATGTTCATGTCATTCTGGCCAATACTTCTGTTATAGCATTTCAGTCTGGAATATGGAATATCTTTCAATAATCTATGATTTAGCTGCTAAATTGTCAAATACCGCCATATGCTCGCTACCCAGGCACTTATGTATGTACCTAACCTAACTAACTTAACCTAACTAACTATTCGGTGTGCACAACATGTCAGCCTAAACTCCGGCTGACACCCCAAAAACCTACAATCCGCTACAGAAAAATGTATATTGTTTGTTTATTAACTGGCCCCTCGCCTTCTATCATTTCACGAAAGTGGCAAAGCAAGTTGAGTATCCCTGACCTATAGGGAGAAATTTAGGTTGTCATTGTAAACCCACAGCACAGTAATGATGACATGTTCTTCATAGATCTAGCCTTTTCATTTTGCTCTTAAGCTTTCTCAAAGTACACCAAATTCATGCATTTTACTTTAAAATGTTTTTAAAAAATCTCGCGGGGGGGCATGTCCCCGCACCCCCCTAGGGGGGTCTGCGGTCCCCCACCACAAATACTCAAAATCCTGTGGGAAACACTGATCCTGATTGGAATTTCTCTAGGATATTATTATCATTGAGAAAATTATTGAGCTGTTTAAAGACTACTTTTTCAAGTACTTTGCTCATGAAAGATAGGTTGGATATAGGCCTGTAGTTATTTAAGACGGTATTATCCAGATTCGATTTTTTAAGTAAAGGTTTCACTACCGCAGTTTTAAAAGCAGTGGGGAAAATACCTGTTTCCAATGAGGTATTGATTATCTTAAGAATGCAGGGAGCTAAACTGGCAAATACATTCTTAAGAAATGTAGTAGGGACAGGATCAAGAGTGCATGTTGAGGAGCTGGTCTGAGATACAATTTTAGTGAGTTCAGATTGTGAAATCTTGTTAAAACACCTCAATTTTGTGGGGCTACAGTATGTATAGGTGTCTCACAGAATGCATTGGCTGGATTTGTGATGCCCGCTCTGATAGAGGTGACTTGTTAGTAAAAAAGGTTGCAAATTCTTCACATTTCAAAGCGGAAGCCTGACTCAATAAGCTAAAGGGCGCTGGATTTAAAAGTCTATCAATGGTTGAAAATAAAACTCTAGAGTTTCCGCTGTTTTCACAAATAATTTTTGAGAAGTGGGTCCTTCTCTCTTTACAGACGGCTTTGTTATAGGCAGCAATTCTTTCTTTTAGGATAGCATGGTGAACATGTAGTTTGGTTCTTCTCCATGTTCTTTCAGCTTTCCTGCAGGATCTTTTTAGGTCACTAAGGCTGTTGTTTTTCAACTGCTGTAGGCTCATACGTGGAGGCAGAAACTGCTGTTCAAAGAGATGACTTGTGAATAAAAGTGTTAACTTTAGACAGTACTTCAGTAACAAATTAATATCCAACGCGGATTTAGATTCTGACATACAGTAAAGCTCTGCTAATTATTAATTCAGTTTGAATGAATGAGGAAATAGGCGTGTCTGGCGCTGTAAAATCTGGAGCTGCCCATATTGCATTGTGATTGGCTAGTTGCTACAAACCACACCTCTTTCTTGGGCATGAGCTCACGTGCATGAGCATTTTCATGTGCACGAGCTCAGAGCTGGATAGGGAAATCCTAAATTGATAGACCCAGCTGATAACCACCTCTGTGGTATTGTTTAGCTCGATTGCGATTATCTGGTTAAGTCAATCCAGATCAAGGGGACAGATCCGGGATCTGTTTATCTACATTCGTTTGTGAAGGTCTGTATAAAGAGAGCAATGCACACAGAGCAGGAGAGAGAGAGGGAAGGATTCCCGAAGCAGTTCCGTTAGGCCGTTACGCTCCATGGAGTGACATTTCAGAGTGCTACAGGTTGCAATCGCACAGTACACACACACACACAAACACACGGACTCACACATACACACACACACACACACGGAGGCACACATACACACAAACACACGGACTCACACACACATGGACGCACACATGGACGCACACATACACACACGGACGCACACACACACCGAGGTGACAATGACACACTGGCCGTGTGCTCTCTGGGCCCTCTCTGCCGGGAGGATTAAACTGTGGATTAACACACACACACACACACACACACACACACACACACACACACACACACACACACACACACACACACACACCATCTCACTACAACAAGGACCACAATGGAAATTGCGGTATCACACGCTGCGACGCTGTGTGATACCGGTGTTTTCAGCTCTGCCTATTACGACTTATTTTGCCAATTCCTCGCCTACCTTTTGCTATCTTATCTTTTATCTGCCTGCGATATCACATCGCTACTTAATAACTCTTCTCTCTCAATCCGCGGACATCTGAAACAACCGTTCTATCGCCAAACGTTAGCCTAGCCGCCTGCTAGGCTAACGTAAACAAGAGCTGCTAGCCACCAGCTAACAGCTAACGTTAAACTGTTTACAATGCTCTCGCTCTCCCCCTCGGATAATCACCATGCTACGGGACTATCCAATACGACTACGCTTAGTGGATCCGTGGAATCACGCTCATTTCCTTCGGATGATGAAGTTATTTTCAAGCTGCTGCCTGATACTACTTCAACACCAGCTCCCTCAGTATCCCGGGTCCTCATCGCACAACAACTAGCCACAACATCCGAGCGACTGGACCGGCGTCAACCTAGGCTACCAGCCTCTGCTCCTAATGGCCTCAGGTCCCCGGACTGGCCCGCACTGCCCCGGCGTCAACCTAGGCTACCAGCCTCTGCTCCCAAGGCCCCAGGTCCCCGGGCACCGCAACGGCGTGAGCTGCTTCTGGCCGCAGCACTACGACACGTTCCGGACATGGCTAACGCCAGCCATCTCCCTCCCGAATCGGGTAAGATCGATCCAATTCTTACTATCCACTCTCTCTTAGATATGATTAATCTATTAGAAAACCGTGTTTCCCAACTAGAGAACGATAAACGCCAGTCACCTAATGATAGTCTTGTTACACTTAACCAGACTGGCTTCCCTGATCATTTACAATGTACCTCAGTAGCTGATGTGTATTGTGAATTAAGCGAGGATGCTAGCTGCGGTCCAGCTGGTACCCCCGTTAATGCTACTCCGCAGCACGAGCAGAACAACCCGGCCAATGTCTCGTTGGCCCCACAGTCTGTGGATGATGGGTTTACAGTTGTCTCACACTGCCGTGGCGTTAAACGTGCACAGCCCGCCGCTGTGCAGCCCGTTTCCCAACAAACCACTTCGGTTGAGATCCGAAATAGATTCACGCCGCTTGCTAACTCTCCTGTTCAGCATGCTGTGTCGTCCACTCCGCCCGACAATATTAAACCCTCTATTCTATTGATTGGAGACTCTATAACCCGCAATATCAAGCTTAACACACCAGCCGAGATAGTTTGTCTGCCCGGGGCCAGAGTACCCGACATTGAAGCTACTCTTAGGGTGCTAACAAATAGCCATAAACAGACAATTACCCAGGCTACCCATGATAACATCATACTACACGTTGGCACCAACAATGCCAGGTTTAAACAATCGGAGATCACAAAGCACAGCATAACTAGGACCTGTGCTTTTGCTAGCAAGATGAGTCGGCATCCATTAATTGTCTCTGGTCCCCTCCCTGTCACACTTAACTCTGACATTTTTAGCAGGCTGTTTTGGCTCAACAACTGGCTGGCCAAACACTGTGCTGATAAGGGCTACCTATTCTTAGATAACTGGCCCTCTTTTAGAAGCATGACTGGCATGCTTAAGATGGATGGCATCCACCCTACCCCATTGGGTGCTAGCACCTTATCAAAAAACCTGGATAGTTGCCTACGGCAAACCCAGACTATTATCCTTGAATGACAGTTTCACCCACAACATGCAGGGCCACAGGCTGCTAGACAGCCTGTTAGTTCTACTTGTGCGGTTATGGAGTCTGCTAGTTCAATTAACTTAGTCTATCCAATACAGACTGTGCTCCGTCCGCGCCGCACTATTACTAGTAACCGACCCATAAACGCTCTGCAATATCCTAACCCAAATCTTATTGTTATTAATCCGACTATTACCACCGCCGCTCCGTCTCCGTATTATACCACGATCTCTCAAATTAGCACAGTTTCTCTTCGTCGCTCCGTCCCCTCACGCCGCTCTCGTCCACCCCTCAAAACGTCAAACACCAACCTCATTGAGATTAAATCTACTCTTGGTATCGAATGCTCTAAATTAACTAATATTGATGATAAATCTATTCGATTTGGATTCATTAATATCAGATCAATCACCAATAAAGCCCTCCTCGTCAATGACTTAATCATTGAACATAATATTGACGTTATGGGATTATGCGAAACCTGGCTAAAACCGGACGTTGTTCTTCCACTCATTGAAGCCTCCCCCCCTAACTTTGACAATTCGCATGTTGCCAGAATGTCAAGAAATGGTGGGGGCGTTGGCCTAATTTATAACTCAAATCTAGGTCTTCTACAGGATCAAAAGTATAAGCTCCTATCTTGTGAGATACTTACTATGAGACACTCTAATATAGCTGGCCTCGGAGCCTTCTACCTAGTTATGCTCTACCGCCCACCTGGGCCCTATTCATCTTTTCTGGATGAATTTTCCAATTTTCTCTCTGACCTCGTAACCCGCACGGATAATATCCTTATCATTGGCGATTTCAATATTCATGTTAACCGTAAAGCTGACCCACTCTGCAAAGCCTTTCTATCTTTAGTCGACACCCTTGGCTTTGCTCAGTTGGTTCATGAACAAACGCATTCTAACGGCAACACGCTTGATCTCGTCCTTGCTCGTGGGATTAACGTCTCAGATCTGTCAGTCATGATTTACCCTCCAGCACTGTCAGATCATTATCTCATTCAATTTAAAATAGACCTGCCCCTCCGGCAATCAAACCTAGCTGATACCTATACCGCCCGGCGTATCGATAGTTCTACTCCCACTGAACTCGCTGATTTGTTATCGGGGCCGCTTTCCTCTCTCCCAGAGCGGATCGACTCCATTAATGAATTCACAAATCAATTTAATTCAATCCTACTCGCCTCGCTTGATTCTATCGCACCTCTACGTACTAAAATCCGTCGCCCTAAAAAACCCTCGCCTTGGTATACTGACGATACACGCGCACAAAAACTAATATGCAGAAAACTAGAACGTAAATGGCGATCATCCAAGCTTGAAGTCTATCGACTAGCTTGGAGTGATAGCCTATTAAAATACAAATGTATGCTCTCCGCTGCAAGAGCCTCCTACCTATCAGATCTTATTAACACTAATAAAAATAATCCTAAATTTTTATTTGACACGGTCGCAAATCTTACTCGCAAACCATCCCCCAATACAAACTCTCCATTTACAGCTAATGATTTCCTTGACTTCTTTAACCGTAAAATTATCTGTATTAGAGATGAAATTAGCAACTCTCTATTACTCACAAAGGGTGCTAACCCCTTTCCTAGCCCTGTCCTTAGAACCTTAGACGAGAGTACTATACTCTCGAATTTTGAGACTATCTCCCTAAATGCACTTTCAAAAATTGTACTTTCATCTAAATCCACAACCTGTTTATTCGACCCTCTCCCTGCAAAGTTGATTAAGGAACTCCTTCCAATACTAGGCCCCCCCTTACTTAACATTATCAATAGCTCCCTCTCCTCTGGCACTGTCCCTGCCTCCTTCAAATCTGCTGTGATCAAACCTCTACTTAAAAAGCCAAACCTTGATTCTGAGGTTCTTAACAACTTCAGGCCAATCTCAAATCTCCCCTTCCTCTCTAAAGTTCTTGAAAAAGTAGTCTCAACACAATTAACTGACTACCTCTCGCATAATAAACTTCTCGATCCCTTTCAATCTGGTTTTAGATCACTCCATAGTACTGAAACTGCTCTTACAAAAGTAACCAATGACCTTCTCCTCGCGTCCGACTCTAATTTCTCCTCTCTTCTCATTTTATTAGACTTAAGCGCAGCCTTCGATACAATCGATCATAAGATCCTCCTAGACCGCTTATCTAACTACGTAGGTATCCGGGGCACTGCCCTATCCTGGCTAAAGTCATATTTGTCTGATAGGACACATTGTGTCTCATATAAAAATATCATGTCCACTTTCTCCTCAGTGAAGTTTGGTGTACCGCAGGGATCAGTCCTGGGTCCCTTACTCTTTGGAGTTTACTTACTGCCTCTTGGCGAAATTTTCCGTAGATATGGCATTGACTTTCATTGTTATGCCGATGATACCCAAATTTATATACCAATTAGACCAGACGATCGCTCTAAACTCGCTAATCTTGAATCCTGCTTAATCGCTGTTACAGACTGGATGTCAAATAATTTCTTACGACTAAACGCCAACAAAACTGAACTACTAGTTGTTGGCCCAAAAACCCAACTTCCATTTCTCACTGATCTTAGTCTGAACATTGAGAACTGCGTAATTACTCCAAACTCAAAGGTGAAAAACCTAGGTGTTACCTTTGATCCTACTCTGTCATTCGATGCTCACATTAAGGATATCACTAAAATAGCTTTCTTTCATCTCCGCAATATTTCAAAGATCCGTCCCTTGCTAAATGCAACGGATGCCGAAACCTTAATACACGCCTTTGTTTCATCTAGACTCGACTACTGTAACGTCTTATTCTCTGGCCTTCCACTTTGTAGCACAAATAAATTACAACTCGTGCAAAACGCCGCTGCTAGAATTCTAACTAGAACTAAGAAGTTTGATCATATAACTCCGGTCTTAATCTCCCTCCACTGGCTCCCAATTCAGGCCAGATCAGACTTTAAGGTGCTTCTGTTAACCTATAAATCCCTGCATGGGCTCGCACCTCCGTACTTATCTGAGCTAATCATTCCCTATGTTCCCACGCGTACTCTCCGCTCACAGGACGGTAATTATCTTACCGTCCCTAAAATTAAGAAAAAATCAGCAGGTAGCAGAGCATTCTCTTACCGTGCTCCACATCTCTGGAACCAGCTTCCTCTGTCAGTTAGGGAAGCTGGCTCCATTGAAATCTTCAAAACTAGACTCAAAACCCATTTATTCTCCCAATCATTTGGCTGTGCTTGATAGTTGTGCTTGATGATGTCATTCTTTAGAAATATTTATTAGCTCTTGAGTACATACAATCCTGAATTGCTGAGCGGGCTGTCTCAAGCCAGCAATATCATTATAAACTTAGACTTGACCTAATTTAATAATATGGCATCAGCCGATCCAGTAGCTCAGATATAAAATCAAATAGCTGGTGAATAAACTTAGTCCTGAACTGCTGAGCGGGCTGTCTCAAGCCAGCAGTATCAGTATAAACATAGACTTGACCTAATTTAATAATATGGCATCAGCCGATCCAGTAGCTCAGATATAAAATCAAATAGCTGGTGAATAAACTTAGTCCTGAACTGCTGAGCGGGCTATCTCAAGCCAGCAGTATCAGTATAAACTTAGACTTGACCTAATTTAATAATATGGCATCAGCCGATCCAGTAGCTCAGATATAAAATCAAATAGCTGGTGAATAAACTTAGTCCTGAACTGCTGAGCGGGCTGTCTCAAGCCAGCAGTATCAGTATAAACATAGACTTGACCTAATTTAATAATATGGCATCAGCCGATCCAGTAGCTCAGATATAAAATCAAATAGCTGGTGAATAAACTTAGTCCTGAACTGCTGAGCGGGCTATCACAAGCCAGCAGTATCAGTCTAAACTTAGACCTAGACTACCTAGACCTGAATTAGCAGTATAGTATTAGTCATCCTAAAAAATCCTAATAAATTTTGTTTTGACCTAATTTTATTGTTGTCTATAGAGTTAGTTCCACCTCTGCGCAGATTCCCCCGCTCTCTTCTCTCTCTCCCCCTCAGGTGTCCTTCATTGGCCTGACGTACACCCCCGCCGCTGCAGCCCTAGGTCCGGCCGTCATCGCCCTAGCCACCTGTCGTCACCCTAGGCCATCTACCCGCTACTCCATCTACTGTCTGACACCCCGGGCTCTTCACCACCACCGACCCCTATCCTCATCATCCTGGTCACCTGCCTGCCTAAGGGAAGGGGGGGACCCCCCCCCCCCCCCCCCCCCCCCAGCCTCAACAACGCGGACTCTTGGATTCCTCAGATCATCCTCATGGAACTCCCAATCTTGTTACCCTTTTGTCACCTAGCTAATTAACTAGTATTCTCTAAACCTACGAACACTTAAAGACTGCATTTTCTATTTCTTTTTGGACTCTACTTTTTAGATTTTCAACTCCCTTCCCTGATCTTAGGATAATTTAAAAATTACATTTCTATATCCTTTCTGTTGGACTCTTTTTACATTTTCAATTTTCTGTTCTCTTGTACATTTTATTTCCATATTAAACCATTCACAGAGTTTCATTATCGGAAACTCTGTGCATGGTTTAGCCCGGCATCTCTCGGCCTGTCTCGGAGGGGAGTCCCCAGATGGGGGTCCGCTGCTGTGGCCTGGTGGGTGGGCCCGTCCCCCGCGTGGCCTGCTCTCACGCTCTCAGTCACTATGCTGGTGGCTGGGGGCTGGGGGGGCGGGTCGCGTGGGGGCTGGGTCCGCCTGGGCCGCAGCAATTGGCCCCTAGCACAACGACCTCACAAGGTTCCTCCTCAGCCAAGTCACTGGGGCAATCCATGCGGCGATCCATATGGTGGAAAGGTTTTCTTGCGTTCACTGGGGGTGAGGGGGTGCCGCTGTGTCCCGGCCTGGCCTTCCCTCCCACGCCATATGTGGGCGGGGGCCGGGTCGGGGGGCATCGGTGCTCTTCATCACTGGTCGAGGGCTGCCGGTTGGTTTAGAACAGCTTAGGTAGGCGATAGATTAGCTACAGCCTAAGGCTGACCTGTTAAGCTTCTGGCATACTCTTCGCGCCCAGCCAAGCGCATAGGGCGCACGGCGATTATGACGACATCGCACGGGGCGTGTCGGGGGGCGAGGCCTGAGCGCAGCGCGGCGCGTCCATGGAGATTTTTCTATCAGCGCGTCGGTTTTGCTGCCTGTGCCTGAGATCTCCGTGGTAGGCTATCAGCGGATATCTGCTGTGATTGAGTCCTCACCGTCGTAAAGTCGCCTTCAAAGCATGCTGTTCGATTATAACGAACTAGTTGTGTGGCTTAGCCTTCCCAAATGTGGAGGGGTCGTTTTTTATAATTTAATACATAGAATTGGGAACGTTACATTCAATTTCATTCAGACTGCCTGGAGCCTGGAGCTGCGCACTGAGTATGTTCTGTTTTGGCCCGCGCAGAGTGCGCGCGCCCTCCTCTGAGCCCCGCCTCCAGCGCGTGCGCGAAGAGTATGCCAGAAGCTTTAGTGTTCAGGCTAAAATCAGACTAGAGCAGGGTAGGATAGGCCAGATTAGGCTGTAGATTAGCTAGATACTATGTCCCAGTTAGCTCTGGTTAATACTTAGAGTAGTCAGTTGTCTGATCTTCTCCCCCCCCCCTCTCTTTCCCCCTTTCCCCGCTTCTTCCCTTCTTCCCCCTTCTTGTTCTCCTCTCTTTCCATGCTCTTTCCTCCCCCACATCCCACCGCCCCCCCCTCCCTTCTCCTGCTCTCTCCTCATTCTCCCCCCCCTCTGCTCCTTCTCCTCTTCTCCCCTATTTTCCTGAATCCCTGCCACTTCCTGCTCTCCCTTCTCTCACATTCCCCCTGCTCTCCTTCCCCTGCACCTCTACTCTCTGTCCTCCCCCCTCTCTCACATTCCCCCTGCTCTCCTTCCCCTGCACCCTCCCACCTCTCCTTCTCTGTTCTCTCCTCCTCCACATTTCCCATTTTCTCCCCACCCTCGCCCTAATCCGGGCCCGTATCCTACTCCCTCCCTCCACCCTAGACCCTACCTCTACTCTACCTCCCCTGTACCCTCCCATCTCTCCTTCTCTGTTCTCTCCTCCTCTCTGTCCTCTCCCCTCTCTCACATTCCCACTGCTCTCCTTCCCCTGCGCCCTCCCACCTCTCCTTCTCTGCCCTCTCCTCCCTCTCACATTCCCCCTGCTCTCCCTCCCCTGCACCCTCTCCTTCTCTGTTCTCTCCTCCTCCACATTTCCCATTTCTCCCCACCCTCGCCCTAATCCGGGCCCGTATCCTACTCCCTCCCCTCCCCCAACCCTAGACCCTACCGCTACCCTGGCTCTCCCTCCCCTGCACCCTCATCTCTCCTCCCCTGTTCTCTCCTCCTCCACATTTCCTATTTCCCCCCCACCTCCCCCCTCTCCTCCCTCCCTCCCTCCACCCTAGACCCTACCTCTACTCTACCTCCCCTGTACCCTTCCACCTCTCCTTCTCTGTTTCTCTCCTCCTCTCTGTCCTCTCCCCTCTCTCACATTCCCACTGCTCTCCTTCCCCTGCGCCCTCCCACCTCTCCACATTTCCTATTTTCTCCCCACCTCCCCCCTCTCCTCCCTCTCCCTCCCTCCTCCACTCTCCTGCTTTCTTCAAATGTTCAAATGTTATCTTTATTCTGTATATTCTTGTTACTGTGTGTTAGCTAGAATCAGCTAGACATACTTTCTGTGAAGCCCTCTGAGACATGCTTGTGAATTAGGGCTATATAAATAAATTTGACTTGACTTGACTTGACTTGACTTGACTTGACTTGAAATAAGTCCTGTGACGTTTTTGTACCTGATGTTCTTTTAATTGAGCAGCTACTTTGGTGTTGCAGCCATGTTGTCCTTTTAAATTGAATTGTCAAACATATAAACTAAACTAGATGGATCCTCCTGACATGCCAGCAGGCTCCCCGGGGGGCAGGGTGTGGCGAGGCGCGGCGTACTCGGCCATGTTGGACAGTCCATGTGCCACACAGCAGCTGAACCCGCTGCGTGGTCTCCTCATACTGCAGGCCTCATGCCACTCGTTGGTGCTCTCGTCGTAGCGCTCCACCTTATTGGAGATGTCTCCTTTGCTGTAGCCTCCACACACGAACAGCTGGTCGTCCATCACCTCAATGCCAAAGTAGCTGCGTGGATTCAGCATGTCGGGCACGGCGCTCCACGTGTTGGTTAGCGGCTCGTAGGCCTCGGCGCTGTGCAGGTGGTTGAGGCCGTCCCAGCCGCCCACTGCGTAGACGCGCTGTCTGTAGGCCATGACGCCCAAGCCGCAGCGCCTGCTGCTCATGGGGGCGATCTTCATCCACTGGTTGGTGTCTGGGTTGTAGCACTCAGCTGTGTTCAGGTACCTCTTCCCATCGTCACCACCACAGATGTACACCTTGCCGTTGAGTACTGTGGCGCTGGCCACGCTCCTCTGCTCATTCATGGGTGGGAGCAGAGTCCACTTGTCGGTCTGAGGATCATAGCGCTCGGCACTGTCGAGAGGGACGTTTTCATACTCACCTCCCATGGCATAGATGCTGCCATTCAGTACTGCCACGCTGACACAGCACCGGGGATTATGCATGGCCGCCACATCGTGCCAAGTACGGGTACAGAGGTCAAACTTCCGCACGCTGCTGAGCTCGTCTAACTTGCTGTTGTAGCCGCCAACACAGTAGACAACGCCATTTAGGAAAGCGGCACCGTGGTCAGCCCTGGGAGACTCAAGTTCAACGTTTGGTACGTTGAACCAGAGCTCGGCACGGGGATCGTATACCTCAATGCTCTTGGTTACATCGCCGTCATTCGTCACATCGCCTCCCATGACCAACAGGATGGCATGAGGCAGGCGCGGGCGAGTCAGAGGGTTGGAGGGTCTGTTGGAGGTGACATCATCCATGGCCCTCTCTGCATCGAGGATGATCGCCTCACACTTGGCGTTGTCTTTAACCAGACTGTTGTTCTTCACCTGGTTGATGAAGTAGTCGGTGGTCATCAAGCCCAGGCGGATCTTAGGCAGCAGCACAGACATGTGACCTTCACGCTCCTCGGGTGAGTGGGCAATCCAGCGGAGGACGGCCTCGAACACCGTGCTCTCCTGTCTCACATTCAGATCGTCTCGTGCCAGGATGTCCGTCAGCTGCTCCAGAGAGAGTTCCAGGAACTCTTCAGAGGCTGTGGCAATCTGCTTAAAGTGCTCCAGGATGAAGAGAAAGGCCTTGCTCCTCAGGTCCGGGCAGTAGTACAAGTCTACAAACTTTAAGATGCCGATGCAGTTCTCCGGGCAGAGCCACACCTCCAGGAACTCACAGGAGGAGCAGACGACCCCCATGATGCCGAGGTAGTCTGCTGCTATCAACAGCTCCTCCACGTTGTCCTCGGTCACCGGGACAGAGCGGGTGTAGGCGTACTCTATGAGGAGACGCATCATGTCTGCTGACACGGGGCCGGCCATGTCGTAGATGTTGTCCTGGGACGTCCAGCCATGGGTGAAGAGAGCGTTGAAGTATTGGCTGCAGGTGCAGAGGACGGCCTTGTGGGTGTTGAATTCCACATCATCCACTCTGATCACCGCGTCACACTGATCCCTCCAGATGCAGCTCATTAAGAAGCACTGACAACATTGACACTTCGTCTTGTTTGTTCATTTTGTTCAACTAACCTGGATGAATACCTTATACCTTCTACAGTACCTGTGATTTACTCAAATATTTGGAGTCTGGGTGAGTTTTGTCCTTCTCCTGGAGCTGGCACCAGCTTGCCGGTCCTACTTATAGCCTCTGATGGGAAGGATTTATGACATCACTGATGATGTCACAATGTATATGATGTCATCAGTGATGTCATAAATCACGGATATTGATGTGACCTGCACTTTTTGTAACTTGCACCCAGAGACTGTATTTCATTTGTTTTGGACCTGTGAACACACTCGGAAGCTGTGGCAAGGTATATGTCGTTTCATTTTGGACTCTATATATGACACATTTGTGCTTCGCTTGAAGGATGTGTTGTTTGGGTTTACAAATTACAAGAGAGATTTAGAAAATTAATTCTTTCTTTGTAATCTCATCATATTACTGGCGAAGTTTTATATCCATAAATGTAAGGTGTTGAAAATGAAACCCTCTTTTTTCACGTTTAAGAAAGAAGCAGAGTCCTACATCAGAACATTAGCTACCTCATGCAATAGTAAAGCTGTGAAAACCTTGAATTTATGCTCCAATTTTGGCATTTTGCTTTAACTGTAATTTATATGTATACTGCACTTTTTTTTTCTTTTTGTAATTGCAATGTTTTTTCTGTAATCCCTGGCGTTGTATATATATTTGTTTGTTTGTTATTCTTTGTCATTGTATCACTATTGTTGTCAATTAAAAAAAACAAAAAAACAGTTTGAAACAGTTTTGGAGTATGGCCGGGCGTCAAGGTGATTATCCTGCCGATAATCTTAATAATATCCTGTAGTGCGTGGTGCACCACATTTACAAATCTTGTAGTGTGTGCATGTTTGAGATTCTAGGGAAGATAATCTGGGAAGATTCTCCTGTAGTGCGTGTCACAGCCAGATTTCAAAATCGGCTAGGATTGTCAGAATCCTGTAGTCTGAGCCGACCTTTAGTTGAAGTAGTTTCTTATGATGCTCAGTGAATGTGTACATTCTGAAAAGCTTTTATGTTAGCATCTGCCAGTGGGCCATAATGATAAGAGTAGGTATAATAATGTGTTAATTCCACTACAGGAGAGACTTGATGGCTCTGAAATTAGGTGAAAAAAATTTGCATATACATCGCCATCGGCAATCAGCCAAAAGGCCAAAAATGCTGAGGTAATCTGCTGCTATCAACACCTCCTCCACGTTGTCCTCGGTCACCGGGACAGAGGGGGTGTAGGCGTACTCTATGAGGAGACGCATCATGTCTGCTGACACGGGGCCGGGCCATGTCGTAGATGTTCTCCTGGGGCGTCCAGCCATGGGTGAAGACAGTGTGGAAGTATTGGCTGCAGGTGCAGAGGACGGCCTTGTGGGTGTTGAATTCCACATCATCCACTCTGATCACCGCGTCACACACTGATCCCTCCAGATGCAGCTCATTAACACGTTCACTGCCGTGGACGAGTTAACTCGTCAAAAAAAAAAACCGGTTGACTGCCGTGGACGAGTTAACTCGTCAAAAAAAAAAAATTTTTTTTGACGGTGGGACGTTGATCTAACCCTTTTACATCTCCTATAAAAATATGGGAGCCACCGAACGTGTACAACCCATTCCACCGACCCACTAAGTGGCGACAGTGCTCTCCAGACTATTGAAAGCCAGCCAAAACTGCAGGGAAAAGCGTGAGGAAGCCATTCTCATACTGTAGGCGAAAACGCTTTCGCGCTGGAGCACAACGGTGGCGCACAACGGTGGGGGGTTCCAAAAATAGACTGGGTACAACACACTTTGAAACACGCAGCATAAAGCCCAGAATCGCACAAAGCTTCATCAAAGCTCTCAACCGAAACCCCAAGAAATGAGCGAGCCCCATCCAGACTCGCCCGCGGCCCGACGAGCAGCAGCAGCAGCAGCAGACAGGCAGCAGAAACTCGCTTGTGACACACCCGCTGCAGCCACGGAGGGAGGAGGAGAACAGCCACAGAGGGAGGAGTTTGAAGGAGAGGGGGGTTTCCTGCTGTTATGGAGGAAATTACTGTTCAAAACTATTGTTTAGATGTCTGACGTCTTACTGATGCCAAAAATAAATGGTTAAAGTGACTGTTCTATCGAATTTCACAAAAAGGCATTTATCTCCGCTTTAATTTTCAGACGCTGAAACCATGCTGTATTCAACTGCTAATGCCTACATAACTACTAACTCTACAAACTAACTCTTTTAGACAGAGAAAGCACACATTCTATTAGTTATTTTGAGATATTTTGTGTTCACCAAGTCCTAGCAGAAAATAATCCTCGGCTCTTGAAAGATGAGCCAGAATCCTCAAAAAAAAACCTTGGCAGAAGCTACCTACAGTAAAAAAAAAAACTGTTGGCAGTGAATGTGTTAAGAAGCACTGACAACATTGACCCTTTGTCTTGTTTGTTCATTTTGTTCGACAAACCTGGATGGCACCAGCTTACCCGGCTTACTCAGCTGGGAAGGATTTATGACATCACTGATGATATCACAATGTCTATGACATCCTCAATGATGTCATAAATAGAGCCCGACCGCTATGTTGTACTGCCTCAAACTGGTGTTAAATGCAGACAAAACTAAAGCTATGCTCTTCTCTAGTAACAAGAAGGTGCCAGCTGCTCTCCCTTGCATTACTTCACTGCAGGGGACTCCCATTGAGGCCGTTCACTCCTATAAATACAGTGTTTCCCTGTTTCCCATACATAAAGGAATTAGAGGTGGATTTGGACCGCCACAAAAAGATGTTGACCAAATTATTATTATTTTTTTTACAGTGCACCTGAACGCAACATGCAAGATATCCGCTGAATAAGTGTCCAATAAATGTTCATGTCATTCTGGCCAATACTTCTGTTATAGCATTTCAGTCTGGAATATGGAATATCTTTCAATAATCTATGATTTAGCTGCTAAATTGTCAAATACCGCCGTCTGCTCGCTACCCAGGCACTTACCGGTATGTATGTACTTAACCTAACTAACTTAACCTAACTAACTATCCGGTGTGCACAACACTGTCAGCCTAAACTCCAGCTGACACCCCAAAAACCTACAATCCGCTACAGAAAAATGTATAGTTTGTTTATTAACTGGCCCCTTGCCTTCTATCATTTCACGAAAGTGGCAAAGCAAGTTGAGTATCCCTGACCTATAGGGATAAATTTAGTTTGTCATTGTAAACCCACAGCACAGTAATGATGACATGTTCTTCATAAATCTAGCCTTTTAATTTTGCTCTTAAGCTTTCTCAAAGTACACCAAATTCATGCATTTTACGTTAAAATGTTAAAAAAAATCTTGCGGGGGGCCATGCCCCCGCACCCCCCTAGGAGGTCCGCGGTCCCCCACCACAAATACTCAAAATCCTGTGGGAAACACTGATTAATATATATATATATATATAATATATATATATATATATTAGAGATGGGAATAGATTAATTTTTTTAATCTAGATTAATCCTGGTCATTAATCTAGATTAATCTAGATTAAAATGGGTCATTTGAAGTCTGTCGAAGCCATTCAAAATATGTGTGTGCAACATAAATAATGACTAGAAGTAAGTCCTTGTGAACAGGTTTCTGTTTATTCGGTTGTTCACGCTCCCCCACAGCAGCCAGGATGGGGGAGGCAGACATAAATGTCCGCGCTTACATACCTGTTCCATTCTAAAGTGATAATCATCATGGCCTGCTCAATATAAGTGGACCCTGCTACCAGACAACTTTGAGAATAATAATATATATAATAATAATAATAATACAGTGGAGCTGCTCAGTGGCCAGCAGATCAGACTGTGGTTGTACTGGACAGCTTCCAGGTATGAATGTGTGTGAATGTGAACAGGGCGCTCCTGAAAAAGAGAGCATTGCTCTCAGTGAGACTCCCCCTGTATAAATAAAGGTAAAAAAAAAAAAAAGATTAAAATAGATTAACGGCGATAATTTTTTTATCGCGCGTTAAGAGTCTCGCGTTAACGCAGCTGTTAATGGCGTTAACTATCCCATCTCTAATATATATACATACATATATATACATACATATATACACTGAATCACATGTCTCTGAGGGCGGATACTGGGTGGCGTTACACTGAATCACATGTCTCTGAAAAGTCCCCAAAGTACGACTTCACAGGATTTTCCCAGTAAAAGAAATGCCAATTACCTGCTGAGGGACACCGTGTGTGATAACATAAGAAAAGAAAAACAAAACAGGAAGAGGAAGAGGAAGAGAGAGGAGGAAGAGTACCTGGACGGAGGCCGGCCAGTTGGTGTTCATCTGTCGATCCTCATGGTGGTAACACTTAAACTGCAGCTCCAAGTCCGGTCTGACACACACACACACACACACACACACACACACACACACACACACACACACACACACACACACACACACACACACACACACATCACACACACACACACACACACACACACACACACACACACACATCACACACACACACACACACACACACACATGCACGCTGAGTGAGCACAATCCTGCTCTTACTGTATGTGTGTGTGTGTGTGTGTGTGTGTGTGGGCGCGCATGTTACGGCCCGAACATTTACATTTACATTTACGGACCTAACAGTGTGTGCAGTGTGTGTGTGTGTGTGTGTGTGTGTGTGTGTGTGTGCGTGTGCGTGAGTGTCTCACCTCAACATGAGGGTCTTGTAGACAGAGTCTCGGAGCTGGAAGACGTGGTTGCTGACAGCCAGGTTGTGCTCTAACCTGAAGGGCTCTAGGACCACGCCGTCACGCACCGGGAAGGTCAGCCGCAGGTCGTCACTAGGGTTACCTGACAAACAGGAAGTCAGCGAGTCACACGGTGCAATCAGATCAATCAGAAATACACTTCCTACTGGGAAAGTTCACATGAACGCTCTGCAAACACCCTGGAAACACAAACCCACATTAACATGGCTTCACAGGGTCAGAAAAAGTCGACAGATTTGTTGCTAGCAGGAGGGTTTGAAAAAGTCATTGAGTCTAGCGGCAAAGTGGCCAAGTTGGCAACATAAAGCGATGGTCTGGGTCATAAAGTGAAGGTCTGGGTCATAAAGTGAAGGTCTGGGTCATAAAGTGAAGGTCTGAGTCATAAAGTGATGGTCTGGATCATAAAGTGAAGGTCTGGGTCATAAAGTGAAGGTCTGGATCATAAAGTGAAGGTCTGGATCATAAAGTGAAGGTCTGGGTCATAAAGTGAAGGTCTGGATCATAAAGTGAAGGTCTGGGTCATAAAGTGAAGGTCTGGATCATAAAGTGATGGTCTGGATCATAAAGTGAAGGTCTGGGTCATAAAGTGAAGGTCTGGGTCATAAAGTGAAGGTCTGAGTCATAAAGTGATGGTCTGGATCATAAAGTGAAGGTCTGGGTCATAAAGTGAAGGTCTGGATCATAAAGCGATGGTCTGGATCATAAAGTGAAGGTCTGGGTCATAAAGTGAAGGTCTGGATCATAAAGTGAAGGTCTGGGTCATAAAGTGATGGTCTGGATCATAAAGTGATGGTCTGGGTCATAAAGTGAAGGTCTGGGTCATAAAGTGATGGTCTGGGTCATAAAGTGAAGGTCTGGGTCATAAAGTGAAGGTCTGGGTCATAAAGTGAAGGTCTGGGTCATAAAGTGAAGGTCTGGGTCATAAAGTGATGGTCTGGATCATAAAGTGATGGTCTGGGTCATAACAAAGTGAAGGTCTGGGTCATAAAGTGAAGGTCTGGGTCATAAAGTGAAGGTCTGGATCATAAAGTGAAGGTCTGGATCATAAAGTGAAGGTCTGGGTCATAAAGTGAAGGTCTGGGTCATAAAGTGATGGTCTGGATCATAAAGTGATGGTCTGGGTCATAACAAAGTGAAGGTCTGGGTCATAAAGTGAAGGTCTGGGTCATAAAGTGAAGGTCTGGATCATAAAGTGAAGGTCTGGATCATAAAGTGAAGGTCTGGGTCATAAAGTGAAGGTCTGGGTCATAAAGTGATGGTCTGGGTCATAAAGTGATGGTCTGGATCATAAAGTGATGGTCTGGGTCATAAAGTGAAGGTCTGGGTCATAAAGTGATGGTCTGGGTCATAACAAAGTGAAGGTCTGGGTCATAAAGTGAAGGTCTGGGTCATAAAGTGATGGTCTGGATCATAAAGTGATGGTCTGGGTCATAAAGTGAAGGTCTGGGTCATAAAGTGATGGTCTGGGTCATAACAAAGTGAAGGTCTGGGTCATAAAGTGAAGGTCTGGGTCATAAAGTGATGGTCTGGATCATAAAGTGATGGTCTGGGTCATAAAGTGAAGGTCTGGGTCATAAAGTGATGGTCTGGGTCATAAAGTGAAGGTCTGGGTCATAAAGTGAAGGTCTGGGTCATAAAGTGATGATCTGGATCATAAAGTGATGGTCTGGGTCATAACAAAGTGAAGGTCTGGGTCATAAAGTGAAGGTCTGGGTCATAACAAAGTGAAGGTCTGGGTCATAAAGTGAAGGTCTGGGTCATAAAGTGATGGTCTGGGTCATAAAGTGAAGGTCTGGGTCATAAAGTGAAGGTCTGGGTCATAAAGTGATGATCTGGATCATAAAGTGAAGGTCTGGGTCATAACAAAGTGAAGGTCTGGATCATAAAGTGAAGGTCTGGATCATAAAGTGAAGGTCTGGGTCATAAAGTGAAGGTCTGGGTCATAAAGTGAAGGTCTGGGTCATAAAGTGATGGTCTGGGTCATAAAGTGATGGTCTGGATCATAAAGTGAAGGTCTGGGTCATAAAGTGAAGGTCTGGATCATAAAGTGATGGTCTGGGTCATAAAGTGATGGTCTGGATCATAAAGTGAAGGTCTGGGTCATAAAGTGATGGTCTGGATCATAAAGTGAAGGTCTGGATCATAAAGTGAAGGTCTGGATCATAAAGTGAAGGTCTGGATCATAAAGTGATGGTCTGGATCATAAAGTGAAGGTCTGGGTCATAAAGTGAAGGTCTGGGTCATAAAGTGATGGTCTGGGTCATAAAGTGAAGGTCTGGGTCATAAAGTGAAGGTCTGGGTCATAAAGTGAAGGTCTGGATCATAAAGTGAAGGTCTGGGTCATAAAGCGATGGTCTGGATCATAAAGTGATGATCTGGATCATAAAGTGATGGTCTGGATCATAAAGTGATGGTCTGGATCATAAAGTGAAGGTCTGGATCATAAAGTGAAGGTCTGGATCATAAAGTGAAGGTCTGGGTCACAAAGTGATGGTCTGGGTCATAAAGTGATGGTCTGGGTCACAAAGTGATGGTCTGGATCATAAAGTGAAGGTCTGGATCATAAAGTGAAGGTCTGGGTCACAAAGTGATGGTCTGGGTCATAAAGTGATGGTCTGGATCATAAAGTGAAGGTCTGGGTCATAAAGTGAAGGTCTGGGTCATAAAGTGAAGGTCTGGATCATAAAGTGAAGGTCTGGGTCATAAAGTGAAGGTCTGGGTCATAAAGCGATGGTCTGGGTCATAAAGTGAAGGTCTGGGTCATAAAGTGAAGGTCTGGATCATAAAGTGAAGGTCTGGGTCATAAAGTGAAGGTCTGGATCATAAAGTGAAGGTCTGGGTCATAAAGTGAAGGTCTGAGTCATAAAGTGATGGTCTGGATCATAAAGTGAAGGTCTGGGTCATAAAGTGAAGGTCTGAGTCATAAAGTGATGGTCTGGGTCATAAAGTGATGGTCTGGATCATAAAGTGAAGGTCTGGATCATAAAGTGAAGGTCTGGGTCATAAAGTGAAGGTCTGAGTCATAAAGTGATGGTCTGGGTCATAAAGTGAAGGTCTGAGTCATAAAGTGATGGTCTGGATCATAAAGTGAAGGTCTGGGTCATAAAGTGAAGGTCTGGATCATAAAGTGATGGTCTGGATCATAAAGTGAAGGTCTGGGTCATAAAGTGAAGGTCTGGGTCACAAAGTGATGGTCTGGGTCATAAAGTGATGGTCTGGATCATAAAGTGAAGGTCTGGATCATAAAGTGAAGGTCTGAGTCATAAAGTGATGGTCTGGGTCATAAAGTGATGGTCTGGATCATAAAGTGAAGGTCTGGATCATAAAGTGATGGTCTGGATCATAAAGTGAAGGTCTGGGTCATAAAGTGAAGGTCTGAGTCATAAAGTGATGGTCTGGGTCATAAAGTGATGGTCTGGATCATAAAGTGAAGGTCTGGATCATAAAGTGATGGTCTGGATCATAAAGTGAAGGTCTGGGTCATAAAGTGATGGTCTGGATCATAAAGTGATGGTCTGGGTCATAAAGTGAAGGTCTGGATCATAAAGTGAAGGTCTGGGTCATAAAGTGATGGTCTGGGTCATAAAGTGAAGGTCTGGATCATAAAGTGATGGTCTGGGTCATAAAGTGAAGGTCTGGATCATAAAGTGAAGGTCTGGATCATAAAGTGAAGGTCTGGATCATAAAGTGATGGTCTGGGTCATAAAGTGAAGGTCTGGATCATAAAGTGAAGGTCTGGGTCATAAAGTGATGGTCTGGATCATAAAGTGATGGTCTGGATCATAAAGTGATGGTCTGGGTCATAAAGTGATGGTCTGGGTCATAAAGTGAAGGTCTGGATCATAAAGTGAAGGTCTGGATCATAAAGTGATGGTCTGGATCATAAAGTGAAGGTCTGGGTCATAAAGTGAAGGTCTGGGTCATAAAGTGAAGGTCTGGGTCATAAAGTGATGGTCTGGGTCATAAAGTGATGATCTGGGTCATAAAGTGAAGGTCTGGGTCATAAAGTGAAGGTCTGGGTCATAAAGTGAAGGTCTGGGTCATAAAGTGAAGGTCTGGGTCATAAAGTGAAGGTCTGGGTCATAAAGTGAAGGTCTGGGTCATAAAGTGAAGGTCTGGATCATAAAGTGAAGGTCTGGGTCATAAAGTGAAGGTCTGGATCATAAAGTGAAGGTCTGGGTCATAAAGTGAAGGTCTGGATCATAAAGTGAAGGTCTGGGTCATAAAGTGAAGGTCTGGGTCATAAAGTGATGGTCTGGGTCATAAAGTGATGATCTGGGTCATAAAGTGAAGGTCTGGGTCATAAAGTGAAGGTCTGGGTCATAAAGTGAAGGTCTGGGTCATAAAGTGAAGGTCTGGGTCATAAAGTGAAGGTCTGGGTCATAAAGTGAAGGTCTGGGTCATAAAGTGAAGGTCTGGATCATAAAGTGAAGGTCTGGGTCATAAAGTGAAGGTCTGGATCATAAAGTGAAGGTCTGGGTCATAAAGTGAAGGTCTGGATCATAAAGTGAAGGTCTGGATCATAAAGTGATGGTCTGGGTCATAAAGTGAAGGTCTGGGTCATAAAGTGAAGGTCTGGGTCATAAAGTGAAGGTCTGGGTCATAAAGTGAAGGTCTGGGTCATAAAGTGAAGGTCTGGATCATAAAGTGATGGTCTGGATCATAAAGTGAAGGTCTGGATCATAAAGTGAAGGTCTGGGTCATAAAGTGAAGGTCTGGATCATAAAGTGATGGTCTGGATCATAAAGTGATGGTCTGGGTCATAAAGTGAAGGTCTGGATCATAAAGTGATGGTCTGGATCATAAAGTGAAGGTCTGGGTCATAAAGTGAAGGTCTGGGTCATAAAGTGAAGGTCTGGGTCATAAAGTGAAGGTCTGGATCATAAAGTGATGGTCTGGATCATAAAGTGAAGGTCTGGGTCATAAAGTGAAGGTCTGGGTCATAAAGTGAAGGTCTGGATCATAAAGTGAAGGTCTGGATCATAAAGTGATGGTCTGGATCATAAAGTGAAGGTCTGGGTCATAAAGTGAAGGTCTGGATCATAAAGTGAAGGTCTGGATCATAAAGTGAAGGTCTGGATCATAAAGTGAAGGTCTGGGTCATAAAGTGAAGGTCTGGGTCATAAAGTGATGGTCTGGGTCATAAAGTGAAGGTCTGGGTCACAAAGCGATGATCTGGGTCATAAAGCGACACACACACACACAATTAGGGGTGCTCCAAAAAAATCGTTCTTAATGCCACGATTCCTGGATCGATTCCAAACTCCCAAGAATCGATTCTTCTTTGTATTTTTTTTTTTTTTTTTTTTTTACAGTGCACCTGAACGCAACACGCAAGATAGTGATACTGGCTGAATAAGTGTCCAAATGTTCATGTCATTTGTGTACTGTACTGCCACGGTGCCACCACCTCTTGCACTTAAGAACTCTGGTTAATGTATTCCCCCCAAAATCTATAAATCCTTCTCAAAGTCTACAGATCCCCCCCAGCCTATAAATCCATCTTATCTGAAGAACATAAGGGGGGAATTCCCCCCTAGTTTGCAAAATGAATTTAGGCCCTTACTGTAATACTTCAGAAGTTGAATTTGAATTTCAGCATTAATACATTTGTCATTTTTTGTCTTTGTGTGTTAATATAAAACTACATAATTGAGAATCGATTCTAGATTCTGGAATCGAGAATCGTTGGAATCGAGAATCGTTGGAATCGAGAATCGTTGGAATCGAGAATCGATTCTGGAATCGGATCGTGACCCCAGGAATCGGAATCGGATCGGATCGTGGCTTAGCCGGATCGGAGCACCCCTACACACAATCCCCTCCAGGCATTCAACTCGCGGCGATAAGACTTGATTTGTTGTTATTTATGACAGATGAAAGAAACGTGGGCGTGTGTGTGTGTGTGTGTGTGTGTGTGTGTGTGTACCTGTGGGAGGGGGAGGGACCAGGCTGCTCATGTTGGGCTTGATATCCGGCAGGAAGGAAGAGGGCGGCGGCTTGACGTCACTGTTGCTAGGCGACATGTAGGGAGGGGCCATGGAACTGCCGGGTGTGATGGGGGGGGTGGGGTTACCGGGGAGGGGTGAGCTGGGGTAACCTGGCAACCCTCGCCCAGGCTGAGAGAGAGCGTGAGAGAGAGAGAGACAGACAGACAGACAGAGAGAATGTCAAATATTGGTATTGTATTGTACAGAAATTTCTCCCCAAATTGTACCAAGACACACGCGTGCGTGTGCATGCGCACACACGCACACACACACACACGTGCACACACACCCACACACGCACGTGGACACGCACACACACACTTACCCCAGTGGGCTGGTTGAAGGAGTTGTATGCCCCGCCTCCTGTTGTCAGAGCGTTTAACCCTCCGCCCTGACCGTTAAACTGTTCCTGCTGGGCACACACACACACACACACACACACACACACACACACACACACACACACACACACACACACACACACACACACACACACATGCACACACACACACACACACAAAGTTAGAACTTTCACCAGGTTTGAATGAATGAATGAATGAATGAATGAATGAATGAATGAATGAATGAATGAATGAATGAATGAATGAATGAAAAAATTTATTGGTCACCACCACCACCACCAACCATACACTTAGGTCATAACCAAAGGTTAGGGGCAGAAGCAAACGCTTATGTAAAGCCCCCCCTTTTCTTAAAATTAAAATAAGAAAATCATCATGTTCAGACATCTTGGACATTGTCCTTACTTGCCATCATATTAACAACAAAGGATTTCAGGGAAAAAATATCCTAATACAGGAAACAAAAAACAACAACAAAAAAAGCAAAATAAATAAATAAGCAATACAACAGTCAAAAACCAGTAAGTAGCAAATAACAAAACAAACACAATCCATACATGCATATTCATACATTTTTATATTCGTTTTATTATTATTATTATTATTATATATATATACATATACCTATATATATATATATATACTTATACATACACTTTTGTATTTATTATTATTATTATTATTATTATTATTATTATTATTATTATTATTTTTATTTTATTTTTTCTTCTCTCCTTGTCCCCTACATCATTCAGTTACCTGGGAACTAGACTATAATTTTCCATCATCATGTCCTTATACCTTTTTTTAAAGATCAACACATTCTTACTTGATTTTAGTTTTAGGTTCACAGGTTCAGTTCACACAGTGTGTTTTGTACGTGTGTGTGTGTGTGTGTGTGTGTGTGTGTGTGTGCGTGCGTGTGTGTGTGTGTGTGGTGTGTGTGTGTGGACAAAGCTCTGCCAGGAGCACTTTTTGTGAGGAGAAATAAAAGGTGGATCTCATAACGTCAGGTGACGTTAGCTTAGCAGCTGCTAGCTTGTTGTGCAACAAGCAAAGGCTTACCAGATATTTCCACTACATGTCTGGTATAATCCATACTGCTTTATGATCTGGTATGATCCATACTGCATTATGATCTGGTATGATCCATACTGCTTTATGATCTGGTATAATCCATACTGCTTTATGATCTGGTATAATCCATACTGCTTTATGATCTGGTATGATCCATACTGCTTTATGATCTGGTATAATCCATACTGCTTTATGATCTGGTATGATCCATACTGCATTATGATCTGGTATGATCCATACTGCTTTATGATCTGGTATGATCCATACTGCTTTATGATCTGGTATAATCCATACTGCTTTATGATCTGGTATAATCCATACTGCTTTATGATCTGGTATAATCCATACTGCTTTATGATCTGGTATGATCCATACTGCATTATGATCTGGTATGATCCATACTGCTTTATGATCTGGTATAATCCATACTGCTTTATGATCTGGTATAATCCATACTGCTTTATGATCTGGTATAATCCATACTGCTTTATGATCTGGTATAATCCATACTGCTTTATGATCTGGTATAATCCATACTGCTTTATGATCTGGTATAATCCATACTGCTTTATGATCTGGTATGATCCATACTGCTTTATGATCTGGTATAATCCATACTGCTTTATGATCTGGTATAATCCATACTGCTTTATGATCTGGTATGATCCATACTGCTTTATGATCTGGTATGATCCATACTGCTTTATGATCTGGTATGATCCATACTGCTTTATGATCTGGTATAATCCATACTGCTTTATGATCTGGTATAATCCATACTGCTTTATGATCTGGTATAATCCATACTGCTTTATGATCTGGTATAATCCATACTGCTTTATGATCTGGTATAATCCATACTGCTTTATGATCTGGTATAATCCATACTGCTTTATGATCTGGTATAATCCATACTGCTTTATGATCTGGTATAATCCATACTGCTTTATGATCTGGTATAATCCATACTGCTTTATGATCTGGTATGATCCATACTGCTTTATGATCTGGTATGATCCATACTGCTTTATGATCTGGTATGATCCATACTGCTTTATGATCTGGTATAATCCATACTGCTTTATGATCTGGTATAATCCATACTGCTTTATGATCTGGTATAATCCATACTGCTTTATGATCTGGTATAATCCATACTGCTTTATGATCTGGTATAATCCATACTGCTTTATGATCTGGTATAATCCATACTGCTTTATGATCTGGTATAATCCATACTGCTTTATGATCTGGTATAATCCATACTGCTTTATGATCTGGTATAATCCATACTGCTTTATGATCTGGTATAATCCATACTGCTTTATGATCTGGTATGATCCATACTGCTTTATGATCTGGTATAATCCATACTGCTTTATGATCTGGTATAATCCATACTGCTTTATGATCTGGTATAATCCATACTGCTTTATGATCTGGTATGATCCATACTGCTTTATGATCTGGTATGATCCATACTGCTTTATGATCTGGTATGATCCATACTGCTTTATGATCTGGTATGATCCATACTGCTTTATGATCTGGTATAATCCATACTGCTTTATGATCTGGTATAATCCATACTGCATTATGATCTGGTATAATCCATACTGCTTTATGATCTGGTATGATCCATACTGCATTATGATCTGGTATAATCCATACTGCTTTATGATCTGGTATGATCCATACTGCTTTATGATCTGGTATAATCCATACTGCTTTATGATCTGGTATAATCCATACTGCTTTATGATCTGGTATAATCCATACTGCTTTATGATCTGGTATAATCCATACTGCTTTATGATCTGGTATAATCCATACTGCTTTATGATCTGGTATAATCCATACTGCTTTATGATCTGGTATAATCCATACTGCTTTATGATCTGGTATAATCCATACTGCTTTATGATCTGGTATAATCCATACTGCTTTATGATCACGGTTACAGTAACATCAATTCACTGATTACAACGTCCTGTTTCACCGCTGGTTTCATTGTGTCCATATTTGTTGTTGCTATGGGAAACGGCCAGCGTCTGACTGCGATTGGTCGGTTGAGAAAAAGCGCTTCATGTCGCCCGGCGCTTTTCTGAAAAGTTGAACATTTCTCAACTTTTGAAAGCGCCCCGCTCTGAGGAAAAAAGTCCCACTGCAGCCTCGCCTGGCCACTGTGATTCAGGAGGTAGAGCGGGGTCGTCAACTAATCACTTTAGATCAAAGAGGCCGGTGGTTCGATCCCCGCCTCCTCCAGTCCGCATGTCGAAGTGTCCTTGGGCAAGACACTGAAGCCCAAGTTGCTCCTGATGGCTAGTGCACCAGCACCCTGCGTGGTAGCTTGCCACCATCGTTGTGTGAATGTGTGAATGCGCTTTGCATAAAAGCTCTATAAAAATGTAGTCGCCCATTTAAATCACAGACTGAGCACATCTCACATTTACATCACAGACTGAGCACATCTCATTTACATCACAGACTGAGCACATCTCACATTTACATCACAGACTGAGCACATCTCACATTTACATCACAGACTGAGCACATCTCACATTTACATCACAGACTGAGCACATCTCATTTACATCACAGACTGAGCACATCTCACATTTACATCACAGACTGAGCACATCTCACATTTACATCACAGACTGAGCACATCTCACATTTACATCACAGACTGAGCACATCTCATTTACATCACAGACTGAGCACATCTCACATTTACATCACAGACTGAGCACATCTCACATTTACATCACAGACTGAGCACATCTCATTTACATCACAGACTGAGCACATCTCACATTTACATCACAGACTGAGCACATCTCATTTACATCACAGACTGAGCACATCTCACATTTACATCACAGACTGAGCACATCTCATTTACATCACAGACTGAGCACATCTCATTTACATCACAGACTGAGCACATCTCACATTTACATCACAGACTGAGCACATCTCACACTGGAGGAATTCATATTTATTTTTATCGTTTTATTGTTATACATTGTGTTATTTTTTTTTGGGGGGGGGGGGCATTTTTGCCTTTATTGGATAGGACAGTAGATAGACAAGAAGGGTGGGGAGAGAGAGGGGATGACATGTGGCAAAGGACCTTGGGTCGGGTTGGAACCCGGGTTTGCCACGCAGAGGAGAGGACGAAGCCTTAGTGGGACACGCTCTACCAGGTCAGCCACCTGCTAACTTCTTTATTAAGGTGAGATACTGGGCTCATAATTAGCCCATCTGTTTGTTTTTCTTCACCTGCACAATCTTGTTTATGGTTGCACATTGTATTATTTCTTACTCTTTGTGCAAATAAACAACTAAACTCAACTAAACTAAAAGGGCGGGGTTTCAGGACTCACCTTGTAGTACTGTGAGCTGGGTGGTCCGGAGGGGGGGTACTGTGGGAGGGGCATCTTGTGGCTCTGGTAGGAAGGGGAGGAGCCAGAGCGCTGGGGGGCGGGGCCTGGACCACCGGGACCTGCAGGGTAACGGGCAGATGAACGAATGTGAAGGAAGGAAGCCGCAGCCTGCGGAGGACGCAGCCTTGCTGAACGCGGTTAAATGACCTACATTACATTAGGTGCCCTTCTGCAATTCATTCTCTATGGTAAGGACGCGCTCCTCTTTCAAGGAGCGCACCTGGCGTTTAGGCGCTCTTGGCGGCTAGTGTTTTTTGGCGGAGCGCTCTGGGCGTCTCAAGCTGAGAAAAGTTCAACATTTGGAGGAAAAGCGCGCTGCTCGTCAGTGTCACTCCTCCCACCTCTTCTCCTGCCAGGGGGATCTTCAACCTCCGCTGCTGCCAGATAAGCCAATAATCTGGCTTTCGTGTTTACAGTGCGAACAATCTACAACATCAAACAGACGAAACCAGCTGTCTACCGTCCGTGTGATCGTTGTGTCCTGAACTGTGCTGCGCGTGACTGCAGGGGGAAACAAAACAAAGCACACACACACACACACACACACACACACAAAACGTGCGCTGTGTTTTGTGCGCATTGGAAGCGCTCTCGACATGATTTCCAAAGCGTTCTTATGTGAAATACACACGTCCGGTCTGCACGGCACCTTATGCTGCTACGTGCCTCAGAATACCCCCGTTCCAACCTTTCCGTTAACGTTTACTTAAAAAAGAAACTGGTGTCCAGTTTGTGCGGCAAAGCTTGTGTTTGCATCCCACATTATTGATAGGGCTGTGGCGATTCACTTATCTCCCGATTCGATACTATCACGATTCTTGGGTGCCGATTCGATTTATATTGCGATTCTTAAGTATTGCGATTCTACGATTATTGCGATTCGATATTACGATTTATTGAGATTTTCGTTTCTTTTTTTCTTTTCTTTTTTCAGTTTGTTTGCTTTTTTACACTAGATTAGAACATGGGAAAAGTTGAATCATACACTAGAGACTGTATATTATATATCATGAGTAGGGCTGGGCGATATAGTTAAAAACAGGGGCGGACTGGGATCATAATTCAGGCCGGGCATTAGATACCAAGCAGGCCAGGCCGATATGGGCCGACGCGCGTGAAATTTGGGCCGTTTGAAGCCCAATTTGGGCCGTTTGAAGCCAGATTTGGGCCGTTTGAAGTCCAATTTTACAATGAGATGCACCCACTTTAACCCTGAAGTGCAATTATTACTTCAGACTAACTAATAAAGTAATAAAACCACTAGTAAACCAGTAGGCGGCGTCTGGCCTGCTGTTCAGTGAGTGGCCTGACTGCAAGCACCCAAAAAAAAAAAAAAAAAAAAAAAAATTGTTTTTTTTGCGATTATCGATTCTGGAATAAAAGATTGATTCAAAAAATCGTGACATTAAAAATCGCGATACTTAGGTGAATCGATTTTTTCCCCCACCCCTAATTATTGATACCGCTTATTGGTTCAGTTCTGTCAAATAGCAAAAGAGCTGGTAGCCCAGAGCCCACTACGGTAGAGATGACTGAACAATACACACTACATGGAGGGCTGTTTGTGGGTATAAATTAACGATATAGCTGTATATACTACTGTATGGACCTACTGCCAAACTGATCAGAACAGCTCTTCTGGATTTGAGGTATATAAAGAGCACCCTATTCCAGAGTGAAGGAACTTTGGACAAACAAAATAATGATTAATGTATCATGACGGGGTCTGTGAAATGTGTGAATTCTCTCTGTACCGGCGCTGCTCGGATGGACATGCAGGTCTCCTGCTCAATGTTCCTTCAGGTCCATAATGGGCAACAGAAACAAACTCTGTGGTAAACTGGTTTCCAGTCCACTGACAGGACCGACCCGCTCGTGCTGCTCACTGTTGTATTTGGACACCTTTTTACGGGCGGACTTGAGCTGGAGGTAACGTTAATCACCGCCATTGGTTGGCTAACGCGTTAGCAGTGCTAGCTAACGTAGCAGGCTTACAGGTTAACTTACAAGTTAAACATCCACACATCCACATACCTGTGCTGAACGTGGTTGGTTACGCAATTGCTATTGCTCCGTTTGCGTGGTTATATGCCAGTTTTATCTGACACAGCTACATCTACATACAACCTTATTTTCATTCACTAGATCAAAATGCTGCCAAACTGCGCCGGTTTTACGAGATCTCTCTCCGCTCCTACTTCTCACCATGCTGGCTGCCTGGCTTGTGTTTACATCCGGGCTTGTTGTTGTTGCTTAGCAACACACATAAATGGTTAACAAGATTGGTAAAAACGGAACAAATAATTAAGGTGTGACTGAAATCCGTCTGTAAACGGAGCTCTGCCACCCGTGCTATTAGTTTCGGTGGCTTTACAAGCGAACCTCCAAAACTTTGCTGCAGATTTACAAGCGGGCGTTGGCTTAGATCAACTGACCACATATCTGCATGCTTACTTTCTTGCCTAAAAATATGAAAAATAATGAATATGTAATGAAGTGAGATATTAGAAGTCATAGAGCCCAAGCTACAACAGCTTTGAGCCTGCTGTAAAATCCCATCGCTGTCGGCTGGTGCGTGGTGCATTCTGGGATAGGTTGGTCTGTGAAGGTGCCATCTGTTGCATCCTTCAATTTCAGGAAGAGAAGACTTCTTCTCCACCGCCTTCGAAATGTGACAGCTTTAAAGTCTTTGCACACAGAGTCCGTTTTTTCGTCCGAAATTGACGCACGGAAAAAAAGAAAGAATACGACCTCATTTGTGTCAATCATCGTTGACACACCGTGTCCGACAATGACGTCCGTTCATTTAAGTTTTCGGACGAGGTTCGATTTTCCGCGTTTTTCCGCATCCATGAAAAGCTTTTGAGAGCTGTTTGACCACTCAGAGCCGCCGTAGTTTTGCTATTCGCAATGAAAAATGGCGTCTGAGAGGTTAATTCACTTCGTCTCCCTGCAGCACAAAGCACTTTATGACAAAGCAAGTAAGGAATACGGAGGTGCGGAATTAAAAGACAGAATGTGGCGGGTGATTGCAGACCAGCATGGAATGCGGGACGGGGTGTGTGTGTGTGGTGTGTGTGTGTGTGTGTGTGTGTGTGTGTGTGTGTGTGTGTGTGTGTGTCTGTGTGTGTGTGAGAGAGAGAGAGAGCCTACCTCAGACACACTGCCAGCCGCTGCGACGAATATTGGATAATTAACGCATCGGACTCAGTGTGCAAGGTATCTGTGCGTGACGTTTTTTTTTCTTCGGATGACGGATAAAAAAAAACGCAGCGAACAATTGGGACTCTGTGTGCAAAGAGCTTTCGTTGCGCCGCGGTGACGCATTCAGTCTTCGAAATCAGCCTTCAAAGGCTGCGCCTGAATTGAGAGAGAGCTACAGAGCAACCTATCTCTGTAAAACACAACCTGAAGCATGCTGGGTAGCGTAGTTTAGTGCAACTGGAGGCTTCCTACCTGGGTGGTACTGCAGGCCGGGTCCCGCATAGGGGCCGGGCCCCGCGTGACCCCCCCCGCCTGACCCGGGTATCGAACCCCCGGCACCGCCGGGACCGGACAGGACGTTCACACTGGGACCAACAGGGATCCCATACTGCTGAGACATGCCTGCAAAAGACTGAGAGAGGACAGTATGTGGTTTGTATCCTGTGATGCTTCATTCTCAATGCTAGATTAAACACAGGAGAGGTGTCTGCACAGGCTTAGGGGCCCTTTACACCAGGACAGTTTCTGGAAGAAACAACACAATAGCGTTTCCTTCACACCTTCTCCCAGTTTACATGAGCGCTGTTGAATTTTTAAAACGCCGTAATGTACATGCCAGGTCGCTAGGTGGCAGTGTGATCAGCTTATTCTTTGCCCATACAAGGACGCTTCTGCATGACGTCATTTCGTAATCGTCTTTCCGGTTTTAAACACGGAAGTAGAGTACGCCTACCGCAGTCATTTAGACTTGCCAAAAAGCTGTTTTCAAGCTAAAAAAAAAAACCCCAAACTGTTTTAAAGTTTTAATATTTGTCGGGTGAGAACGTAACATATATGTGAGCAGTTTATCAGAATAACGCCTATTGGAAATCTTTAACGAGCAGCGAGGACCGGGAGCGCTGAAACCCTACTGTAGTTAGGCTACTGGCAGTGAGAAAACACTGTTGACGTGCTTTTGTAACTAACGTTAAATGCCGACCGGGTACAGCCATCGGCTCCTCGCAGCAGTAACGTTATGAACATGTAACTGAAGTTGGCCACAGTGTAGCTTAATTCTGAATGTTGCCAAACTTCATTCATACTGACGTTTTATTTTGAAAATGGTTGCCAACTCCCGCACGGCTACGGCGTAATCGCGTGTGTCGCGTCTGCAGGCACGTCAGAGTTCCTGAAATGAGCCGTCTCAAGCGATTACATGGAGCGCTCAGCGGGAAGCGTCACCAAGAATTCCACTCTGGAGGGTGGTTTCAAAATGTGTCGTTTCCTAAGCCCAAATTCGCCGTCGCCGTCTAAAAGGGAGGCACTAACGATACAATAATCCCCCGTCACCATAGGAAACCGTCCTCGTGTAAAGCGCCCCTTAGTTTATTCGATTGGAAACTAACATAATTCACAGGCTATACTGCACAAAATGATCCATAAACCAGTTACAAGAAAACATTATTAATTCATTTTGAGTATCATAGTTCTTTTATATTCTCTACCACCATCCTTTAGCTTTAGCATCCTACCTGTTGTGCTGCTGACACTGCTAACAAGAGGCGATCATCTACAATCTGTTGAAATCATCTCATGTTGAAACACACTTTCACAGAGAAAGACGGAGACCTTCTGAATTCATTTCAGGTTGACTCTTACCTCAGAGTTGTACGGGCGTTTGAGGCCTTGTGGGGGCCTCAGAGGGCCTTGCTGGGGTCCAGGGCCGTAGTTTGGATGCTGGGGGACCCTCTGGGGGCCGCCGCCCGGGCCGTACATGGGGCCCATGGAGGGGGGCCCCCTGGCCGGCCCGGGGCCCGGACCCATCCCGCCAGGGGCCATGGAGGGGCCGCGAGGGCCGGCGTGGGCCATGAACTGACTGCTATAGGCTGGACCCCCCATCTAGGAAACACACACACACACACACACACACACACACGCACACGCACACACACGCGCACACGCACAAGATACTCAGTCAACGGTTCAGCAGCAACTATTCCAAAACCACAGATCAACAATCTACTTAAAGCTGACAAATCTCTAATCCAGATTTGACTGTATATTAAAGTCCCCCTCCACTCAAAGATCAGATGTTCTTGTTTGACACTAGAAGGCAGGGGTGTAGTGCTATTTGTTTAGGTGCCAAAGCGCAGGGCGATATAGCTCAAAAGTATATCGTTATAAAATATTTCATATCAGTCAATATAGATAATTATTGATCATTTTTAATTGACCCTTTTTATTCATTTAAAAAACGAGAAGAAAACGTTTGCATTTAACCACTTTATTTCGAACCGCCTTATTTTCAAGGCACACGGGTAATAATTGTACACTGTCACACACACACACACACACACACACACACACGCTCTGAGTGCAAGCAGTAATTTACAGACATGGTGACGCTTTATTTTGATGACCTAGCCTAGCGTTGCGAGTCTTCTCAAACACAAAAACAACGTTTGGTAACGTGTATTTCAGGGTTGTTTAACGTTAACGTTCGGTGATTCAGTGAATGAGCTGCCCCGCACTCCGCAAAGTACGTTGCAGACGCCCGCATTTGTGTCAATTTACGTTAACGTTAACATGAATTGAAATTCACTCACGCTGAATTCTTTGTAACGTTTACAGACGACGGACGGGGTTCTGCTTTCGGTCAGACTTGAACAATCCAATACACTGCAATAGTGGCGAGCTGGCTTCTTCTGTGGTGTTTCGCACGTGTGGTGCCGGGTGAGACCACACCTGCTGTTCGCGTCACGAGCACTGCCCATTGTCAAGGGATATGACTGGCTGTTTATGAGCTGGGGGCGGGTGCACGCTCGCGGTTTGTCTGTTGAGTGATTGGCTGTTTGTGTGTCACTCGCAGCACGCTCCACGCTCTTGTTTTTTTTCATGCAGCTGTGAGAACTATCGAACATTCTATCAAACTATTTTTTGTATTGTATTGATGACGTCTCTATCGCCGATATATATTGCTATCGTTTTATCGCCCAGCCCTACTAGAGCGCACGTATGACACACAACTAGGGCTGCACGATTTATCGTATTTTCATCATCATCGCGATATGAAAATGCGCGATGAACACATCGCAAAAGTCACGTGTTATCGGAAAAAAAAAAAAAAAAAAAAAATTACAGTGCACATGAACGCAACATGCAAGATACCGGCTGAATAAGTGTCCAAATGTTCATGTCATTCTGGCCAATACTCCACTTCTGTTATAACATTTCAGTCTGGAATATGGAATATCTTTCAATAATCGTTATGACTAAAAGGCTAAAAGTAATCTCATGTGTAAGAAATGACTGTTCTACATTGAAGTAAAAATGTAAATAATGAACTTGTTGGTTTTGGATTTTTTTTAGCTTCAAGAGTGCATTTTTGTTCGTATGACCCTTAACACAGGCTTTGAGAATCCCGTGCCACTTACTGATACGTATGCTTAAATTAACACACTCATATTGCAAAATGAATTTAGGCCCTCACTGTAATACTTCAGAAGTTGAATTTGAAGTTCAGCATTAATACATTTGTCATTTTTTGTCTTAGATTTACCTTTGTGTGTTATTGCAATATAAAACTACATAATTGAGAATCGATTTAGATTCTGGAATCGAGAATCGTTGGAATCGAGAATCGATTCTGGAATCGGATCGTGACCCCAGGAATCGGAATCGGATCGGATCGTGGCTTAGCCGGATCGGAGCACCCCTACCCATTAATATTTTTGTTTATAGCATTTTTTTATTTATCGCAGGTCATATCGTCATCGCAATATTGAACAGTGTTATCGCACATCGCAGCTTTTCCTCATATCGTGCAGCCCTACACACAACCCTACCCCCCCCCCCCCACACACACTTCACTATAGAAACTAGGGCTGTGCCGATTCACTTATCTCCCGATTCGATACTATCACGATACTTTGGTGCCGATTCGATATATATTGCGATTCACGATTATTGCGATTCTACGATTATTGCGATTCGATATTACGATTTATTGCGATTTTTGTTTATTTTTTTCTTTTATTTTTTCAGTTTGTTTGCTTTTTTACACTAGATTAGAACATGGGAAAAGTTGAATCATACACTAGAGACTGTATATTATATATCATGAGTAGGGCTGGGCGATATAGTTAAAAACAGGGGCGGACTGGGATCATAATTCAGGCCGGGCATTAGATACCAAGCAGGCCAGGCCGATATGGGCCAACGCGCGTGAAATTTGGGCCGTTTGAAGCCAGATTTGGGTCCAATTTTACAATGAGATGCACCCACTTTAACCCTGAAGTGTAATTATTACTTCAGACTAACTAATAAAGTAATAAAACCACTAGTAAACCAGTAGGCGGCGCCTGGCCTGCTGTTCAGTGAGTGGCCTGACTGCAAGCACCCAAAAAAAAAAAATTTTTTTTTTTTTTTTTTTTTTTTTTTTTTATTTGCGATTATCGATTCTGGAATAAAAGATCGATCCAAAAAATCGTGACATTAAAAATCGCGATACTTAGGTGAATCGATTTTTTCCCCCACCCCTAATAGAAACATTATAGTGATACTACAGAAGACAAGAAGGTCCCTATAAGCTCTCAGACACTGTAAGTCCACATCGGAGTAGGACTATTAGAGGACTATAGTGCTTTACCATCACAATATTAAAAGTAGAAAAGGCTTGTTGGACATTTGGACAATATCACAGCATCAGGTTCCATTTAACATCATTACCTTATCTTTAATATATATAGAGTACAGTCATGTCAGATCAGGAGACTGCAAACTGGCTTTGTAATGAAGGATTTAAAATTCACTCATTCATCTGTCATTATGCGTCACCTGTGACCAAACTTCCTGTCGAGGCAGGAAGTAGCATCTTTTGGCCTCACCTGTCCGTAGTTCATTTCCTGGTTGTGTTTCTCCTGGATGGCGGCGACGGTTGCCGTGGCGGTGGCGGTTGCCGTGGCGGCGGCGGCGGCGACAGCGGCGGCGGCCGCAGCCTGAGTGAAGTCGGCAGGACCTCGAGAAGCACCGGCACTGGACGGATAACTAGAGACAGAGAGAGAGAGAGAGAGAGAGAGACAGAGAGAGACAGAGAGGCAGTGAGCAAGAGAGAGAGAGAGACACACAGAGGGGGAGAGAGAGAGAGAGACAGATAGGGAGAGAGAGGCACACACACACACACACACACACACACACACACACACACAGGGAGATGTAGGTAAGTGTCATAGTTCAGTAGAAAAGCTGTTTGATTGGATGATTTATTCTATTTCTAAAGGAAGTTTTCTGATATAAAACAATTACAACCACAGTAGATTTACTCCTGATTGAAACATTTAAAGGGACGATTCGCCTCAAAATCAAAAGCACATCTTGGAAGCTGCTAAGCTAAGCTAGCAGCTAGCGGGTGTAGTTTGGTCAAATGAAAATAGTTCCTACATGAAACTGCTCACAAGGTCTGTGGATTATCTTGAGTAACCGGGTCATGATTTCTGAAAAGAGTTTTTCAATTGTTTCAATTGTTGAGTTTTTCCAATTGTATTTTTTGGCTCTTTCAGCACCACAAGCCGAGTGCCATCCAGTTCCATTGTATTGGAGAGAAGGCAGACATCACAAGCCGAGTGCCATCCAGTTCCATTGTATTGGAGAGAAGGCAGACATCACAAGCCGAGTGCCATCCAGTTCCATTGTATTGGAGAGAAGGCAGACATCTCTACGGCCGATATCTCCAAAACTCAGGCAACTCCTGTGCATCTTTCCATCCGTTCCTGTTTCCAACCCCTTGATCTCCCTCCCTTCTCTCCATCCTCCCTCATCATTCTCTCTCTCCTTCGCCTCATTCTTCCTCCACCCGTCTCAATGTCTTACAGCCCGAACACACCACACGCCCAAGCAATGGAGCACGGAGGCACTTTCATTTCAGCGTCCTTGTTAACAGGCGAGACCGATCATGCGAGCTGCACGCCACGCTGAAGCTACGCTGCATACGTGCTGCAGTGATAGTTTCAGCTTCTGTTCGATCCCCCCCCCCCTATTTTTTATCCCATTTTTATCCCCCATTAGTGCTAATTAATTTATTTATCCTGGTTGCTGCTCCACCCTCTGTCGATCTGGGGAGAGCTGAAACTGGCTCCATGCTTCCTCCGAGACATGGGCAGTTAGCCAGCCGCTTCTTTTCACCTGACAGGGGAAGCTTCACTGGTAGGACATAGCACGTGGGAGGATCACGCTATTCCAACCAGTTCCCCTCCCGGCGCCCTTACCGGCCAGAGGAGGAACCACATTAGCAACCAGGATATTGCATGTTTTTGGTGAAGGGGGTTCCTATATGAAGGAAACCCCCAGGGGGCACGGGGAGAACATGCAAACTCCACACAGAAAGGCCCTTTTTGACGACCCCACCCGGGCGGTGGGCACTCGAGGACATGCGGACGGGCACGCATTCCTTCAGCGTTCACAGCGTCCCAGGTGGGAATCGAACCCAGGACCTTCGAGCTGTGAGGCTACAGCGCTTACCACTGCACCACCGTACCCCCCCTGTTGTTCGATTTTTCAAGTGTGCCGCCGGCTGCAGCGCTTTTCTGGAGCGGCCGCCTTTTGTGTGCGGCCCAATTCCCGAGGAAAGTGCGCCGGCGGCGAGAATAAAACGCACACAGCCCTATAGCTCCTCCCCCCTCCTCTCCTCTCCTCTCCTTACCTCCCGCTGTAGCCCCCGGGTCCTCCGCCGTAGCCCCCGGCCCCTCGGCTGTACATGCCCTGGCCCAGGTAGCCCTTGCTGGGCTCGCTGTAGCCCTGCTGGCCCATGTAGCCTCCAGGTCCACCGGCCATCCCCGGCCCCCCGTGGCCCTGCATCATGGGACCCCCGCCTGGGGCTGCTCCAGGACCCATCACCCCCATCACCCCCCCGCCCAGGCCCTGAAACACACACACACACGCACGCACGCACACACACACACACACACACATACACACACACACACACACACACACAGTTACAAAGCACTTCAGCCTCTT
>NC_139631.1:42348688-42361188 GCF_964638095.1 Poromitra crassiceps | reverse complement strand
TTACAAAACAGTGGCAACGCTGAAGTTGCTAAAGCGTAGTGTGTGTGTGTGTGTGTGTGTGTGTGTGTGTGTGTATGTGTGTCTGTGTGAACAGCAGCGCTGTTTGTGTGAGTGTGTTCTTCATCGTCTTCTTCTGGCAACCACCTTGCAGGTGCTGAATGTGTGCTAGAGATGGAAATCGAAATTAAATTAATTGAATGTCAATTATTGATCGACATTTTTGGGGGTATTTTTTGCCCCTCGATCACAGTTTTTAGGGGCATTCAGAGCTTTCTTGGGGCATTTTTGCCCTTTCCCCTGGCTAACTTCCTAGACTGCTCCTAATGTGATGAACCCTGGAAAACCTTCCACAGGGACCAGCAAGGGAACGCCTGGCTCCAGTTACTGAGCTGCTGCCCGCCTTCAGTAGAGCCGAGGACAGAGGTAGGTGTGTGTGTGTGTGTGTGCTGTGTGTGTGTGTGTGTGTGTGTGTGTGTGTGTGTGTGTGCGTGGAGTGTTTAAAGGGCAGATAAACAGGGCAAGGAGAGGAGAGGGGTAATCACACATTCCTGAACATCACTGTGGTGTCAAACAATACACACACGCGCGCGCGCGCACACACACACACACACACACACACACACACACAGAGCAGACATAGCTGTGTTCATGTTCTCTCTGCAGACTTGAACACACTCACTTTTTATGGCTGCACATTCCACTAGTTTACCAGCCACTTCCACTAGTTTACCAGCCACTTTCTCTAGTTTACCAGCCACTTCCACTAGTTTACCAGCCACTTTCTCTAGTTTACCAGCCACTTTCCACTAGTTTACCAGCCACTTCCACTAGTTTACCAGCCACTTTCTCTAGTTTACCAGCCACTTCCACTAGTTTACCAGCCACTTACTAGTTTACCAGCCACTTCCACTAGTTTACCAGCCACTTTCACTAGTTTACCAGCCACTTTCCACTAGTTTACCAGCCACTTCCACTAGTTTACCAGCCACTTTCTCTAGTTTACCAGCCACTTCCACTAGTTTACCAGCCACTTCCACTAGTTTACCAGCCACTTTCTCTAGTTTACCAGCCACTTTCCACTAGTTTACCAGCCACTTCCACTAGTTTACCAGCCACTTCCACTAGTTTACCAGCCACTTTCTCTAGTTTACCAGCCACTTCCACTAGTTTACCAGCCACTTTCTCTAGTTTACCAGCCACTTCCAGTAGTTTACCAGCCACTTCCACTAGTTTACCAGCCACTTTCACTAGTTTACCAGCCACTTTCTCTAGTTTACCAGCCACATTCCACTAGTTTACCAGCCACTTCCACTAGTTTACCAGCCACTTCCACTAGTTTACCAGCCACTTCCACTAGTTTACCAGCCACTTTCACTAGTTTACCAGCCACTTTCTCTAGTTTACCAGCCACTTCCACTAGTTTATTCCACTAGTTTACCAGCCACTTCCACTAGTTTACCAGCCACTTCCACTAGTTTACCAGCCACTTTCTCTAGTTTACCAGCCACTTTCACTAGTTTACCAGCCACTTTCTCTAGTTTACCAGCCACTTCCTCTAGTTTACCAGCCACTTCCTCTAGTTTACCAGCCACTTCCACTAGTTTACCAGCCACTTCCACTAGTTTACCAGCCACTTTCTCTAGTTTACCAGCCACTTTCACTAGTTTACCAGCCACTTCCACTAGTTTACCAGCCACTTCCACTAGTTTACCAGCCACTTCCACTAGTTTACCAGCCACTTTCTCTAGTTTACCAGCCACTTCCACTAGTTTACCAGCCACTTCCACTAGTTTACCAGCCAGCCACTTCCACTAGTTTACCAGCCAGCCACTTCCACTAGTTTACCAGCCACTTTCCACTAGTTTACCAGCCACTTTCCACTAGTTTACCAGCCACTTTCACTAGTTTACCAGCCACTTTCCACTAGTTTACCAGCCACTTCCACTAGTTTACCAGCCAGCCACTTCCACTAGTTTACCAGCCACTTTCCACTAGTTTACCAGCCACTTCCACTAGTTTACCAGCCACTTCCTCTAGTTTACCAGCCACTTTCTCTAGTTTACCAGCCACTTTCTCTAGTTTACCAGCCACTTTCACTAGTTTACCAGCCACTTTCTCTAGTTTACCAGCCACTTCCACTAGTTTACCAGCCACTTCCTCTAGTTTACCAGCCACTTCCACTAGTTTACCAGCCACTTCCACTAGTTTACCAGCCACTTCCACTAGTTTACCAGCCACTTTCTCTAGTTTACCAGCCACTTCCTCTAGTTTACCAGCCACTTCCACTAGTTTACCAGCCACTTCCACTAGTTTACCAGCCACTTTCTCTAGTTTACCAGCCACTTTCACTAGTTTACCAGCCACTTTCTCTAGTTTACCAGCCACTTCCACTAGTTTACCAGCCACTTCCACTAGTTTACCAGCCACTTCCACTAGTTTACCAGCCACTTTCTCTAGTTTACCAGCCACTTCCACTAGTTTACCAGCCACTTCCACTAGTTTACCAGCCACTTCCACTAGTTTACCAGCCACTTTCTCTAGTTTACCAGCCACTTCCACTAGTTTACCAGCCACTTCCACTAGTTTACCAGCCAGCCACTTCCACTAGTTTACCAGCCACTTTCCACTAGTTTACCAGCCACTTTCCACTAGTTTACCAGCCACTTTCACTAGTTTACCAGCCACTTTCCACTAGTTTACCAGCCACTTCCACTAGTTTACCAGCCAGCCACTTCCACTAGTTTACCAGCCACTTTCCACTAGTTTACCAGCCACTTCCACTAGTTTACCAGCCACTTCCACTAGTTTACCAGCCACTTTCCACTAGTTTACCAGCCACTTCCACTAGTTTACCAGCCACTTTCTCTAGTAGTTTCACTAGTTTACCAGCCACTTCCACTAGTTTACCAGCCACTTCCACTAGTAGTTTCACTAGTTTACCAGCCACTTTCACGAGTTTACCAGGTAAAAATAGTACGTGGTTACATAGTGGCTGCTTTTATTTTGAAGGCTAAATGTCCAAACAGGAAGGCTTATATTCGCTAGCGTTCGCAACCGGAACTCTTCTATTTGCTCGTAGAACAGAGCTTTAGCGGTCTTTCTCTTTCTACTCTAAGTCGCTGGAAGCTTGCAGACGTGCGACGCTGGGTCTGACCACCTGAGACTACTCTCTTTCGGGGTGGGAGGGTGTCATGGAAGCGCCCACTGGCTTAGCATGAAACTCATTTTCACTGGAAAAAAATCATATAAAAATGTGATGTGATTTTTCCTGGGGTCTGTACCGAACAAGCAAGTTCCCTTACGTGTGAAGAATATGATTTGTAGGCCGGGACGGACATCTCTGTAGCAGTGTGTGCGTGTGTGTGTGTGTGTGTGTGTGTGTGACATCTCTGTAGCCGCACAATGCTTCATGTAATGCTATGTGTTGACACATTTCACCCTTATCAAATAATTGCAGGCTCCTGAGATTTGCATATTTGCACTTGGCCGTGTTGTGCAGCCCTAATGTATGTATGTATGTTCTTTGTATGTTCCAATGTATTGATTCTCATGTGCTCCCATGTGAGTGTAATATCATGACTGTCCTACACAGAAAACATGCTATTGCTCCTCAGACACACTCACAGTACAGCAGTAGACACACTCACAGTCAGTGTTGGGCAAGTTACTGAAAATTGCTAATTAGTTACAGTTACTAGTTACATGTACTTCTAGAGCTGTGCAATACAATCAATACGGCAATATATCACATATATCGCCATTTTTTGCACAGCCGTGTGTTCAGTGACACGATAAGAATACTTTTTTATTTCAGTGCGTTCAGTAACACACTCAACACTCAGTAGTTTTGACTCAATTTGTCCAATAAGTTATCAATATAAAGTGATGTACATATTATTCCACTACCTGGGTGGTGCACAGCGTGTTGTATTTTCAGCTCTATTTTTTAATTTTCAGTCAATTATGTAGAGTATTGCAATATATCGCAACACTGTATGTATTGTATCACAATGTATCGCGATACAATCGTATCGCGACCCATGTATCGTGTTACGCCTCGTATCGGGAGGTCCTTGCCAATACCCGGCCCTAGTTACTTCTCTCAAAAAGTAATTTCATTACTTTAAAGTTACTAGTTGCTTCAAAGTAATTAGTTACTAGGGAAAGTAACATTTGTGTTACTTTTAAGAGTCTGCTTCGATTGTCTTGTTAATGCATACATATTACTTTAGGCTTGCTGTGACACAGTGTGGACTGGGACAGTGTGGACTGGGACAAGTCAAATGTGATCTATCATTGTACCTGCATGGGAGACTTATATTAGATAGCCTACAACAAGGGGAATTCCAAAGGGAAACATTTCCCCTCTGTCTACACTGCCACTCTACCGTGGATTTTGGTGATGAAGACGGGCCAGATAGCTGGAAACCAAAGCCTAGCTAGGTTTCATCAAACGGCTTGATGCTCAGAACAATAGAGGTAGTGTGACTCACTTGGGCAGCACTTTTGAAGAAGGAGAGTGGGAGAGAATAATCAGGATCACCCAGCAGGTCTCTACGGATATCAGGATTAGATGAATACAGTTCAAAAAATGTAATGGCTTTTACGGGGGGGAACCCTAGCAGGTTATTCAGACTGGGTTTGAAAGATACACCAGATTGTTGGAGATGTGACAGGGAGGTAGGCGACTTGGTCCATCCATGCACTGTGGTCATGCTCAAAGGTGCAAACCTTGTGGTCTAGAGTCCATGAATACATCCTAGGGATAGCACCGGGGATAGAATGAGTTTTTGTCCTGGGCTATTCACTAGGGCTGGGTTAAAAAAATCGATTCTCTGATTTTTATTTTAATCCTTTGATATCGATTCATATGTCCAGAGATCGTTTTTTTTTTTTTTTTTTAATAAACAGGCTAAAATATTATGCTGTGTGTGGTAGTTGAAACATAGTTTGAAGTTGACGTTTATTTATGTTTGTAGTTGAAACAAAAACATAAATACTGTAGGCTACATAAATGGAAATGTTTGATCATTAATATCTACTTTTAGAAATTATATAGGCTGAAATCAAATCACTGTGCATAATTGTGAAAGTGTCTTTATTGACAGATGAAAAGGCTGTTATTTACCCTTTGTTACCACCTGGTGAGTATATGTGTAACTAAAACCATTAAAATTGACAACCGGTCGGCAACTTTTTTTCCCCATGTATCTACTTGGCGCAAAAAAGGTTGGGAACCCCTGTGTTACATAACTGGACAGTCATGTAATTCAGGTTGCAGCTCAAAAAACACGTTTTGGTATCACTAACCAAATCGATATTGAAATTAATCGAATCGGAATCGAATCGGGATTAATCGATTCGCAACCTTGTGAATCGGAATCGAATCGATTCTTGAAATTTGAACCAATACCCAGCTCTACTATTTACCTTTATCATTTTGCCCATATCAGGACGCTTCTGCATAATGTCATTTTGTAATCGTTTTGGTCCGCGGACCCCCATTTGAGAACCACTGGTCTAGAGTCCATGAATACATCATAGAGATAGCGCCGGGGATAGAATGAGTTTTTGTCCTGGGCTATTCACCTTTATCATTTTGCCCAGATCAGGACGCTTCTGCATAATGTCATTTTGTAATCGTTTGATCGTATAATCCGTTTTAGACCCGGAAGTAGATTACTCCTACAGTACCTTTATCGTGTTTAGACTTAGAATATTTAACGAGTAGCGAGGACCGGCTGTGTGACCGGTCGGACTAGCTAGTATCTATCTGTCAACCCTCTACTGTACTGGCAGTGAGAAAACACTGTTGACGCGCTTTTGTAACTAACGTTAAATGCTGACCAGGTACAGCCATCGGCTCCTCGCAGCAATAACGCTATGAGCATGTCACTGAGGTTGGCCGCAGTGTAGCTGCTGAATGTTTCCAAACTTTATCTATAGTTTACACAGTTTACAATGGAACCAGCCGGCCGGCTAACGCTGAACCGGAAGAACAAATACAATTGCGTCTAACATGGGAGAGAAGAAGTGGGCGTGGCAACATAAGGAAGATGATTGTGGACACTTGTCACATGGACTTTTCTGTACTGGACTGTGTTGAGGACTACCGGTGGACAATGGTGCTGTACTTTGTTGTTGCTGTCTTTCTTTTGTTGTTTGTTTTGTTTCTATGTTGAAAGTTTAAAACTTGCAAAGAAATTAAATAAATAGAGGTAGTGTCAGTGTGGACAATATGTGCAAACAAAGTGCCGACCCACACAAAGAAAAGTTTGACAAGGTGCTTCTCAGATGCTTTCTCAGGAGTAAAAAAAAAAAAAAAAAAATCTTGGACATTCACACAGTACAGTACTTCTCTGTGGCCATCACCTGACTGTTTACATTTTACATGATGAATCCCTCCTTCCTGCATGTTTGGGGCCCCGCCTTTTGTGTTTCTGTGGCCCTCTGTGTGTATGATAATAAACAATCACTTTGTATTATACAGATCTAACAGACGTGTGTTAACGGTAGGGATGGGCATCGAATTTCGAATTTTCGAATAATCGTTGTTATTATCAAGGTCGACTTTTATTATTGAAATTCGAAAGCTTTTTATATTAATTAATAAAGCCGTAGACTTAGAATCAGGGGAGACAATGCAATATTTCACTCACAAAAAAAAAAAAAAAAAAAAAAAAAAAAAAAAATTACATTTTTATTTTTATTTTCGAATTTCGAATTAAATTCGAATTTGGCCAGCGAATTTCGAATAGTGTTTTTGCTAGAAATGCCCATCCCTAGTTAACGGAGCTGTTAATTGAAACCGTGTTCACTGCTGTGCCTTTGACTATGACTGATTCATTATACCTGTGTAATAGATGGGTCACATTGTTGTCAAGTAATATGCTGAACTATGTCTCTGTTGTTTACTATGTCTAAACTTATTTATAAATTTGATTTGATTTATTTGTATTCTTGTGTGCCGTGCACCCTAAGGTGCCCACCCCTCATGAGCTTATAAGACACAAACAAAATTAGGGATGGGGCCGATCCGATCCAATATCGGTATCGGGTGCCGATATTGGCAGTAATTCACGGATCGGATCGGAATCAGATTTTTTTTTTTGCAATTCCAGCGCAGCACAGGCCGTAATTTGCCCATGTATAATAGTATCCTTCTTTGCCTTGTATATTTTCTTAATTTTGTCTGCTTTTTGCAAAGGTATATTTAAAAAAAATCTTTAATTGACCAAATCTTTGCCTATACTGTATATTCAAGAAAAATATTGGTATCGTCATAATATCGGTATCGGCAGATATCCAAATTCAGGTATCGGAATCGGATCGGAAGTGAAAAAAGTGGATCGGTGCATCCCTAAACAAAATACAACATAAAACTGCGCTGCAGTGGCACATTTAAGTCAATACAAATAGCAAGTCAACAGATATCAGATCAATACAGTCAAACTGTGTGTTTTACATTGGTGTCATTGTTTTCTGTAATGTGCTGGTCTGAATGCCATGTTTCTCAAGGGTGATTCTCCTTCACATTCACTTTGCATATTATATATTGTGCCCCTTTTCTTTTAAATGTGTATTATTATTATTATGTGTAAATAAAGAAATGAAACAAAACTGCCTGCACTTCAAACCACCAACCTCTCCTGTCCTGACCGGTGTGCATGTCACCAGTGTTGGGCAAGTTGCTTTCCAAATGTAATATACTACATATTACTAGTTTGTTTAATTTGAAAGTAATAAGTTACTTTACAATATTACTGTCTGTGCAGAGTAACTTGTTACTTATTAATACACTACTTTTGCATTACTTTCACAAAAGTATCAGCAGTAGAATGATATCACCACCCTGGAACCATCCTGAAAAAGAATTTCAATCATCTTGAAGTCAGTGTAAACCATCCAAAATTCTAAATGTTATCGTTTTGCTTTGTTATTCTTTCGGAAAAGACTAAAGACACACCTTTTCAGGCTCCATCTGGGCCCTTCTTGATCTAACTTCTTTCTCTCTCTTTCTAAAAAAACAAACAAAAAAACTAAAAACTAAACTTGTACCACTGTTCCTTCAGAGGTTGTAGTTGTCATAGACTGTGTTGCATAGTTGATTGCTCTATTGCTGACAAAAATGTGTTAATCTAAGTCGCTTTGGATAAAAGCGTCTGCCAAATGACGTAATGTAATGTAATGTTATTGTCATCTATAGTGGATATTTGCAGAAAAACTCACAATTTGATTGGGAAATGATTGTATGTCCTTTGGTTAAAAAAATAAATAACTCCATTTGTAACTTGTGTTACTTGACAAAGTAACTGGTATAATATTACTGAAATCCTATAAGTAATAAGTTATATTACTGAGTTACTGCTAAAAGTAATAAATTACATGTAATATGTTACTTTTGTAATGAGTTACCCCCAACACTGCAGGTCAAACATGCACAAGCTCTTCATAATAATGTTAAGTTAAGCCTGTCTGTCTCTCTGTCTCACAGCCTGTCTGTCTGTCTGTCTGTCTCACGGCCTGTCTGTCTCTCTCTGTCTCACAGCCTGTCTGTCTCTCTCTGTCTCACAGCCTGTCTGTCTCTTGCTGTGATACAGCCTGTCTGTCTCTCTCTCTGTCTGTCTCTGTCTCACAGCCTGTCTGTCTCTCTCTGTCTCACAGCCTGTCTGTCTCTTGCTGTGATACAGCCTGTCTGTCTCTCTCTTTGTCTCTCTCTGTCTCACAGCCTGTCTGTCTCTTGCTGTGTTACAGCCTGTCTGTCTCTCTCTGTCTCACAGCCTGTCTCTCTCTGTCTCACATGCTGTCTGTCTCTCTCTGGCTCACATCCTGTCTGTCTCTCTTTCTGGCTCACAGCCTGTTTGTCTGTCTCTGTCTCACAGCCTGTCTGTCTCTCTCTGGGTCACACCCTGTGTGTCTCTCTCTGGGTCACACCCTGTGTCTCTCTCTGTCTCACAGCCTGTCTGTGTCTCTGGCTCACAGCCTGTCTGTGTCTGTGTCTCACAGCCTGTCTGTCTCTGTCTCACAGCCTGTCTGTCTGTCTCTGTCTCACAGCCTGTCTGTCTCTCTGTCTCACAGCCTGTCTGTCTGTCTGTCTCTGTCTCACAGCCTGTCTCTCTCTCTCTGGCTCACAGCCTGTCTGTCTGTCTCTGTCTCACAGCCTGTCTGTCTGTCTCTCTGTCTCACAGCCTGTCTGTCTCTCTGGCTCACAGCCTGTCTGTCTGTCTCTGTCTCACAGCCTGTCTCTCTCTCTCTGTCTCACAGCCTGTCTGTCTCTCTGGCTCACAGCCTGTCTCTCTCTCTCTGGTACACAACCTGTCTCTCTCTGGCTCACAGTCTCTCTCTCTGGTACACAACCTGTCTGTCTCTCTCTGGCTCACAGTCTCTCTCTTTCTCTGTATCTTTCTGTCTCACAGTCTCTCTCTCTCAATGTCTCACAGTGAGATGTCTGTCTCTCTCAGAGGACAGGAGACCTGTTGAGATTCCTTGCAGTGTTTTCCACCAGGCAAAAAGGCAGCTTCAGTGATTACAGCGGCACAGAAATGAGGCTTTTCTTGCTCTCTGAACACTTAGCTTCAGGCTAAATTAGCATTAGCATGCTAACGAGGCGACTACATTGAGATCGGTGAACAACAACATAAAAAGCCTTAAATACATTCCTAACTGCCGCATTATATGCGCCCAGTGAGCCTGTCCTTGTGGAGGACAGGTGTGCAGTTTAAGTCATTTAACGTGGTCGTAAAACACATCTTTCCTCCACAGCTGTTAGCAAGCTAGCCTGCTAGCCTAGCGGGCTGTGACCAGTGTTGCGAGATCTCGCGAGAGAAACAATGTACCAGGTCTTCTTCGAAGACCGCTCTCGCGAAATCTGGCAACACTGGCTGTGTGACAATGGAATGCTACGAGGCTAACAGTTAGCCGCTGCTAGCTTCCTCTTTCAACACAAAACAGTCAGCTAGCTCACATGTGTTCTGTGCGAGCAGTGAAGCCTAACGTTAGCTGTGTTTTCACTGTCGTCCACAGCGCCGTTTCTCCTCCAGAGACCGCGGCTAAAGTCGTCTTCAAAGCCGACCTACCTCCTCTGCCTCCCCGGTTTCCAAGCCCTGGTCCTGGGCTCCAGCTCTTCCGGGCAGCGAGGACCAAGCAAACAGCACCACCCGAGGCCAGGAGAGCCCAGCCCAGGAGAAGCCGTTCAAAATGTCTTAAATACCCAAAGAGATATCCAATATGTCCCGATATGATCCTGTGAGGAGGTCGGTGTTGTTCACCCAGCAGCCGCGTCAGTCTACCTCCTCCAGGCGTGTGTCCTGCTCAATGCTGGCTGCCCCGGCCGGCACCATACTACAGCATTATAAACATGTTAATAAACATGTTATAAACATGTTGTAACATTAACAATAACAGTAATAACTCATGAAGTCGTTGTGTTGTATGTGGGCTACAGCTGCTGGACTGTGGACTCCTCTCCGCCTCCCTGCTCTGTGTGTGTGTGTGTGTGTGTGTGTGTGTGTGTGTGTGTGTGTGTGTGTGTGTGTGTGTGTGTGTGTGTGTGTGTGTGTGTGTGAGAGTGTGTGTGTGAGAGAGAGAGAGAGAGAGAGCGAGCAGCACAGACTGCTGCTCGCTCTCTCACTCACACACACACACACACACACACACACACACACACACACACACACACACACACACACAACAGATGTCTAGCCTAATCTATAATTAGTAGTTATCTATCTGTATTCATTGGTCAATTGCTGCTTACTTCATACATTTTGAGGTAGCATTTGATGCTATGCTACTTTATACTTTACTACAGTTCAGAGGGAAATGTTGTACTTTTTACACCACTAACTTTATTTGTGGTTACTATGTATAGTTACTTTGCAGATTCATACAACATATAACTCAACTATAATCAATAATCAACACACAAAAAACGACGAGAAAACTCCCCAAACATAATATCAACACACTCAAGTCTGCAGCTTTGTCTATAAACCCCAACCCCCCCCCCCCCCCCTACTTTCAATACAAATAACCAATTTTCAATATGCTGTACTATGGAACACTCATGTCAATATAGTCAATCAAGCACTACATGTATATCATAACTCCTTCAAATCCAAATTCAAAATCTCCATGTTAAGTCACACATAGCCTACAGCTCACACTGCCTTTTTACTCCGTTTGGTTGCTCTTTTTGTTTTCCTTATATTGTTCTTTTTTTCTTACTTGCCGTTTTCTTAATTATTCTTTGCTTGTTTCTTTTCATTTGTGTTTGTTTATGCTTTGTACAGATTACTATTAATATTGGTTTAATTTCTGAGACCCAAAATAAGCCTATAGAGTCCCTGTACCTGCATGCTTTTGTTGATTTCCTTCTGTTTCTAGTTCCTTTTAAATATGTGCAAGTAAATAAATAATAATGATGAACTATAGCCTAATAAATTGTGCTGTATTATAGATGACTGTACAGTTAGCTACCCAGCAGTATATAAAGTAGTGGAAATCAGCACCACCTTTTCCAGCTATACAACAAGTGATGCTTACACATTAATGCACCAATAATTATATTCAATCATGTCATATTGTTTTATTCTGAAATAGGCCATTCTGCATAAGGAGTACTTAAAAACAAACATTATACAGGGGAAGTCTCGCTGAGAGCAATGCGCTCTTTTCACACACATTCACACCTGGAAGCTGAGCAGTACAACCACAGTCTGATCTGTTGGCCACTGATCAGCTCCACTGGAGTGGTTGGGGTTAAGGGCCTTGCTCAAGGGCACCTCAGTGGTGATAATGAGGGAGGGGCAAGCGTTGCTTTTTCACTTTCCCCACCCAGATTTCTATCCTGCCGGTCTGGGGATTGAACCGACGACCTTCTCTAACATTTTTAGACCACCACTTTTTTGTTTCTTTAAGTAGGCTACATTTTGTACCGTTAATTAAGTATTATTTTGGATACACGAATTTGACTTGTAACAGAGTATTTTTATACGGTGTTAGATCTGACAACTTCTTCCATTGCGTACACGCACGCACACACACTCATAACACACACACACACACACACACACACACACACACACACACACACGCACACACACACGCACACATACATAACACACAGAAAGAGATAAGTGTCAAGATGTGTATAATTATTTATTTATCTGTATTCACTCTTTCAAGTGCATTTAGATGCTCTGTCTCTAGTAGCCTAGTAGTAGTATTATCAGTAGTTAGAAGTAGGCTATCAGTAGTAGTAGTAGTAGCAGCAGAGGTGATAGACAGATTTGGTAATTTCAGCAAAACAAACAAAAATTTAATTGATTAACTACTTATTTTCTCAATCCAATCACCTCCAGTTAGAACATAGCAGAGCTGCTATCCTGCCTAGCAACACCTCAGGCTTTTATTCAGGTCAGCCTGGACCAATGAATATTCACTGAGAGAGAGACTAGCAGTGTGTATTGTGTTGCTGCCTCCTCTAGCTTCAGGAACCA